>NC_135541.1:21995130-22299542 GCF_045843805.1 Urocitellus parryii
AGGATCCCATTTGAATATTTGATTGTGCTCTTGAGGATGGGAGGTGAGCTGCCATCACCCCCTCCTGCCTGTTGTTCCCCCACAATCTCATCTGCATGTCCTGACATTTGGCTCTCATCCCCCTGGGACAAGGGAAGGGACCTGGAGAAATAACTCCTAGCTCTAGTCCCTTCACAGTTATGAAGACAAAGCAGAAGAACTCAGATAATTGCAATGACCCTGACCGTAGGTTAGTGAGGAAAAGATACCCAGGGAAGCTAAGGACTGAAACCCAGAGCTCATCCCTCAATTTGAATATTTTAACTCCTCCAGATCTTCCTCTTTTCCTACTGCCCTGTCTCCAGTAGCCTCCTCCTTCTCTTCTCCATGGCACTGAACAACCCCACCCACTCCTTGATTCCTTTGCTTAGAAATCTTCCTCCCCAACAAAAGTCTTTCCCAAATGCTGCTCCGAGCTAGGGCTGGGGATGGGCAGAGCACAAGAGAGATTTGCAGAATTTTTCAGCGTCCCTGTCCTGAATTCCAAAGTATGATGAGCATGAGGATACCAACAAAATCATCCTGAACTCCTGAGTGCTGTCCACACCAGGAGTAACCAGCAAGACCCAAGTTCTCTTAACCTAGAACTGCCTTGAGCCTGAACTTTTGGAACCCAGTAGGAGAGAGGCTGGTGAAAGTACCCCTAAGCTTGTTGCACTAAAAATTTCCCCAGGGGAAGAGATCTCACAGCCACAATTTCATCTTCCATCCCTACCCTCCTCCCCTCAGAACTGTAGGATGGTTTTAGAAGAAGGGGGGTGAGCAAACAGGGAAAGGGGAGTCCCTTTTCCAAATACCACTAACAACTGTGAGGCCTAAATCCACGGACGGGACCCCAGAATATTTATTTCTACCCAAGGACTCTGCCCTTGGAAAGTGGGTCATCTGGGAGAAATTTTCTAGGGAGCCTTCAGCACTGTCCGGGCCGCCTTTTCATCCTCGTCCCGAACGCAGCCCAGTTCAGCACTCGGGACAGCTCCTAAGCAGCAGATCCTATAGAACCCAGTTCAGCACTCGGGACAGCTCCCAGGGACATTCCGGCCCCTCCAGAGACCCAAAATGCCAGGAAGGAGCAGGCTTTCCCCACCACACACCTTCTTTAGAGCCAAAGCCCCTCTCCCCTACCTCTCCCACACTCACTTCCAACCACCGGGGGCACCTGATACCCCTCCCTTCCCTCTACGTCCCAAGAGTGGAAAGAAACCCCGACCCTGAGCTTTCTGGAGGGAGCCTAGAGACAGGACCCCACCCACCTCCTTTCAGCCCTGAGCCTCTCAACGCCACTCACAGCTGGTTCTAAAAAACACTTTCCTTCTTAACCACTACCCCAAAAATAAAAGAAATACTCACGTGGGGGCTCCCAGCCCTGTAGGCAGATGTGCTGGGGGGAGGCAGAAAGAGGTAGCTCCCCACACCCTGTTCTGAGCCCCCTTTCTGAAGGAGCCAGCTCCCATCTGGACTGGGGGGAGGAGAGAATGTGGAAGCACTGAGTGAGGGGAGGGGAGAGGGGAGGAGGCAGGAGCGGGGGACTGTGGGGCGGGGGTGTCGGGTTGGGGGCGAGGGAATCCTTTTTAATTTCATTCTCTCCCCATGTCTACATCAGCCCTGCAGGCTCAGCTCTTTAATATTTACACACAGGAAGAGAAGAGGATGAGAAATAACGGAGTGAGGGGGGCAGGGGCTACCTGAACTCAAAGGGCACAGAGGCAGAGGCCTTTGGGAGCGAAGAGCTTGGGCCCCCCACACTGTCCCCAGCCCACTCCCATTCTGAGCTCTTGACTGGAAGGGAGAAGAAGGAACCCTGGGACCATTCTGTCCCTTTGTTAACAAGACACTTTGAAGCTGCATCAGAAAAAGATCAGATCCCCACCCACATACCTGGACACCCCCACAAACCCAGATTTCTTGGGTGCCTTATGTACAGATGGCAGAGGCAGTACTCATGCACAAGCATGTTCTGATGCCTGGAGTATGCTTGCCTGTGGGCTGCTGTGTAAAAGTACATGAACATGTCAGCTAGCATGTACAAGTTTACAGGAAAATGTTCTGAGTGCATTCACATGTTACCAGCCCATGCAATCAAACTGTGTGACTATATGTGTGAACCAAGCAACCTCTCCTCCCTGTCCTTTGCTCTCTAACTACAGTCCCAGGGAAAAGGCCACCTACCTCCCCAGACTGCTTTCTTTCTAGGCCCCTCCCTCACAGCCTCACTTTTTCTGTCTGTGACATGGGAAGAAGGACTGGTGGGAAGGGATGCTGCATTGAGCCCAGGGGCCTGACAAGTTATTAGCAACGATGAGCTGGCAGCTCGTTACCATAACGATGGTGCCACCGCCTCACCCCAGCTCAAACCCAGACTCCCCAGACGGCAGGAGGCCCGCTGAGCCAGCAGCCTTCAGACTGGAAGGGGGGTGGATAAAGAGGGAATTGAGACATAATGCTTGCATAGAGGAGGGTACGCAGCTGTTCTTCCCACCCCCCACTGGGAGACAAAGCTTTGACTCCACGAAGTGGGAATGATATCAGAATCTGGGAAGGTTTCCTGACCATGGGGATATAAGACACTGGAGGAAGTCTTTGGAAGCCCCTTTCAACAAAAGCTCTTGTTATTTGCTCCCTCACCCCCTCACTCCTACCAACCAACCAAATAGGAAACTTCTCACTGAATTTCCGTCCCCTCACCTATAAAATAGGGACAATCATAATCATCATATGCCCTAAACTCCTGGAAGATTGAATCAGAAAGGTTTTAGAAGTAACTATAGACCCTCCCTAAATCAGATAAGCCCCGGAAGTTTTTCTACCTATCAGAAACGAAGGAAGTGTCAGCCCAGCTAGAGGCAAAATGTACCAGAAACTGGGGGGCAGTGGGAAGCTCAGCCAGCTCAGGTCCCAACATCAGCTGGAGGACATGTGAGGTGCCAGGCAGCTGCTGACAGCAGGCACTGACACAGAAGAATGTCTAGGACTAAGGCCTGTAGCAGCTCCAGCCCCTTTACCAGCAGGTACTCAGACTAGCCCTGGCCTGCCTCTGCAGCAGGTATGGCTAGGAATCCCCATCCCCAGGAATATCTTTAGCATTCCCTCTTTGGAAAGGAGTCCCAGGTTAAAGGGTCTACAGCCTTAGAGATATTGAATCTTCATTACTTCTCCCCAAATCCCCTATACTCAGCTTTGATGGGGGTGGGGAGTTCAGGAATAGAAGGCCACCTGGGGGGTTAGAAAGTTCCTTGGCTAAGGCTAGCCTTGGAACCCACAAGTTTGTTTTGTGACCTTGGGCAGGTCCGCTCCCTTCTCTTGGCTTCAGGGTCCCCAGTGTGTAATTAAGAGGTTGGACCATGTCAATTCTAAGATTCCTTCAATGGCCATCGTTCTGTATAACTACATATAAGCTCACTCTTTGGACGTGAGCCCCCTGGCACAAAAGGCAGTGGGCACTGCCTGCCAGATCAGTGGGGCAGTGGGGGTGGGGATGCGGGGGCTGTGTCTGAGGCTGTTCATCCTATGTTCATGTTCCTTTTAGAAACACCTGCCACCCTAGCCCTCCCAGCTCCCTTTTTAGACCCTGATTCACTGCCAACTCACGAAGCCTCTCCCTCCCTTCCCTCTTTTCTCCCTCTCTCCCTTTTAGGCATTGGCAGCTGGGTGCACAAGTAGCCCCAGCATTCAGGAAATGCTGGGCAGAGGTGGAGGGCAATGCCCCCAGTGTCAGAGAGCACACAACAGGGAGTGCCACTCTCTAACCCTGGTCCAGTTCAGTTCCTTGGGTCAACAAAAGATAAGTTGGAGTCTTTCTGTACCACTGACTAGAAATGTGTGATTGTGGGAAATGGAATTCATCTCTCAAACCTCAACATTCTCATCTGTGAATTGGCATTATATTAGCTTGACACATGTGAAATGGCTGTTTTTGTAGGCTAAAATAGAACCGTGGATATTGGAAATTTCATATGGCTTAACCTGATACCTGCCCTGCCTGTTCCTCAAGGCTTTTGGAGAAAAAAAGAGTTGAGAGAAGAGCATATTCAAAAGTCCTGGACTGATACAGAGGCATTGTATTATTATTACTTCAAGGAGCTCAGTACAGACACACCTGGAGCCAGTGGGTTGAACCAATGACCCAGAACTTGGAGATTTGGGGCTTGGAACTCTGGGAGAGAGCCACCTGCTCTGATGACTAACAATAGACCAGACACTTCCACCTGGCCTCCTCAGCTTCTGGCTCTAAAGGGCCTGAGGTGACACAAGCTCCCAGGCCCCAAGAAGGAGAAACGGCACATACAGGCACACAGTCTTCAGCTCCAGGCCCACCACCACCACCAGCAGAGCCTTGCATGCAGGAAGGACACAACCAGTAGCACCATAGAAGATGCCCCAAGGTAGGTGAATGTGGAGACCAATGTAGGGAGTGTCATGAGGCTCTTGTCTGAGTCCAGGATAAGGAGTCCCTAGAGAGAAGGGATGATCTGACCTCTGAGAAGTCTGTTCTCTGTTCCAGGTGCCACATCCCACCAAGACTTGGTGATGTGGGGGGACAGGATGGCAAAGACCAGGTGTGGGCGATTCAGAGTGAACCCTGCTAAGATATATTCTCACACAGCCAACACACACACACACACTCAGTCACGCAGACCACAGATACCAGGACCCTTACAGTCAGCCACACAGGCACGCACACACGGGCACACACACACTCACAGAAACATACACAGCCACACACAGTGGCAACACACACACACTCATTCACACACGTCTACAGACACATGTACAGTAATACCCTCGTTGCATACAATCACTGCACGCACACACACTCATCCACAGTGACATACACTCACTGCCACACAATCACCCACAGACTCACACACTCACCACAGACACACAGTGACACGCACTCACACCTGCAGAGGAAACTTCTCTCCGGATCTCCCCAACATCACGACTTCCCCCCACAACCAACCAGCTACTCCCTCCCAGACCCAAGCTTCCAGCCCTAGAAGGGCTGGGCGGGGGCTGACCGGCTTGGCATGGCCCGGGCCCGGAGAGCGGGTCCTTGGTCCGTGCGGTCCCCCGCGCGTCCCTCGGGTCAGGCCCGCCGGCCTCCAGGCCGGGGCGGGGGCGGGGGCGGGGGCCGCGGAGGAGGCCCAGCCCCTCCCCCCTCCGGGGCCGGAGCTGCGGCCGCCGGAGCCCGGGGCGTGGGCGGCGCCCGGGCCGCAGCCGGGCCGAGCCTGGGGGGCGCTGCAGAGGGCGCGGCGAGTGCAGCCCCGTCCCCACCCCTCCCGGCGGCTTACCTGGCCCAGCTCGGGCTCCGGCCGGGTTACATGGTGCCGGCGGCCCGGGCGGGGGGCGCTGCGGCGACGGCCGTGAGAGCAGGGACCGGGACCCGGCACTGCGGAGCCCCCAGCGGAGGGGCCGCGCCGGCTGCGGAGCCCCGAGCGAGCGCCGAGCGGCAGCGGGCGCGGGAGCGGGAGGCGGCCAAGCCACGGAGGCTGGATTTCCCGGGGACCAGGAAGGGGAGGCGGGGGGATCCCGCCCGCGCGCTCCGCCCCCGCCCCCGCCCCCGCCCCCGCGCAGGGCGGCCGAGCTGGGAGCCGAGGGGAGGGAGGGGGACCAAGCTCCCCGCCCCCGCACCGGACCCAGGAGGGCCCAGGTCGCAGCCGGCGGGCGGCCACCGGGTCCACGAGGAGCACCCGCCGAGCTGAGCGACAGCGCTGGGGAGGCCCAGCCTAGGGTGCCAATAAGATCCCGCTCACTGGGGGCCGCGGGAGCAGTGTCCACCGAGGACCCAAAACGGGCACATAACAGTGTCACTGCCACGCACAGCCGATTTAGGCACAGGGACCTAAGCCCAGAGCCGGGCGGTTGGGGAGACAGTCACAGTCTCACATTCAAGGTCTCCTGCCCCACCGAGGCATAGTCACACTCTGAATGTCACACTTAGCCCCCATCCCGACACGTCCCCTTAGGAGACTCTCCTTCGGGTTTTCCAGGTCTGCTCCCCGACTTCAGCTCTTGGGCTTGGTTCAGGAAGCCCCCCTCTTCTGCCCCAGCCTTGCCAAGATGAGGCGCTGTGCCCGGTCTCAGGGCCACTGACAGGCGTCCCCCACCCACACTCCGCACAGTGGAGGCATCCCCAGTGTAGAAGGAGAACCCCGCTATACCTGCGGTCTCTGCTGGGGCCCCCACCCGTACCCACTGTGCCCGCCCACCTCTGGGCCCAGAGCCAGGGGCTGTGCCATGGCGGGGGCGGGGTGGGAGAGGGAAAGGGAACTGTCCGAAGCACAGCCGGAGCTGCAGAGCCAGTACATAAGCTGCAGGAGCCAGGAGAGGCGGAGAGCTGACTGCAGCAGTCCCTGGCTAGAATCCGTCTTGGCGCCCAGAACGATGCTGTAATGGGGGGGAGGGGGCCTCGTGGGGGAAGCCGCAGGGGGAGGGGCTGAAGATGTGGAGGAGGGGCTGGCTCTGGATTCTGACTTTCCTGGGTGGGTGTGAAAGTTGGGGTGGAGGGCCGTGTGCGTCCTTAAAGCCCTCTTCCTCCACCTTTTCTGGTGTTGAAAACTTGAACTGGTGAGGTGTGGGTTTGAAAGGCTTGGGAGACCGTGCATCGCTCTGGGGAGAGACCCTGGAGTTGTTTTGATTCAGTGCTCCCCATAACACCTCCTTTCTCTCCGTATCCCTTTGGAGTCACTGGTTCTTATTCCTGTATAAAACGGCAAACTGAGGTACAGAAAGTAGAAGCCACAGGCCCTAAAGAGTTAGAACTGGGAGCCAAGTCCCAGGGAGATGTTGAAAGGTGCAACATTACATAAAGGAGCTTAGAGACTCCTTCTCTCAAAGGAAACTGAGAAATCTTAGTGGGAGATTAGCAGTTTGTTCAACTATCCTACCCTACAATATAGGACATTGTCCCTTGAATCATGTGCTAAGGCTACAGTTCCCAGCCCAGGAATCGGTCAGTAAAGAGTAAATGTCAGAGAAAATAGGATAGGAAATTAGTCCCAGAAACTCCTTGGAATTGAAAGAAACATCTCACTTTCCATGAAGTATAAGAAAGTCATCATCTAGCCGGGTGCGGTTGTGCATGCCTATAATCCCAGCAACTCAGGAGGCAGAGGCAGGAGGACGGTAAGTTCAAGACCAGCCTCAGCATCTGAGCAAGACCTTGTCTCAAAATGAAAAATAAAAAGGGCTGGGGATGTGGCTCAGTGGTAAAGTGCCCCTGAGTTCAAGTGCCAGTATGAAAGAAAGAAAGAGAGAGAAAAATTCATCATCTAGGATGCTAAAAGACACCATCATGCTTTGTCAGTTCCAACATGTATATTTTGTTAACCATTCTGAAACTGGAAAGCATCTTACAATAGATGGGGACATTTGCTATGGTTTTTCTACTTTTCTCTTAAAGCTGTTATCAAAGAGTTGTGTTTTAAAATTGACAACCTAATGTAGTTTTCATTTGTTCCTTCAACAACATTGACAGATCATCCCTGGCACCTTGCTAGCCTCTTGGGACATAATGATTAATCAAACAGGATTACCTTAGAAAGAACACCCATCTGGTGATTCTTAAAGACAAAGGAGATGTTAATCAATAATGACTATCTGAACCAGCTTCACTGGAGTTTGACTTATGGTCAAACTCTTACTTAAAAGGACCCCATACTTAGAAGGACCACGCTCTTGTTTTAATGCTCTGCTGTCATTATCTTAAAATTTTTAATAATTTTTGAACAAGGGACTCTGTAATTTATGACTGCTACATTAGGAATTCTATGCCTTAACAGAAGTGGGCACAGAATACTTTTAGAATCTAGAGGCAATAGTCAGCTCTGTCTAGGTGAAGAGAGGCAGTCAAAGAAGCATAAAGGAGGCTTTTGAGTAGAGTCTCAAAGGTTGGAAGAGAGAATTTCAGATGGAGAGTTGCAGAGGTACAAAGACAGAAACTCACCAAAGTGTCAATCAAGCAGCATGACAGAGACCAAGTGTCTTGGTTGATCCTCCTGCTGAAAACATGATAAATGATAGATAAGACATCAATGTGCTGGCAAAAAAAAAAAAAAAAAAAGAATCACTCCAGTTTAAATCTAAATGAAGGCAGAACCAAAGAAGAAAGAAGCCAACTTTAGAAGTGGGGGCTATGACAGATAAGTGGCAAAAAGAGCACCAATTCTCCACCTCTCCCTGAATTCATGTCCTTTGCCATTTAATTTGTAACTAACTCTCTGATTGAAAGGTGGACTTTGTTTTCTCTCCCCTGGAACCTGGGGGGATTTCTGACGTGATTTGGCCAATAAAAACCGTAGAAGAAGTCACAATGTGCCAATTCTAAGCCTAGCCACTAAAAGACTTGCACACCTCTCTTCTTTCTCTTGGTCTCCTGCCTCCACAATGAGAACAAGCCTAAGAAAGCCTACTGAAGAATGAGTGACAAGGTAGAAAAGAGCCATGTCATCCCAACCATTCCAACCAAGAACACTGAAGGCCAGCTGACCTGTAAGCACACAACAGAGTCCAGCCACAAGCAGCAGAAATATTTATGGCCACGCTGACTGCAGACACATGTGAAGCCAGCTGAGTAGGAAGAATCATCAAGCCAATTTGAAAACTCTTGAGCAGTAGTAAGTGCTTGTCACTTTAAGTCACTGAGTTTGGGGATGGTGTGTTATGCCACCAATATCATAGCAATAAATAACTGATACAAGAACATGTGATGACAAATGAAATTTGCCATCAGTTGTCATGATCTAGGGCATAAGAGAAAAAAGATAAGACCTAGAGTCTGCCCAAGGAGGTCAAATATTCCTTAATCAGAACTTACAACCCCCAAGGGGCTATATTCTCAATGTACAAGAGAACTAGAAAAAAAACTCAGCCCATCCCTACACATGGAAAATTGTAAGAAAATAGCTTGTTTTGATGTTGGCAATAGCAATGAGTGTCAGAGGAAACAATCACCTCCTGAAGACTCATAACTACAAGTTAGGTCTCACACCACATGCAGCCCAATTCAGCAGACCTAGGAGAGTTAGAAAAACTCAAACCAAGAATTAGTATAAAATGGTTCCAGAATGATAGTGCCTCAGGTGCCTGGCAGAAACAAAAGTAAATCTTTCTTAAAAGAATTCATGGTCATCTCAGGCCTCAAATTATTTCCACAGATAAATTTTCAAAGGAAATGAACACAGGAAAAAAAACTTGACTCCATGAACAAGAATCAGTGTGATGGTTAATTTTAATGTGTCAACTTGCTTGGATTAAGGAATACCCAGATAGCTGGTTTAAAAAAAAAAAGTTTTTAAAAGTTATTTCCATAACTTAAGTGCTTTTTTTTTAAAAAAAAATTGTAGTTGTAAATGGATAGCATGCCTTTATTTTATTTGTTTATTTTTATGTGGTGCTGAAGATCGAATCCAGTGCCCCACAAGTGCAACGCAAGCACTCCGCCACTGAGCTACAGCCCCAGCCCAACTTCAGTGCTTTTGATTTTTCTTCTTTAGGATGATATTTACTGTAAAGTTTTTGGAGACCCCTCTCAATCACATAAAGTTCCATTTTATTTCTAATTGACTAAAATTATTTTGTTAAAATATGTAATTTTTTCTTTTCTTCCTTTTTGTGTCCTGTTTTTGCTTTTGTTTTGCAGGACTGTAGATCGAACCAAGGGTCTGACACATGATAAGTGTTCTACCACTGAGCTACATCTCCACCTATTTTTATTTTATTTTAAGACAGGATCTCACTGAATTTTCCAGGCTGGCCTTGAACTTGTGATCCTCATGTCTCAGCCTCACACCTATAATCCCAGCCAAGTAGCTGGGAATATGGGTGTGCAGCACCACCTGTAACTAAATGTGTGTGAGTTTTAAAGTGCATCATTTACAATAGCCACAACAATGTCAGATATTTAATGACAAATCTAATAAAAGGTACATAAAACTATAAACTCTGAATGTCATTTAAAAAGACAATAAATGGTGCCAGTTGTGGTGGCACATGCTTCTAATCCCAGCAGCTGGATAGACTGAGGTAGGAGGATTGCAAGTTTAAAGCCAGCCCCAGCAAAAGCAAGGTGCTAAGCAACTCAGTGAGACCCTTTTCTAAATAAAAATACAAAATAGGGTTGGGGATGTGGCTCAGTGGTTGAGTGCCCCTGAGTTAAATCCCTGGTAACCACCACCACCACCACCACCCCCAAAAAGACAATAAATGAAGAGATATTTCACATTGATTAAAAAAAAAAAACTATAATTTTCATAGGGATGTAATTCTTCCCATATTGAACCCTAGATTTAATGCAATTTCAGTTGAAATGTCATGTTACATGATTACCTGATTCTAAAATTAATATGGAAAAGTTAAGAGCCAAGAATGACTAAGACACTTTTTAATATTCTCATGAAAATTTTTAAACATATAACAAAAAAGGGGAAAATAGTATAATACCATATGTCTGTTACCCAAATGCAATGATTGTAAACCTGCAGCCAGTATTGTTTAATCTGTATCTTCTATTTGCACTCTCTTTATATTATTTTGAAGCAAGGCCTAGACATAATATTTTATTAATATTTTAGTATGTACATATAAGAACTGTTTTGTTAAACATTATACAGTATCATAACCACATCTAAATAAATCTGGAGCAGGAATTTCTTCATAGGTGGTATTGCATATTTTCATTAGTCATCAAATAGCTATCAAATATTCAGTTATATTTCCCTAATATTCTTCATACATTGTAATCAGTTGGTACCATTTAAAAAATCTAGGGGGCTGGAGTTGTGGCTCAGTGGTAGAGCACTTGCCTGGCATCTGTGAGGCCCTGGGTTTGATCCTCAGCACTGGATAAAAATAAATTTAAAAAATCCATTGACAACTAAAAACTATTTTTAAAAAAATATATAGTCCCTCTCTCCTTTTCTTTTCTTTTTTTTTTAAAGAGAGAGTGAGAGAGGAGAGAGAGAATTTTTAATATTTATTTTTTAGTTCTCGGCGGACACAACATCTTTGTTGGTATGTGGTGCTGAGGATCGAACCCGGGCCGCACGCATGCCAGGCGAGCGCGCTACCGCTGAGCCACATCTCCAGCCTCTCTCCTTTTCTTTTAATAGCAAGTTTATTTGTTGAACAGGTCAGATTGTTTATCCTGAGCATTTTATGTATTTTGAATTTTGTCTGTAGAGTTATTGTTTTTCCTCTATCCCCTCTGTCCCCACCCCTTTTTTACTTCTACTATTGGATACAGAGCACAGAAGCACTCCACCACTGAACTACATCCCCTGTCCTTTCTATTTTTTAATTTGTTTTGACACAGGGTCTCACCAAATTGTTCAGGTTGGCCTTGGACTTGGTATCCTCCTGCCTCAGTTTCCCAACTAGCTGAGATTATAGGTGTGCACCACTGTGCACAACTTATCCCCTATATTTTCTATATATGGGCAATTAGATCTAGAGCTTCAATCAGATGCTGGTTCAATTCTGGAGCAGGAATTTCTTCATAGGTGGTATTGCATATTTTCATTAGTAGACACACCATATCTAGTTGTCTCTCTTTTTATAATGTCTCCTTTTTGCATTAGAGTTTGCAAAATAATGGTGTACAAATTATATAATTCCCTCTTCATTTATTGGCTGGAACACTTCCATAAAGAGAAACTTCCTCAATTGTTTTATTACCTTAATATACAGTTCATACAGGAAAAGCAGGAAAAATATTCATTCCTTTAGTTTCCAGTTTTAAAAGCAATGAATCGGAGGGAAATAAATGAACCTTGACCTCAAAAAGTGGAAGGAAAATAAAAAACAAACAAACAAAAAAAGCAATTCAAAATAGATCATAGACCAAATGTGAATGGCAAAACATTAAATCTTCCACAAGAAAATACCACAGGAGAACACCTTTATGACCTTGGAGTGGACAAATATTTCCCAAGCAGGATGCAAAAAGTACTAACCATATAAGGATATATTGACAAATTGGATTTATTAAAATTAAACAATTATGCCAGCCATGGTGGTGCACACCTGTAATCCCAACCTCTTGGAAACCTGAGGCAGGAGGATTGCAAGTTTGAGGGAGCTTCAGCAATTTAGTAAGCCCCTAAGCAACCTAGAGAGAGCCTGTCTCAAAATAAAAATAAAAAGGGTTGGGGATATAGCTCAGTGGTAAAATGCCCTGGGCTCAATCCCCAGTATCAGAAATAATTTTTTAATTAAACAATTATATTCATTAAAAGAAACCATTAAGAGAGTGAAAAATCAAAGGCCGGGAGAAAATATTTGCAATTACAATCCAATCAGGAACTCATCTGGGGCTGGGGTTGTAGCTCAGTGGTAGGGCGCTTGCCTAGCATGTGTGAGGCGCTGGGTTCGATCCTCAGCATCACATAAAAATAAATAAATTAATTAAATAAAGGTATTGTGTCCATCTACAACTAAAAAAATTTTTAAAGAACTCCTGTCTTGTGGTTGGGAGAGTGCTGGGCAGTGATATTGGCCAAATTGTATTGTTACATTGTGTGCATGCACAAATAGGTAACAAGAATCCCAACAATATGTACAACTATAGTGCACCAATTTAAAAAAATAAAGAACTAATGTCCAGAATATATCAAGAACACCCACAAACCATTAGGAAACAAGTTCAAAATTGCAATGAGCAAAAAACCTTAAATGAACCTTCTCAAAAGAGGATCAACAACTGGATGATAAGCATAAAAATAGGTGTTCATTAGTATTACTCATGAAAGAAATTGAATTTAAAATCTAAGTAGGATCCCACCATACATCCAACAGAATGCTACAATTTACAAAGATCAGTGGTACCAAATATTGGTAAAATGGGAAGCAACTATACATTGCAGGTAAGAGTGTAATGGTACCACAATTTTGGTATACTGGCAGCATCTACTAAAGCTAAACATGTGCCTACCCGATGACTCGGCAATTCTACTCCTAGAAACATACTCCTCAAATTGAATGCATATGTCTACCAAAAGACAGGTACAAGAATATCCATAGCAACTTATTTCACAATAGCCCCATGATGGAAAAAACAATTATGTCTACCAATGGGGAAAATAAGTCAATAAATTATGAAATAATGGTATAGTAGAAAAATCATGCAACAATAAAAAGAAGAACTCCTGGGCTTGGGATGTGACTCAGCGGTAGCACGTGCGAAACCCTGGATCCTCAGCACCACATAAAAATAAATAAGTGAAATAAAGGTATTGTGTCCAACTACAACTAAAAAATAAATATTTTTTTTTTTTTTAAAGAAGAAGAAGAAGAACTCCTGGGGCTGGGGATGTGGCTCAGTGGTAGAGTGCTGGCCTTGCACTTGCGAGACCCTGAGTTCGATCCTCAGCACGACATAAAAATAGATGAGTGAAATAAAGGTATTGTGTTCAACTAAATAATAAATATTAAAAAAGAAGAACTCCTGTTATATTCTACATAGAATCATATATCCTAGCTTCACAAAGCGGGGTTCACAAGCATCACCCAGGATTTGTTAGAAATGCAGAATCTGGGGCTGGGTTTGTGTCTCAGTGGTAGAGCGCTCACCTGGCATGCGTGAGGCACTGGGTTCAATTTTCAGCACCACATAAAATATAAAATAACGGTATTGGGGGCTGGGGATGTGGCTCAAGCGGTAGCGCGCTCGCCTGGCATGCGTGCGGCCCGGGTTCGACCCTCAGCACCACATACCAACAAAGATGTTGTGTCCACCGAAAGCTAAAAAATAAATATTAAAATTCCCTCTCTCTCTCTCTCTCCTCTCTCACTCTCTCTTTAAAAATAAATAAATAAATAAAATAAAGGTATTGTCTCCACCTACAACTAAGAAATAAATATTTTTTTTAAAAAAAAAGAAAGAAAGAAATACAGAATCTGAAATCCCAGCATGGACCTACTGAATCCATTTACATGTTAACCAATTCAACAGATGATTCCATGCCCATAAAGGTTTGAAAAATATTGTTCTATGTCTTCTTTTGGATGTATATAAAAGTAAAATTCTCATCAATCTTACCTCTAGGATTTTACTTTAAGCCTGGAATAATGGCACTTGCCTGAAATCTCAGCTACTCTCCAGGCTTAAGAAGGAGGGTCACAAGTTCAAGGCCAACCTGGGCAACTTAGTGAGACCCTGTCTCAAAATAAAAAATTAAAAGGGCTGGGGATGTAACTCAGCAGGGCTCCTGGGTTCAATCCCAGGTACCACATACACATAAGAAAAAAATCAAACTTTAGATTATATTTATTAAAATCTATACACTGGGCATAATAGTGCAGGCCTATACAGTCCAGCTACTCAGGAGACAGATAGAAGGATTGCTTGAGCCCAGAAGTTCGAGGGAAGCCTGAACAACACAGCATAATCTGTTTCAAAACAAAAGTAATAGCAACAAAGATAAAAATTCTAGGGGCTGGGGTTGTGGCTCAGTGGAGAACAACTTGCCTGGCATGTGTGAGGAGGCACTGAGTTCCATCCTTTAGCACCACATAAAAATAAAACAAAGGAATTGTGTACATCTACAACTGAAAAAAAAAGATAAACATTCTAAACATTTAACATGTACTTTATGATGTCTTTTTTAACCCCAAATAAAATAAAAATAACAACTTGGTTCCCTAGCATATTCCAAAGAGGGGATATAGGCTATAGAG
This sequence comes from Urocitellus parryii, assembly GCF_045843805.1. Taxonomy (NCBI): domain Eukaryota; kingdom Metazoa; phylum Chordata; class Mammalia; order Rodentia; family Sciuridae; genus Urocitellus; species Urocitellus parryii. Next base: position 22,009,843 of record NC_135541.1, read on the forward strand.
TAATAAGGACTTTTTTTAGTATCATTTTAAACGTATTTGGTGTATTTTGATCCATTGAAGCTTTTATTCCATTGTGGGACCCAAGCCCAACTGCTCACCATACAACAGGCCAATTACATAAAAAATAAGTTGTTGCTAGGCATGGTACCCTGTAATCCCAGTGGCTTGGGAGGCTGAGGCAGGAGGATCACAAACTCCCAGCCAGCCTCAGAAACTTAGTGAGGCCTGAAGTAACTTAGCAAGATCCCTTCTCTAAATAAAATATTAAAAAGGGCTGAGGATGTGGCTCAGCAGTTAAGCACCCCTGGGTTCAATCCCTAGTACCAAAGTAAAGAAGTCAACTTTATTTGAAAATCCAGCTAGACAGGAAGACAGAGGATTCTTGGGACAGAATTCATCTTGCTAGGAAGCTGATTTCAGAGTGGTTTATATAACCTCCTTACAGTATGTGATGGGTAACCAGACTGGTGGGCACCTCCTCACGTTGGATGGGCCAGATGATGCATATCTGATCCTAATCGCAGAGTCAGGAGATGTTTTTCAGTTCTGCCCAACTCAAGAACAAAGATTATTATTTCCTTGGGCTATTATTGTCACTGAATAGTTTACCAGTGTGCAGTTCCTGACATATTACACAATAGATAGGCTAGAGGGGGTAGCTGCCCCAAGGCCCTCTTGCTGATAGCCAAACTCACAGTAATGAAAGAAAACCTCCTTAATGCTCGGCTTCAATTCTACTTATGCTCTATTTTCCCCATTTATGGCCAAAGGTAGTGTCTTTAAGTTGGCTGCTGGGTCCTTCACACACCCAGAAACATTTGGTAATTTCTTTGCTTCATAATATAAGAAAATATTTCAACTCATTTTGTCATTTGCTGTACCAGACCTGAAAATAGCCATTCTTCCAAGAATCCAGGTTGCTTTTAATTTGAAATGGTATTAAAAGCTTCACACTGGGTACTAAGAGATCTCATTAATTACTCTAAATACTTCTGGAGACTAAAGAGGTGTCATTTGCCCTATCACATATCAGAAGATATAGCATCAAGACCATGTGGTCTGTGCTAGCTGGGAGAGACAAAACGATCAGTACAATAGACCAGAGAGCTCAAAACAGATTTATATATGAAACTTTGAATGTATGACAGAGAGGCCATTGCAGATAAGTAGAAAAAGGAGGACAAATGATTATCCATTTGGAAAATTAATTAATTGGGTCCCTACTTCACACAATATACAATTCAACTCCAGTTGGGTCAGGTTAATGAATTAAATGTCAAATGCAAAGTTCTTAATAGAAATTTATTAATCTGGTTTTCCAGATAAATAGAAGCAATGGTGTGTGTGTGTGTATATGTGTGTGTGTGTGTGTGTGTGTGTGTGTGTAGACAGATGAATGAATGGATAGATAGATGATAAGGATTTAGCTCTCACGATTATGGAGGCTGAGAAGTCCTAGAATCTGCACTAAGCAAACTGGAGACTCAAGAGAGCTCTTAGTATCATTTCATTCTCAGTTCAAAAACAGAAGACCCATGTCCCAGCTTAAAGACAGGTAGAGAGAAAGATTTTTTATTTTATTTTTTTTTTAGCATGGATTGAACCCTGGGGTGCTTAACCACTGACCCACAGCCCTTTTTTATATTTTTTTAGAGACACAGTCTCATGAGTTGCTAAATGCCTTGCTAATCTGCTGATCCTGGCTTTGAACTCTCCATCCTCCTGCCTCAGGCTTCCAAATTGCTGGGATTACAAGGGTATGCCAACATGCCCAGGGAGAAAGAATTCTTTCTTAGCCTTTTTATTCTCCTTAGGCCTTCAATGGGTTGGATGAGGCCCACCCACACTAGGGAGAGCCATTTGCTGTATTCAGTTTATGATTCAAATTTTAATCTCATCCAGAAACACCCTTACAAACATACCAGAAATAATGTTTAACCAAATATTTAGGCACTCTAAGGCCCAGTTATGTTGACATAAAATTATCCATCACAAAAGTTTAGGTAAATATCCTTTTTTGTTTTTTAAGAGATGAGGTCTTTCTGTGTTGCCTAGGCTGGCCTCAAACCCCTGGGCTCAAGGGATCCTTCTGTCTCAGCCTCTGAAGTAGCTGGACTACAGGTATACACCACCACACCTGGCAAATATCCTTTTGAACTTAGTTTAGAAATATTTTCTTATAAACAATAAGCACCAATAAGCACCAAAAAAAAAAAAAAAAAAGCACTATCCAAGAAAGAAAAGATGTGTTGCTGGACTTGGTGGCACAGTGTAATCCCAGCGGCTCTGGAGGCCGAGAAAGGATCACAAGTTCAAAGCCAGCCTCAGCAACTTAGCTAGACCCTAAAAAACTCAGACAGAACCTGTCTCAAAAAAAAAAAAGATGGATTATATTTAACTATATTAAAGATGGATATATTTAACTATATTAAATAAAGGGAAAGGCAAGCTATAAATGAGAAGATTTTTGTAATATATGTATAACTGACCAAGAATTAGTATTAATAATTGTTTATTTCTCTATATGAATTCCTCAAAATCAGTTTTAAAAAATACATGTTACTTGGCCAGGTGCAGTAGCACACACCTGTAATCCCAGCAGCTCAGGACTGAGGCAGGAGGATTGCAAGTTCAAAGCCAGCCTCAGCAAAAGCAACGCAGTAAGAAATTCAGTGAGACCCTGTCTCTAAATAAAATACAAAATAGGGCTGGGAATGTGGCTCAGTGGCCAAGTGCCCCTGAGTTCAGTCCTCAGTACCCAAAAATTAAAAAAAAAAAGACATGTTACATGAGCAACACATGTGAGCAGGGAATTCTTACAGGAAACACATATGGACTATTAGTAACTAGGGAAACACAAATTAAGACCAGAATGAGATACTAATGCATACCATTAGATTCACAAAAAATTGAAAATCTGACCATTCCAAGTATTAGACAGAATGTAAATCAATAGGATCTCTTACACACATCTGGTACAGGTATAAATTAGAACAGCTATTTTTAAATAATTCAGCATTGGTTTGAAAAGTTTGATATTTATAGGATAATATTCAAAGTATTAATAACCAATACATGCTGCTAATCAATCAGAACAGATGTTTAACCAATCAAACTGTGTGCTAGCCTGTAGTTCTGCTGGTATGTATTAGCTAGCAATAGCCCTACATATATTACAACTCAGCATGACACTCCTAGTTACATACCAAGTGGAAACTCCTGCTCATATTATTTATCATGAGATATACACAAGAATATATATAGTAACACTGTTTGCAGTAGGAAAGAAATAGAAACAAGTAAAATGTCTACTAACAGAAGGGCTAAAATCATCATAAAATAGTCACACAATGGAATATTACATAAAGCATGCAAAAATAGGGATACATTTTAGTTAATATAGCATTGAGTATTTTTAACATCCCCTAAATTATATGTACCATAATATTTTTTTCATTCAGTTCAAAAATGACAAAAACTGAACATATATTCAGGCGTGTTGAATAACTCTATGCACAAGGAAGACAACAATAATCACAAATTTGGAAGAGCAAAAACAGAGTCATTGGATGGGAAGAGCAGAGAAATAGCTCTTGTAGCTTTCAGGTTGAGCAGTACTCATTATATTCTTTTATAAATACATACATAACATTCACACAGAAAGCAAGGGGTTCATGTCCAGTGATAAGCATGAACCATAGACCAAGAATTATGACTGATCCAGTTCTGTGTATCTCAGGTCCATTAAAAAATAAAAGACCAATTTGAAATATGAGAAATTTTAAAGAACAACCAAGCAGATAGGAAAGGGGACTAAAAATAACTTCAAGGAATGAAAAATATAATAACTAAAATTAGAAACTCAATAAATGAGTTTAAAAGCCAACCAAAGGCAAGTGCTAATAGAATCAGTGAACAGGAAGATAGAGCTGAAAAATGCCCAGGAAACATTATAGAGGGATAAAGATCTGTGGAAGACATTAAGAAAGATCAAGGGTAATATGAGATGGCCCAACACACATCCAAGACAAAACCCAAAAGCAGAGGGAGAGAATGGGACAGAGGCAAAATAGAGAGATAATGACTGATGGTTTTCCAGAATTGATGAAGATGTCAAACTATAGATTTCCAATAAACTTCAAGCAGAAAAATTAAAAAGAAAGCCACACCTACAAGATCATATTAAAACTGCAAAGCAAGGCTGGGGCTGGGGCTCTGGTAGAGTGCTTGCCTAGCATGTGTGAAGCACTGAGTTCGATCCTCAGCACCACACAAATAAGTAAATAAATAAATAATAAGTTGTGGGTTTTTTAAAGAAGGAGAAGGAGGAGGAGAAGGAAGGAAGGAAGGAAGGAAGGGAAGGAGGGAGGGAGGAAAGAAAACTCAATCAGAGAAGAAGAGACAGGTTGCCTTCAAAGCAGCAATACATAAGCTGTCAACTGACCTCATAAAGCAATACTGGCTATGGGAATGTGTGTGTGTGTGTGTGTGTGTGTGTGTGTGTGTGATTGTTGCCATGTGTTTTAATTTAATCTTTGAAAAAACCCACCAGACTTAATTACTGTTTTATGCAGTGAAGTTTTATTTATATGTATCCACATATTTACTATTTTATTTTTCTTCATTACTTCTTGCATCCTAGACCTTCATTCTGAAATATTTCTAAAACCTCACAAAGGTAATCAGAGATCACAGACTTCGCCAGTTAATGAATACAACTGTTTTCCACTAACACTCCCAACTTAATCTTGGTAGCTTAAAATCCAGGATTTTTGCAAGTAAGCAAAATGTAGGGGCTTTAGGCCATGGCCTGCCAAGCCAGAAATCTGCAGGCTCAGAACTCAATCATTCATGGAAGGACCACTCCACACTGGCAGTGGACTCCCATCATTGCCATGTGCCATCATTAGTGGAATTGAAATGCTGCTGCTTTGGCCTGATGCCTGAGATTAAAGTTATCTCTTGTGAAATGGAGAGCATGCATTTTCTGTGTTATGCTCAGCTGGAGAGGTCCTGGGGTAAAATTGCTTGAGCTGTTAGTTAATATCGTTCTTTTTCTCATTGCCAGGACGTCCAAGCAGGGACTCCATAACCTTAGGCCCTAATGATTCCACAGAGTCATACTCCTGCTCAAATTCCATTCCTGCTGATGTTATCATCACCACCATCACTAGGAACCAGTGAAGCAGGAACTCAGCTGTGCCATGTGCTGGTGGAGCTGGAATTCAGCCGTAGCCCGAAGGCCAATGAAACTCAGAGACTGCATTGCATTCAAGCTAGAAAATCCCTGTCTTTTTAGAAGTAAGAAAAGGACTCTTCTGAGGAATGTTCAGTGAAAGAGAAGGGAGGCATCATAGCAAGATTGACTGAGCCCCATGATATTTTAGAGATCCATTGTTTAACTAATTCAAACTCATAATCATGTTTCCCTGGGTACATATCAACCATGAGAGGGCTAGACCAGGATTAGCTTCTGTGCCAGTCCCCTGTTATGTAGCTCGAAGCAGCCCTCCTCTCCATTACTTGGCATCTATTGCTAGAGTTGGTCCATATACCCAACTCCTTCTTCCATGTATAGCAAATTCTCCTTCCATGACTCTGGTCTCCTTTCTCTGACATTAGACTTTGTTTGGGATCACCCCAGTCCACCAGCCAACACATCTTGGAAGAGTTCAGGACTCCTCTTCATTCTTGTGTGAATCGTAAATGGAGGCAAAAGGAGGAGGATTTGCCATACCTCTCTCAGACAGGATCCTTAGTTCATACCCAGCTGTGGCAATCTGTTACCTTTAAATGATCAAAACCCTGTTTCAAAAGCACACTTAAAAGAACATTTTTCTTTTTTTTAGATGTTGATGGACCTTTATTTTATTTATTTATCTATATGTGGTGCTGAGAATTGAAACCAGTGCCTCGCCCATGCTAGGCAAGTGCTCTGCCACTGAGCCACAGCCCAGCACGAAAAGTGCATTTTTCTTATTGAAGATTAATTAAAAATGTTTAATAAACTAATTTTTAAGTTTAAATAAGTTTATTGAATTGCAGTTGCATTGTACATAACTAAGTATGCCTACACATAGTGCATAAATTTTAAGTGTAACACTCAATGGTTATGTCGAAAAGTAAATACATTCCTGTAACCAACCATAATCAAGAAAAAGAACAACTGGGCATGGTGGCACATGCCTATAGTCCCAGTGACAATGGAAGCTGAAGCAGGAGAATCACAAGTTCAAGGCCAGCCTTGGCAACTTAGTGAGCCCCTCAGCAACTTAGCAAGACCCTGCCTCAAAATATAAAATAAAAAATAAACAGCCAGGTGCAGTGGTGCATTCCTGCCTGCAATCCCAGAGGCTCAGGAGGCTGAGGCAGGAGGATTGCATGTTCAAAGCCAACCTCAGCAAAAGTGAGGCGCTAAGCAACTCCATGAGACCCTGTCTCTAAATAAAATACAAAATAGGGCTGGGGATGTGGCTCAGTGGTTGAGTGCCCCTGAGTTCAATCCCCAAAATCCCCACCCAAAATAAATAATTAAATAATAAAAGGGATATAAATAAATAATAAAATATCTACTGGTGATCAGGAACCCTAGGTTCAATCCTCAGTACAAAAAAAAAAAAAAGTGTTGGGCTGGGGCTGTAGCTCAGTGGTAAAGCTCTTGCCTCACATGTGTGAGGCATTGGGTTTGATCCTCAGCACCACATAAAAATAAATAAAGATACTGTATGTTCATCTACAACTAAAACAAATTTAAAAAAAAATGTTGCCCATATCTTTTCATTGGACAGCCAGAAAAATCGATATTCTACCGAGGAGTGTCTGTAAGGAGAGGTTCAGTCTATGGAGTTAGTATAAGGGCTTAAGAAATTAAGCTCAGGGTAGAGCTAGGTTCTAACATGTTTAACAGCATTCATGATCTTTCTGAATTTCAGGTAACAACCTATACAAATGTATCAGTTTCTAGGAATATTCAAACCCTGGGCTTGGGTTCAAGCCTGCAAGGAAAAACATGTATCTGGTCAGATGACAAAGCAGTCAAGTCTCTTTGTGTATCTTGGTTAGAAGAAGTAAGGAGAACTAGGAGATTCTACAAACATCAAAGAAGAAATGAAATTATCCTACACAAGAATAATTTCCAGGTTGTTTATAAAACCAACATTACTGCCAAAGTCATACAAAGGCATTTCAAGAAAACTATTCTTCAATATTTACAAATTGAATCAAGTATTAAATTTAAAATTGACATATATACCCGCATGCACAAACGCGCATGCGCATCCCCACACACACATTTTATTTTTTATTTATTGCAAGGCTGGGGATAAAACCCAGAGCTCCATGCAGGCTAGGCATTTCTCTATCACTGAACTATAGCCCTAATCCTGTCTTGATATCTGGAAGTAGAAGTCCTCTGAATTAGTTCCTCTGTTAAGACTGCCTTGGCTATTCTAGTTCCTTAATATTTCTATATGAATTTTAGAATTAGTTTGTTGATTTCCACAAAAAAAGACTTCATTTGGATTGTTACAGAGATTGTATTAAATCTATAGGTCATTTTGAGAAGAACTGGCATTTTGACAACTCTGAGATTTCCAATCCATGAATATGGTAGATCCCTTCAGTCACATAGATTTTCTTTAAGAATATCTTAAATATTATGTAGTTTTTAGTTTAGAGGGCTTGAACACTTTCATTGGATTTATTCATAGGATTTGTGTGTGTATGTTTGTGTAGGTGTATACACTCACTGTGGAAACTAATTTTATTTTCTTTTCCAATTGTTTGCTGTTATTATTTTGATACATTAGTGTTTTTGCATATTGATCTTCTATCCCATGATCCTGGTAAATTCATTCTTGAATACTAATTGTTCATCAGTCCTTCGGATTTGCGTATGATCATCTAGCTACAAATATTGACAGTTTTATTTCTTCCTTTCCAATATTTCAAAATTTTATTTCCTTTTCTTTCTCAATGCACTGGCTAGAAACTCCAGTAAAATGCCAATGACATAGAGATAGCTGATATCTGGATCTGATCTCAGGAGTAAAGGATTCAAATTTCATAATTAAGAATAATATTAGGGGCTGGGGTTTTGGCTTAGCGATAGAGCACTCACCTAGCACATGCAGGATGCTGGGTTCGATCTTCAGCACCACATAAAAATAAAAATAAAGGTATTGTGTCCAACTACAACTAAAATGTTTAAAAAAAAGAATGATATTAGCTTAGAATTTTGGAGAAAATACTATTTTATCAAAATGAGGAATCCCCTCTTATTCCTCACATGCTTAGACATTTTGTCATGAATTAGTGTTGAACATTATTAAATGCTTTTTCTGTATATTAGTTTTTCTTTATTATGCAAATGTGGCAAAATATATTGACTAGTTTTTAAATGTTAAACCACAACTTGAACTGTAGTCATAAATCCTTCTTATTTGTGATGTAGTATCCTTTTTATATATCATACAAATCAATCTGTCATAATCCTATTTAGGGTTTCTTGTAGCTATATTCATGAGAGACATTAGCCTATAATTTTCCTTTCTTGTAATGTTCTCAGGTCTCATTGTTATCATTGTTATGCTGTACTCATAAAAGAAGTTAGGAAGTGATTACTCTTTTTCTATCCCTGGGAAGAGTGTTTGGTTATTAGTTATTACTGTTTTCTTAAGTTTTAAAGATTTTCTCCAGTGAACCCATCTAGGCTTGGAACTATATGGTAAGGTTTTCATTATGGAATCATGTCATGACAAAATATATATTAAAAATATAATAACAATAAATATGCATTAATATATAAATAATATAAATATATAACATAAATAAATAATTATATATTAATATATAAGTAATAATAACTACATAAATATATGAATTGGTAAATTTTATCTTTCAGATTATTTGCCTATTTTCAGATATATTATCTTCAAAAGATTTGCTGTATTAATTTTCTCACTTAAAAAATCCTTTCTTTTGTTACTTATATTGATAATTTAGTTTCTTACCCTTATTTATATTCATCAATTTTGCTAGTCATTTATCAATTTCATTATTTTTTTCAAAGACCCAACTTTGGATTTTGTTGATTTTATCATTTTATACTTGCTTTCAATTTCATTGATTTTTGCTCTTATTCTTTACTATTTCTTTTCCTTTGCTTTTCCTAGGTTTAATTTGTTCCTTTTATAGCTTCTTGGGATTGAAGTTTACATCACTTATTTTTAAACTTTATTTTCTGATATACTTATTTAAATATAAAATTCTCTAAGCATTACTTTACCTGACTGTCTAGTAAGATATCATGAGATATAATGGATGTCCAAAAATTATATTTTGTTTTGTGATTCCTCCTTTGGCCAATAGATGGTTTTAGCAAATTGCTTAAAATACAAATATTTGGAGGATTTTTCTATTTATCTTTCTATTTTGTGGGTGGGTACCAGGGATTGAACTCAAGAGCACTCAACCACGGAGCCAAATCTCAGATCTATTTTGTATTTTATTCAGAGGCAGGGTCTCACCGAGTTGCATAGTGCCTTGCTTTTGGCGAGGCTGGCTTTGAACTCATGATCCTCCTGCCTTGGCCTCCCAAATTGCTGGGATTACAGGCGTGAGCCACTAGGTCTGGCTATCTTTCTATTATTGATTTTGACATAATAATTCCCCATGGTCAGAGAATTGGGCTTGATTCTCTGTTGAAGATTGGACCCATGGCCTCCTCATGCTAGTTTAGAGTTCTACTACTGAGCTACCCACCCCAGCTACACCCCGAACCCGAGTTTTGAAAGTTGCTAAGATTTGTTCCATAGCATATTATGTGGTGAATGTTCTGTATACTTCATAAGAGTGCTGTTGTTCATAATGTAGGATAAATGTCAATTAGATCCAATTGATTAAACATATTGTTAAAATATTTTATACTCTTAGTGAAGTTTTATCTGTGTGTTCTGTTTCTGTGAGAAATTCGCTAAATCTCCAGTCTGGCTGTGGATTTGCTTTGTCTATTCCCACTTTAAGTACTGTTAACTCTTTTTTTTTTTTTTAATGTATTTTTACAATGTATTCTTAGCTGCATGTGTTAGTCAGCCTTTCTGCCTTGTCAGCCTTTTCGGCCACTGTGACAAAAAGACCTAACTAAACAACGTAGAAGAGGAAAAGTTTCTTTAGGGTTCATGGTTTCAGTCCATAGACAGCCAACTCCATTGCTCTGTGCCCAAGGTGAGGCAGAACATCATGGCAGAAGGGTGTGGAGAAGGAAAGCAGCCCAGGACAGGGCAACAAGGAAACAGAGAGATCCACTCACCAGGAACAAAATATAAGCCCCAAAGTCATGCCCCCAGGTACCCACCTCCTCCAGCCACACCCCACCTGTCTACAGTTACCACCCAGTTAATCCATTCAAGTAGATTAATGTACTGATTATGATTAGGTCAAGGCTTTCATTACCTGATCATTTCACCTCTAAACTTTTTTGCACTTATACATGAGCTTTAGGGGGACACCTCATATCTAAACCTTAATATTGCTTATTACTTTAGGTTTGTTATGTATGTCATTTTTCCCCCAGTTCTGAGGATTGAATCCAAGAGCACTCTACCACTGAGCTATCCTCATTTCTTTACTTATTTTTTATTTTTATTTGTTTATTTATTTCAATCCCACTGAGCTACATACCAAGCTCTTTTTATTTTAAGACAGGGTCTCAGTACATTGCTAGGCTGGCTTTGAACTCAAAGTCTTCCAGCCTCAGCCTCCCAAGTCACTGGGATTACAGGCATGTGCCACCTTACCACCCATATATACCTTTTGAACTGACTGTTTAATCATTCAGCAATGTCTCTCTAATACTTCTTGATTCAAAGTCTACTTTGTTTGATATTAATATAGCTGCACCAGTTTTCTTTCAGTATTTACACAGTATATCTTTTCCATGTTTTTATTTTCAACCTTTCTTCATCATTTTATATAAAATACATCTATCTCATAAAAAACAAATCATTGATTTTGGTTTTTATCTGACTATACCAGTGTTGTCTCTTAATTTGTTCCATTCACTTACTCTTTTTTAATATTTATTTTTTAGTTGTACATGGACACAATAGCTTTATTTTATTTATTTGTTTACTTGTTTATTTTTAAAAATATTTATTTCTTAGTTGCAGTTGGGCTCAATATCTTTTATTTATTTGTTTTTATGTGGTGCTGAGGATCAAACCCAGGGCCTCACACATGCTAGGTGAGCAATCTACTGCTAAGCCACAATCCCAGCCCCCAATTCACTTACTCTTAATGTTATTACTGTTACAGTTTGGCTTAAATCTACCATTTTGATATTTGTTTTCTCTTATCTTTTGTTTGTCTTTTATGTCTCTTTCTTGCTTATGTTTGAATTAATCAGGTGTTCTTAATTTCTTCACTTCTACTAACTTTATTGATAGGTTCTTTTATACTTTTTTTCTGTTTATGCTAGAAATTACAATATACATTCTTGATTTACTACAGTCTACCTTAAGTTATTTTTTTTTTCTTTTTTCTTTTTTCAGTTTTCGGCGGACACAACATCTTTGTTTGTATGTGGTGCTGAGAATCGAACCCGGGCTACCCGCATGCCAGGTGAGCGTGCTACCACTTGAGCCACATCCCCAGCCCCTTAAGTTAGTTTTTATTATATTGCAGATCTACTAGTGATGACTGTCAGCTGTTCTGAATAAATTTTTTCTTTCACATTTATTTTTTATTTATATTTTTATTTTGGGCATGTAGAGGGGCAATACTTTTCTAAGGGTGGAAATATAATAGAACTAGGAGTTTATCCCTGGTCTCTCTAACTCCAGCTCCTATTTTTTAATTTAATTTTTATTTTTGAAGAAATTTTTATTTCACATTTATTTTTATTATTTTTTCTGCATTGCCAAGTTTATTTGTTTTTCCCTCTCAGCACTTCAGAGATGTAATTCCATTGTCTTATAGTTTTCACAAAGTATTTACCAATCTTATTATTGTTTCTTTGACTGTATGTGTCTTTCTTCTAGATGATTTTAAGATTTCCTAATAGTTTTGGATTTTAATTGTTTATGATATTCCTATGAGATTTTTGGTTGGTTAGTTTGGTTTTATCCTAGAAGGGTTTCATGAGAGTTCTTGACTCTGTGGATCAATGCCTTCCATTAGTTTTGAAAAATTCTTGGCTCTTAGTCATAGATGAACAAATACTTTTATTTTGTTTATTTATTTTTATGTGGTGCTGAGGATTGAACCCAGTGCCTCACACATGTAAGACAAGCATGAGCCACAACCCTAGCCCCCTTATTTCTTTAATTATGACCTTCATTCCATTTTCTTCCTCTTTTCTTCTGGTATTACAGTTAAAATCATGTAGATATTTGGATTGATCTCATATGACTTTTTTGCTCTATTTTTAAAACTTGTTCGTTATTCCCTTTGTATTCTGTTTGGATGTTTTCTAATGATTTTGTAATCTATGTCTAGTCTGCTGTTAAACCCGTGTAATGTATTTCTAATTTCAGATATTGTGTTGTTTCAGTCCTAGAATGTTCATTTGATTGTGTTTTTTAAGTAAAATAAAAGAAACTCAACTTTATTTTTGCTTGTTTGTTTTGGCAAATAGTGATTGACACCTGGGGATTTTAGACAAAAATGGGCTATAAACTCAATTTGGAAGTTCCAGCTCTGACCAGTCACTGCCAATCACAGTCATTGCCAAGAGGTAGCATTAGAAGGAACCCTCCTTTAAACAACATCCTCTGTTCCACTTGCCATAGATATCTTCTATGAGCCCTTCTTTTAGGAGGGGACATAAACAGCTGATCCTGATTGTTAAGCTTATCCCATCTTGTGATAACAGCAGCAGCCTTTTCAGAATGACCATTCCCCTGAATTGACCAGAGGGAGATGTTGTTTTCAGCACAGCCTCTTGTTTTAGTTAAAATTCACAGTGCAGAAGATAAATTATAGCACAGAATCTCAAACGTCTCCACTTCTGACATTGCGCTGCTAATTAGTTTCTGCTTATTGTTACTTTCCATCTTATCTGTTTTGCCCGTGAAAAAAATACATAAATGTAAATACATTTTACATAGCCAGATTTTCATTTCAATATTCATGAGTAGATGTATAATTTCAGTGTCTGTCCTGGGCATGTGACCAGTGCTTAGTTGCCATATTTTATATCCCATCATATTGCATTTTATCCTACAGCACTACAGAAACAAATCTGCTCAAAGAAAGTCCAATTAAAAAGAAAATCTTCAAAATAACGAGCATTTTGTCTTCAAATATTAGTCCCCACAGTGTTGTAAGGACGATCACCACCACTCCTTGACAGTCTGATATGTCCAGGCACTAAATGAATTGTCTTGTGGAGACCATCTTCTCCTTTACATCTGGGAAACAAACAAACAAACAAACAAAAAAAAAAACCAAAAAACAATACTTAGCAAAGTATTGCCAATCTACTGGGCATGTAGATTGGCAATAATTTGCTAAGGGTCTGTATGGAAATACGATAGAGCTAGCAGTTTTTCCTGGTCTCTTTAACTCCAGCTCCTATATATTTTCTCATCTTTTTTCTAAACTTTTGTCCTGCCTTAATTTTCGAGGCAAATTTGACAATCCAAGAAAAATAATTTGAACTAAATGGACTCTAGTTGAATTTGCATTTTCTTTAAAACCTTATTGATATATAATTTTTTTTTCTCAGCTCGCGTTTTTACAAACACTGTTTGTTACTATGCTTGTCCCTATGAAACTGCATTTTCAAGGGTAACCTACTCCATCTCTGATTTTCTCTAACACCGCAGAACAGAGTCCTGGCAGCCTGCAGCTGAGGAGGTCATTTCCACACTCAGCCTCCTGAGTACCAGAGGCTAATAAGATATTTGGTAGCAGGTTTTTCTTACTTTGTTTCTATCAGTGTGGAAATTCCAGCTATTCCTTCTTCACAGACATTTCTGGTGAAAATTTACCATGCGGCATAAATTAATTTTGATTATTAATTGATAGATTTGCACTCAACAAGAGATCAATTAATTTGTTGTACTTTAATATATAGGTTTTTGGACTAATTGAAATGTTACAAAAGTAAACTATGCTTATTGGCATTTATTCTATTGTGAAAGAATCCCATATCCTATCAATGTTACCTTTTCTATAGTTCTCAAATCATTTGATTCTTTTTATGATTCTAATTCTCTGTTGAAATTATCCATTTTGATACATTTGTATATATGTCTTAATATTTTCTTTAATCATTATAATTAAGTATAGTAACTTAAAGTCCTTATCTTGTTACTCCAATAGCTGGGTCATTTGTGGGTCTGTTTCTATTGTCTATCTGTTCTCTTGATTATCAATCACATTTTTTTGCCTCTTAATATACCTAGGAACTTTTATTGCATACCAGACATTGACCCCTGACATTTATTAAAAGGATTTTAAAGGCAGTAAAAAAAACACCCATTGACACTTGCACATAAAAGACCTAGAGGCTGTATATGGTATCTCCCACCAGAGAAAAGTTCCACCTTTCCTTTGCTAGGCAGATAGGATGAGGAACTGATTAATTACCTCAACCTAATCAGCAATTAACTGAAAAAGAACGGGGTTGCAGTTCTAGTATTATTCAGCTCATCTCCAATTCATTTCTGTTTTCAGGCTAGGCCCTCTTGGGCTTTTGACTGAGAGTCTAATTGATCTCTGTCTCCCCAACTTTGTAAGATCTGCAAAAGATTCAGTCCTGCTCTTTGGATGTTCCAGGCTCAACACTTTATCCCTTTTCTCTACTTCTTCACCCCTACAGCTTCAGACTGGCAAACATTTTGAGGATGACAGCTGTGTTTTTGTATCAGGCCTTCCTCCACTAGGTGACCTTTGTGTCCTAAGCATCTCAAGATTATAGAAGATCTCACACTGCCTTTAGAAGCCCCTAGCCCAGCTTCCCAGACTTCCACATCCAGTCTCAGGATTCAGAAAATATCCTATAGTTAAAATTAGCTGGTTTTAGAAACCTTGATTTTTTTTTTTTTCACAGCAGGCCCATTTAACTACAAAAGACTTACTGGTTTCTTTCCCTCTGTATGGATCAGGCTCAATACTCAGGTCATATACAGAATGCAGATGCAAATGTTTCCAGGGAAGAAAACATCCAGGCAACATCAGCTTTCTTTTGGTCCTCCCACAGCTGTTCAGTAACTTTAAAACGTGACTTTTGTGGTTTATTTGACTTTTTCTAGTTCTTGCAAACAGAGTGAAGTACTATTGCTACATCCTGTGCAAATGAGAATCCCAAAGTACAAGTTTGACTTAAGCTAAGACCTGGGGGAGAAAAACAGCTTTGATTTTCAACAGTGATTTAAAAGATTGCCAAGGATGGCTCTACAGTCATAGTGCTAATGTGACAAAGAAAGGCAACAAGGCCAAAATTTTGGCCAAAAATCTCATGAGTAGTTTTTGGAAATAAAGACATGGTATTAACCGTGTTAATGGCAATGATGGGGTTTTGAGTAATTCAAATATTATATATAAATAACATTTTCTGGATATGACCAAAGATGGAACATCTTGATGAAACACATCAAATTTGGCCTCAGAAGCTCTCTCAAACATATTATGGCAATCTCAACTAAATGCCATTAAATCAATTAAATTGAATTTATTTAAGATAGATATGAGATGTGCTAGAAAAATTAAATGAAACAACTAAAATTTTCAAATAAGGAACAAATTGTAGTCTTTGATGGAAAAACACCACTTTTGACTATGTATTACTGTTACTTGATTTGCCCTATTGCATGCTACTGAAAATGTTAATAAAAGCTTATAAAACAGCTAAGCTTTACTATTTCACTTTTTAAATTAAAATATTTCTTAAAAGATTTTTTAAAAAATATTTATTACAAATATTAGGAAATGGTTCATCAGAGTTTAAAAAAAAATGAAACCTGTGTGTGAAATAGGTAACCAAAGTGAGATTGATTGATTTTATTTTTCAGCATTGGGAATTGAGTTTAGAGGCACTCTATCACCTACCTACATCCTTAGCGCACGCGCGCGCACACACACACACACACACACACACACTCACACATACATACATGGATACAACACCTTTATTTTATTCATTCATTTTTTTATGGTGCTGAGGTGCCTCACACAAGCAAATCAAGCACTCTACCACTGAGCCACAATCCCAGGGTCTCACCAGGCTGGCCTTGACATTGTGATCCTCTTGTCTCAGCCTGCCAAATTGTTAGGATTATAGGCATGCGCCACCATGCCCAGCCCAATGTGCGATTTAAATAAAATATAAGGCAATTAGAACTAAAGGAAAATGTTTGCATTACAATGAATAAAATTCACAAATAATCTCCAAACCAATTTTCTTTCTTTCTTTGGCACCAGGAATTGAGCCCAGGGGCACTTAACCACTGAAGCATGTCTCCAGCCCTTTTTATTTTTATTTTGACACAGGGTCTCAGTAAGTTGTGTAGGGCTTCACTAAGCTTCTGAGGCTGGCTGGAATTTGCAATCCTCCTGCCTTAGCCTCCCTAGCCACTGGGATTACAGGCATGGACCACCATGCACAGCTCCAAACTAATTTCTACAGATACTGTTGGCTGATACAGATTGAGGTATAATCTTGATTGAAGAGGGATATGAACAAATTTAGCAGCCAATTGTCATTTGCTGTTTTTAAATTTTTTTAGTTATTGATTGATCTTTATTTAATTTATTTATATGTGTACTGAGAATTGAACCCAGTGCCTCACATGCTAAGCAAGCGCTCCACCACTGAACTACAACTCCAGCCCTCATTTGCTGTTTTTTATGTAATAGCTCATCACTGAAATTTTTGAAAAAAGTTTTTGAGATTTTTTACAAATATAAATATGACTTAAGAAATGGTAAAAATTCACATTATGGATGATAGTGAGTTGTGTGATGAAATTAAAACATTTCATCTTTTCTCTGATAATAATTTATCATACATGACCCAAATACAATGTTTAAACCTAATGTGCAGAATCAAATTCAGTCACCTTTGATAATTTGCTGATTTTTAGCCCTGAAAACTACAGCTTTGCACATATTTTTCTATTTTGTCATTACAAAGGCATACTTGTCAAGGCAGTAAGATGGAATGCATTTTATTTAACAATGTGTTAGCTTAATCTATAACTTTTAAATGTTTAGACATTAGGATGTGGGCTTCCATTTATATTCTTGCCAAGGACCTCACAAATGCTTATGGCCCCAACCACAAGTGCATTTCAGAATGAGGCTGGTGCTCACAGAGAATTAGCGGTGAGGAAGGCTGATTTGATGACAATAATTCCTATTAGGGTTAGGAAAGGGCAAGGCGGGGAGAGCCTGAGGAACCATTGTTCTGGAAAGGTCCTAGTCCCTGAAGCTGGAATGTCGTCCTAGGATGTGGCTTCAGGGTCAGTGAAGGACAGCTGTAGTCACAGGTCTGCAGGATCCAGAGGGGAAACACTATCCTCCTCCTGGGGCCACAAGATAGAGAAAGAGATGTCAAGGCAAAGCATCAGCAGCAGGGAGAGTGCTTTGAGGCCTACAGACTAGAAGAAAGAAGGTAAAAAGCTGGAGTCTAATAGGCTTCCCTAAGTGGCCAGTGGAGTAGATGGGACCTGGGCTAGAGATGAGGACTCAGGCTGAAGCAGGTCGAGTCACAGAGGACGCAGGACCAGCAGAGAGGCCCAGGTGGATTATAAGAGCCAAGGACCTAAGTCAGTCCTGGCCAAGAGGTTTGGGCTAGGTTTACACCTCTGGACTGTGACTGAGTTGAGGAGAGGGTGGGGTCAGGCAGAGAAGGGGAGCTTGGCTTGTGTGTGTGTGTGTATGTGTGTGTGTGTGTGTGTGTGTGTGTGTGTGTGTGAGAGAGAGAGAGAGAGAGAGAGAGAGAGAGAGAGAGAGAGAGAGAATGGGCATGCGCATGCTCGTGTGCTTAAAAATATCTTCCCTGCACTATGTCTGCACCCTGCAGCCACAGAGTGCCACCCAGGTGGATTATGGGCAAGGGTTGGACATTCCTGGCTCTGCAAAAGGGCCAAGGAGTCTGTGATGTACTAATTAGTAGCTACTGAAAACAGCTGGCAGATGAATTTTCACTGAATCCTGGAGAGAAGGGATCATCCCAGTGTCAGTCAAGGACCAATTTTGGCTCCTTTTTCCTTCCTAGATTAAGGGAGGGTCTTTGTAAAATTCTTGAGGGTTTGGAATTAAGTAAGGGACTGAGAATCCAAAAAGCTTGGTAGTACAAAGCAGTCTGCTCGCTCTCATCCCTCAGGCTCTTTGCCTGTGGACATTTATCCCAGGACCTTCCTACCTGACTGGAAGGGAGGAGGGGATCCCCACACTGCCACTCTAGACAAGACTTTCTTTTCATGTGTCTGACCTCCCAGAGCTAATTGACTCTCAAGTTGTTTTTTTTCCCCCAGGTCAGACACAGAAAACTAAGTTGGACATTTCCCAAAGGAAACTGACTACTTTACTAGGGGAAAAGTCACATCAAAAGCATGATAGTACAAGACCGCAGGGATAGATGAGGCCATTGGGAATCATTTGTTATTTGGACAGAATCAAATTCAGCCTTAGGAGATTCAGCTGGCCCTGGTGTGGATGCCAGGTCATTTCTCAAAGACCTAGCCTTGCATGGCCCCCAGAACTGAGCTATTCATTCCACCAGAGCAAATGAATTCATGATGTTGAGGGCCTAGCCTGTCTCCTGGCCTTGGGTGGTCAGCACTACATGGTCTAAGTCAGCTTGATTGCCAAGGAAGGATAGAGAACCAACAATTATCGCAGATGTACTGACATGCTTTGGGGGCTCTCTTTTGGGTTCTCTTTTAATTCCCCCCAACAAGCAAGATGGGCTAAGATTTGACTAGTGTGAGGGAGTAGGTGACATCCTTTCTTTTCCCACCAGGTTTCAAACACTCATCAAGGAGACTGAGAAGTCTTCTAAGAAAGAGAGGGGAAAAAAGAAAAAGAACTATGCTCACAGTTGGGATGCAGATATATTCAGATATATCTAGAGGAACTAGGACACTGCTGAAGTTCAGATCCAAAATGTTCCTCAAAGGCCCATGTTTAAAAGATTTGATCCCCAGATTGGTGCTATTGGCAGGTGGTGGAAACTTAGGGTACTGGGGCCTAGTGGGAGGTTTAGGTCATTGGAGGCAGGCCCTCAAACGGGACTGTGGGCACGCCCCTTCCTCTCTCTCTTGGCATGGTGATGAGGTAAAAGGCTTTGCCACATTACATGCTCACTGACCACTATTTGCTTCTTTGTCATGGACCCCAAAGCAATTTGCCCACCCAGTGATGGAGTGAAACCTCCAAACTATGAGCTGAAATGAACTGTCTCTTTGTAAGTTGACTATCTCAAGTATTTTGTTATATGAATGGAAAGCTAACACAGAGATGATGGAAGCTTTAAGAGTTAGGGCCTAGCGGAAGTTCTTAAGGTCTTTGGGGACGTGCCTTTAAAGGGGATTATGGAACCCTATGCTGTCTTTCTCTTCTTTCTCTCTTTTGCTTCCTGGCTATGAGGTGAGTGTTTTTTTGCTCTGCCATGTGCTCCCTCCATGGTGTGCTGCCCTGACACAGGCCAAAAAGTAAGGAGCCAATTGATCAGAGGCTGAAACTTTTAAAACTGTGAGCCAAAACATTTTCCTTTATTTTAAAAATATTTTATTTGCTTATTTATTGCAGTACTGAGGAGTGAACCCAAGGATACTCTACCCACTGAGCCACATTCCCAGCTCTTTTTCTTTTTTTAGACAGGTTTTTGATAGGTTGCTGGCCAAGGCCAGCCTTAAATTTCCAATCCTCCTACTTCAGCCTCCCCAGTAGCTGTGGTTACAGGCATGTGCCACCATGTGACCTTTCCCTTTATAAGTTGATTATCTTAGGTTGTAATAACACAAAACTGAACTGGGGTTGTGGCTCAGCAGTGGTGTGCTCACCTAGCACATTCAAGGCCCTGGGTTTGATTCTCAGCACCACATAAAAATAAGTAAACTAAATAAAGGTATTATGTCTAACTACAACTAAAAAAATAAATATTTAAAAGAATAATAACACAAAACTGATGAACATAGGCACCAACAGAAGTCCAGATTCAAGCTGGGGCTGGGGCTCAGTGGTAGCACACTTGCCTGGCATGTGTGAAGCACTAGGTTCAATTCTCAGCACCACATATAAATACATGAAATAAAGGTCTATCAACAACTAAAAAAAATATTTAAAAAAAAGTCCTGATTCAAGAAGGTGGGGGCGGGTAATAAGACCCGGTCCTGTTCAGGGAGGATCTTCACATGCTGTTGCTGGGTGTGTACTTGGCACAGCGTTTTTGGAGGCAATTTGGTGATTATCATTAAACAATTCTAGTGTACACACATATTCTTTGACACAGCAATTTCATTGCCAGGAATTTATTCTACAGATTTACAAGTTAATGCAAAGGTTTGTGAACAAGAACATTCATTGTAGCACTGTTTATAACAATAAAATAATGGAAACAAATGTCCATCAACAGGGGGCCAATTGAGTAAAATAAGTACCACACCTAATAAAGAGAATGAGATAGAATTACATTGCTGATGTGGAAAGATGGACAAGATGAATTAAATGAAGAAGCAAATTGGCAGAAGAACCTTGTAATACTATCCCATTGGTAGGTTTTTGATGAAAATTGACTATCCATGTATTTGTACTAGAATAAAAAACATCTGGAAAGATATATACACACACACGGAACTGTGAATAGCGGCTACCACTGGGGGACCTTTACTTTCTATTTCACATTTTCTCTACTGCTTTGAATTTACTTTCAGGAACATGTATTACTTTTAAAACATAAAAGAAAAAAGTTGAAGAAGGAATAAGGGACCAATGAGAAGTAATTTGTCAAGAAGAAAAGCAGGAATTTTCCAAATTTATCATTGGAAGGCAAACTCAGTGAGCAGGTCGGGAGGCAAGTAAGACATGGGGGCTGATTGATGGACTCCTTCTCTAAGGCAGACTTGGGAATGTGAACTTGCTGTTCTTACTGGCTAAGCTCCAACTCTCGGAGACTCAAGCAGTCTTGCTGGGGGGTGGGGTGCTAATAACTTAGCTGAGGAGAGAGAATGATTCCATTCCCTCACCAGAAGCAGATTGCTGAGTTATCCAGAAAGGGGGAGAGCACCCATAGTCAGAGCTATTGGCAGGGATTTGCACCCCGTGAAAGTCAAGAGTTGAAGCTGAAGGAGGCAAGTCAGGCTAATTCCTGACTGGGCTAATGGCAAGATGGATCTCCAGTTTGGTTACCACCAAGTCTTGGCACAGTGGGAGTGATAGTAGAGTTGCAGATATCCAGCAATGGCAGAAGAAGGCAGTTATTAGGACTACACTGGAGTTAAGACAAGCTCAGAAATTTCCAGAAATGTTTGAGGAAAATTTACTAGAGATCAGGATGTCAGAGAATTTGAGAGTGTTAATGATATAAAGGTTTCATTCACTCGATACTTTGATGTGCAAGGCACAGGTCTGAGCTCAGGAGATACTGTAGTGAGCAAGGTAAATGTAGAACTTATAAGGTTAAATTAAATGAAAATAGAATCGCCAATATTTAACATTTTGGGGCCTAGAATTTCTTATGGATCATCATAAATACATTCTGGCAAGAGATAAAGAAAAAAGAACATAATGCTCAATTAATGTCTTGATTACAATTGTGAAAAGAAATATGAATGAGCCATCAGATCTGATCCAGGGGTGTGTGTTTGTGTAAGTGTGTTATGAGTGACTTTTTTGTTCTTTTTATAAATACATGACAATAAGTGTATTTTGACATATTATACATATATGGAGTATAATTTATTTTAATTAGGATCCCATTCTTGTGATTGTACATAACGTAGAGTTATACTGGGCATGTATTCATATATGAGCATAGGGAAGTTATGTCCAATTCATTCTACTGTCTTTTCTATTCCCATTCCCCCTCCCTCCCTTTTATTCCCCTTTGTCTAATCCAGTGAACTTCTCCGCCCCCCTTATTGCATATTAGCATTCACATATCAGAGAAAACATTCAACCTTTGGTTTTTGGGACTGGCTTATTTCACTTAGCATAATATTCTCCAGTTCTATCCATTATTGGCAAATGCCATAATTTTATATTTATTTATGGCTGAGTAATATTCCATTGTGTATATATATTATATTTTCTTTATCCATTCATCTGTTGAAGGGCACCTAGGTTGGTTCCATAGCTTGGCTATTGTGAATTGAGCTGCTATAAACACTGATGTGATTGTATCAGTGTTGCATGCTGATTTTAAGTCCTTTGGGTATAAATGGAGGAGTGGAATGACAAATGATGGTTCCATTACAAGTTTTCTGAGGAATCTCCATTCTGCTTTCCAGAGTGGTTGCACAAATTTGTAGTCCCACCAGCAATGTATGAAACTTTCCCCCCACATCCTTGACAACATTTACTGTTGCTTGTATTCTTGATAATCACCATTCTGACTGGAATGAAATGAAATCTCAGTGTAGTTTTAATGTGCAATTCTCTTATTGCAAGAGATGTTGATCATTTTTTCATAAATTTGGGGTTGTGTGTGTATAAGTGTGTTGCTGGAGATTTGTGCATACGAGGCAACCGCTCTACCAACAGAGCTATATCCCCAGCCTTTCATATATTTGTTGACCATTCCTATTTCTTCTTCTGTTCCTTTGCCCATTTATTGATTGGGTTGTTTGTTTTTTTGGTGGTAAGTTTTTTGAGTTCTTTATATATCCTGGAGATTAATGCTGTATCTGAGGTACAGGTAGTAAAGATTTTTTCCCATTCAGCAGGCTCTCTGTTCACATTCTTGATTGTTTCCTTTGCTGTGAAGAAGATTTTTAGTTTGATACCAGCCTGTTTATTGATTCTTGATTTTACTTCTTGTGCTTTAGGAGTTTTATTGCGGAAGTCGGTTCCTAAGCTGACATGATGGAGAGTTGGGCCTACTTTTTCTTCTAGTAGCTGCAGGGTCTCTGGTGTAATATCTAGGTCCTTGATTCACTTCGAGTTTATTTTTTGTGCAGGGTGGGAGATAGGGGTTCAATTTCATTCTACTACATATGGATTTCCAGTTTTCCCAGCACCATTTGTTGAAGAGGTTATCTTTTTAAGAGGGACTTTTGGGGAAGGAGGAAGAGGAATTAACTTAGTGAAGGAGAGAGTGGAAAATCATTCCTGGCTAAGTCAGGTGCAAAGGCTGTCATATTCCAGGGACTGAGAAGGTAAGTAAGCCCACAGAGAGAGGCAGGGGTAGTAGAGGAGCTCTAGAGGGTAGCAAGATCCAGTTGCCCACATTAAGGCTCTTAAACCTCTCACGAGTTTTAAAAAAACAATAACATATTATTTGTGTTCAGAAGCTGGCAGAGTCCGGGGACACAGGTTACAAAGAATGTTCTCCCCTTGTCACAGACTGCCATTGGTCCACGGCTCCACGGCTAGTAAGGGACTGCCATAGGATGGGAATGCAGGTCATTCCAATGAACTTTCTCCACCCTGAACCCCTCTAGGCGGGTACCAGATGGGTACAGCACACACGAAGGCCAGGGGCCTCTCTAGCAAGATGCCAAGGAGTCCCTGTGAGCCTGGCCTCCCACCTGGGTCAGAAGCTCAGCTTCCTGAAGTCCTGGAGAATGTGGGGCACTAAGAAGAAATAGATGAGCGAACCCAAGCAACTGCTGAGGCTCCACAGCACCAGGCTAAGGGTGTGCAGGACATCCAGTGTGGAGGGGGCGGCACCCATCTCGGTCCCAGGGCTCCAGGAGGCTGTGAGGCACCAGGCAGAGCGCGAAGACGAGCAAGAGCCCCGAGATCATAGTCTTGGCCATGCACCAAGGCAGGCTGGCAGAGGCAGGGCCCAGCGTGTGGGTACCGAGAGTGCCTATGCCAGGCTCCTGTCTGCCGAAAGCGCCAGCAGAAAGGCTGTGGTATAGAAGGCCAACGCAGCGCAGGCCAGGCCTGGGTGCGCCCAGCAATGCTCCAGGCAGCCAACAGGGCAGCCAGGCCCCGGGCGCAGCTCGTGCAGCAGCCCAGCGACAGCACTGCACAGACCAGACTGGGCCTGCACACTGAGCCACACCGCCACAAGATGACCAGTGCCATCAAGGCCACAGCCACACAGGTGGACACAGAGTAGGCAGCCCCCGTGGAGCAGCAGGCAGCCTCGGGAAAGGGCCAGTAGGCCAGGCCCTGGTAGTAGGTGGCTGTAGCGGCCGTGTGAGCTTGAGGCGCACGTTGGCCAGGGCCAGGTGAAGTAGGCAGAGACAAAGGGCCAGGACAGGCACCCACCACCACAGACAAACACCTCCAGCGTGGCCACATTGGGAGGCAGCCCCAGGCTCAGGGCCAAGGCATAGGCCACAGGCACCATGAAGAAGCTAGCTGGGTGGACCCGGGGGCTGCAACCGCCAACACCCAGGTTCATCTTCGACCTTGAACTGGGGAGAGGAAGAGAGGTCCCTGTGGAGGCCAGATGACAAAAATAAGTCCCCAGCCCACCCCGTCCCACACTAATCCCCTCTTCTTCAGTCCTTGCTAGAAGGGAACAGTAGAGGCAAGGGGTTCCATGAGAGGAGCTGTGGACAGAGGGGAGGGGATGGACGCCAGAGTTCTCAGTGAGGAGCTAGAGGAAATGAGGAAAGAGAGGAGTCCAAAGAGGGCTTGGAAATTTCCCACCTTGGTGACTGGGACGGGGGAGGTGCCCTTCACAGATAATCAGAATCCTGGGGGTACACCTATGTGAAGTGAGTCCAAGCAGGGCTGGGGCAATAGGGAGTCCCAGAGAAATGAGGCTGGAATATTGAGTCCTTCCCTGGGAGTGGGGGTGGGGGTGGGGGGTGGGGGGACACTCCTCCATAAAGAAGTTTCCTATGACCATAAAGAAGTTCTGGGTCAGACTGAGAACTCTGGGCAGCAAAGCAAAAAAAGCACAGGAACCTTGCACTTCTAGATACACACATTTATTTGCCATGTGACCTTGGGCCAATTACTCAGCCTCACTGAGCCTGTCTTCCCTGCTGTAAAATGGAGATTAAAATACCTACCTCATAAGGTTGTTGGGAGGATTATGAGAAAGCATAAGTAAAACTCTGGGCCCTGTGGCTGACACTGGGGAGATACATCATAACCGCTCGCTCCCTTCCCTCTAGGCAGCGCGCAGATAAATGTGTGTACTCATACAGGCACACATGCAGCCAGCAAAACAACACAAAAACATCTGGTCATGTTCCTGCCCTCTCCAAGGAGGATGAGCGCATACAATGTCCATTTTTATCGTCCATACATTACCAAAACTACTAATTTTGACACTTAAGACAACCCTATCATATCCTCAAACTTGGTCCCTCCAGTGCTAACATCTGGATTTCCACCTTTGAGTCTCTCAGGCTCCAGTCCTTTTCCAGGACCCCAAATTAGTGTATTCCACCCCCACCCCACTCCCAGTTCTGTCCACCTCAGTTCTAGTTCTCAACTCCTCCCTGTCATCCCTTCAGATTATCCCTCTTTCCTCTGGTTGTGCTGGTTGCTGGAGCTTTCTCTGGGGTCCTGGGATCCTGATAAGGAGTTGAGACAGGGAAGAATCCCCTCCTACCCACATGTCCCAGAACTTTCTTATTAATCTCTGGATGAGACATGAAGAATGGGCCCCTACAGGGAGAAGCTGGGGCCCACCTATGGCAGCTGGGAGCTGGGTTTATGGGGTACAGCAATGGCACATAGAGGAAGATAGCAGGAGGCCAGGCAAGGGAATGTAAAGGTGCTGAGCTAACCTAGACTTAGGCTGCAGTATGGGGCACACATTTCCTGGGGCCTGGCTTCTCCTTGGGCTATTGAGGAGGCCCTCAAGATTCCTGCTGCAGTCAATCCTAACTGCCCCTCCACACAAGGTGTCCATACCATTTTTTCAGCACCATGCCTGACCTGCAGCTGCTGGGCCTGTCCTATAGCCAACTTTGAGAGTCAGTGGCTACTCATCAGCCTACAGGCTGGTAAACGGGAGGCCTCAGTCCATGCCAGCTTTGAGAGGTTGTTCTACTCACAGTTCTGACTGGAGACAGGTGGGCTAAGCAGCCAGGGCTTTCCAGGCTCTACTTCTATGGGTTTCAAAAAAATTTTTTTTTCATCTTTTACTTTTTTAAAATTTTTATTTATTTATTTATTTAATTTTATTTTTTTTATTGGTTGTTCACAACATTACAAAGCTCTTGACATATCATATGGGTTTCAAAATTTTCATGCAGAGGGGTAATTCTGGAAGGCAGGGCAGATTTGATCACAGTGGACAGGTCATCCCAGGTGTCATACCAGCCTATTTTCAGTTCTGGCAGTTGGTGCAAAACAAAGGGTAGGATTTGGAATCAGTCAGGCCTTGGTTCTAGTCTCAGGTCTGACATATAAATACCTAAAACTTTCTGATCCATAGTCTCATCAGAACAAATTGATATTTAATAACAGCATTTACTGGCCTGTTATATGCCAAATTTTGAAATAATTAAGTTTTTTTAATGTTTATTTAATCCTACATCTACAGGAGGGGTGGAGGTGTGGGAATTGTGGCAAAAGTGTTGGCGAAGATCTGAAAAAAAAAACAATACCTTTATTTTATTTATTGATTTTTAATATTTATTTTTTAGTTGTAGTTGGACACAATACCTTTATTTGTTTTTATGTGGTGCTGAGGAATCGAACCCAGGGCCTTGTGCTTGCTAGGCGAGCACGCCACCACTGAGCCACAACACCAGCCCTATTTTATTTATTTTTATGTGATGCTGAGGATGGAACCCAGGGCCTTGCACGTGCTAGGCAAGCGCTGTACCGCTAAGGCAAAACCCCAACCCTAATTAGTTATTTTTCGTATTTTATAAACAAACTAGCAAGTGGCAAATACTGTCATTCCCCACCCTTTCCTCATTGACCAAATGGGTAAAAATGGGTATGAAGTCCACCATAGGAATTCCATCTTTCTTGACAGAGATTGGTTTAGGAATGGAAAATGTGGCATAATTCTGGCCAGTGAGATGTGAGGGAAAATCTAGGGACTTCTAGAAGATCCTTTCTCTTTCTTTTCACTTTTAGAAATGTGCAACTGTGCAGTCTGTAGCTGCTGCAGCTATTCTGCAACTCTGAAGGCAGCAGCCAATAAACTGAAAGCAGCATAACAGAAAGTTGAAAGAACGCTGGTCCTTTGTGTCCTCATTAAGCACAGAATTAACCAACACTGAAAATGAAGTCAAATCATCTTGGACTGCTTAAGTGAGAGAAAATTTCCTTATTGTTTTGACACTGCCACAGGTATTTATGTACTGTTATCCACTTATCTATTTATCTGTGCTATAGGTAGATTACATCATTGTGCTTTTGGACACAAGATCTCCTACCAAGATTTTCCACTTGCCTGAGGTTCATGCTAGTCAGTGACAGAGCAGGAATTGCTTTTCTGACATGAACCTGAAATGGTGTAATATACATAGACTTCTGATTGTTCCTACCCCCAAAGCAATTTATAAGCTGATATAGAATATTGGTATAAATAGACTTTTTCCTATTTTCCTTCATGGGAGGTACAGTACTTTCCAAAAGGTGAAGTGGCTGGTGACATGACATGTTGCCCACCTTCCCTTCTGATCCCCGGGATTCCTCCCAGGCTTTGGGCCCTGCTGTATCATTCAGCATTCCAGGGAGTTGGCTGTCCCCAGATCTACATAGGAGTCAAGGAGCCCTGGACTGGGCCATACGTCACCATCAAAGGCCAGTGATTTCAGGTCCTATAAAATGACTCAATGCCCATTTTTGTAAGCTCTTTAAATCTAAAGTGTAAGAGAGAAAAAAAGAATGGGAAGGAATCTTTCATGTGGCTTAGAAGGGCATAGGCAGAAACAGATACTTAAACTCTGTAACATTCAACCTATAAATTTTAAAATGTGTATTTTAATATCTCAAAAATTGCATGCCTTTTGAACCAGCACCTTCACTTCTAGGGAAAGGAAATAAGTATATGCAAAGATGATTTATTGTGAGGTTTATAATCATAAAAAATTGGGAACGTTCCTCACGGAAGGTAGACTAAATCCTTACAATGGAATACTATGCAGCCATCAAGACTAACTGAGGTAAAAGAGACACAGAATGGTGTTATAGAATACTAGGTTTAAAAAGTAGGTAATAAAATAGGATATATGATCTAATTTTCATTTAAAAAATATATAAATCTATACAAAGGCATAGAAAAAGACAAGAGACATAGTACCAAGGCATTAAAAGTGGTAATTTTGGAATATTAGAATTTTCGTGTTTTAAATTTCTTTTCTGCTTATTTTCTATTTTCACATGACATGAAGAATGTCAGTGTGTGCAACATCTACCCCTCAAAAGAGAGCAGTATGGTTACAGAGAGTAATCAGGGCTAGGTAGACAAGATGTCTCCTTCAACACTGGACGACATGGAACGTACTGGTAATGAGGTGACAGACTATTCCAGCATGTTCCTGCTGTGACAGCTGCATGGTATGAAGGGACTCTCTACATCCAGGGTTCTTTGAATGCACTTGGAGTCTTCTTCCTAGAGTGTCTGACCATCTTCTTAGTTTGGGCTAAGAACTGGCAGACGTCCAGCAGCAGCAGGAGCCCCAAGCAGACAATGGCTGGGATGGAGGTGCTCAGTGACTCTTTCAGAGATACCAAAGTGAAGATAGCCACTGGAATGGAAAACAAAATCCCTGAGGCTCCCTGGAAGCAGCCAGAAGATCCTGAGAGCTCAGGGGTTCCAGCCTAGGCTGACCCACTCCAGCCCAAGCCCTCCGATTAAACAACCTCCACATGAATCCTTCTCCTCATCTTTGGCTTCCTGCAGAAAGCAGGACCAAGAGTTAGAAGCCTCTTGGACTAATAAAGGCTCACTCGGAGGTTAAGAAAGAAATGGCAACATTCTAATCGAAGGGGGCAGGGACTATGAGGTAGGTAGACAGGGATTTGGGAACAAATTTTTCCCGATCCTTCTTCTTTCTTAATCCTACATCTACAGGAGGGGAGGAGTTGTGGGAATTGTGGCAAAAGTGTTGGCAAAGATCTGAAAACGAGGAAAGGTCTAGAAATGGAAAGAATGCTTAGGAGACAGGGTGGTAACAGTACCAATAATGGTGACACAGGCCAAGGGGATAAAGAAGAGCCTGAAGATGTCTAGTCTTTGAGGCAGAGCTGTCTCCGTACATCAGCCGTTCCTGTGGACACAGCTTCTACAAGAGGCGCCTCACAGAAACCATCTGCCTTTCTGTTCAGGGGGCCTTAGCTTCCTAGCTCTCTACTCCCATCTGCTATACACATAAGCCAAGTGGCAGCTGCTGCTCCTCCCCTCATTCCAGGAGTGGGTGTGTGGAAGGAGTAGGGGTTCTGAGGTTATAATACATCCTCATAATGGAATACTACGCAGCCACGAGGTAAAAAGTATACTTGACATGGGTTAGTATTATGGTATATCAAGTTTCAAACTGTCCTCTTCTGAAGACTATGGAAACTGCAGCAGAGCAGAAAGTGTTCTTGGTCCCAGAGAGAAAAGGTGGCAACAGTAGTGGGGGAAAGAACAGGTCTTCTATCATTCCTCCCAGAAGATCCCATTTCCCCAGGCCCCCTTACCCATCATGAGGAGGGTCAAGAGGAAGTTACTGATATCTTGTAGCACCGGTGGGCCCACGACCAACAGCAACCCAGCCAGCAGCTCCAGCCAGCCCACAGCTGTTTGGTAGTTCACAGGATCTGGCTGGTAGCCGAACAACTTCAACGGGAACACCTCAGCAAACTGCACGAACAGGGCTTTCTACAAATGGCAGGGAATGCCTATCAGCCATGCTCACCTAGGAAATACTGTCCAGATGCCCCACAGGGGCATTCTATACCTTTGTTCTCAACCCCCTTAATAAAACCATTATTTACCCTAGGTCAGAGCCTGAGGTCAGCCTGGAAAAGCCACCTTGTGGTGCTGAGTTTTGAAATCAGGATACATACATGCTCTATGCCCAAGTGAGAAGAAGTTGATTTTCTCATCAGATTACACCCTGGCCCCAAGGCTTGGGCCTTCCCCTCTAGGAATAAGGCCTTGCTTGAGGATTCCAAGATCCTTTTTGTTTTGTTATTGTTTTGTACTGGGGATTAAACCAATGGGCACTTTACTACTGAGCTACATCCCCAGCCCTTTCTATTTTGAGACAGGATCTCAGTGGCTTAGGGACTTGCTAAATTGCTGAGGCTGGCATCAAACTTGAAATCCTCTGTCTCAGCCTCTCAAGCCACTGGGATTACAGGCAAGCCCACCATGCTAGGCCTGGTTCCTCTTCAGACTACTTTTCAGGGAATGTTTGGAGGTGATGAGGTGGTGGAAGCACTCATTAAACAGACCCCATCTTCAATATCCTCAGTTGGGTTCCGGATTCCAATGTGGCGGACTCAAGGAAGAAAAGGAAGGGCTCAATAAGACCCTCTTGCTGAATTGGGCCGTTCTCTAGGCCAAATGACAGCTCACCCACAGTTGCCTTTTCCTGCTCTCCCACTTCTCCTCTACCTCTCCTACTCGGCCCTGCAAGGAAACAGTTTAAGCTGAAGGCTCTGGTGAGATTCTTCCCCCAAATAATCCACCATCCTAAATCATAAAGGGAGTACCTAGGCTTGGGAGAGAGAGGCAACTGGGGCCTCCCTCAAAGCCTGGCCTCTTGGAGGGGCTGGGGGCACTGGTAAGCTGGAGATGAAAGCTTTCCTACACTCTGGAACTAGCCAGAGAGGTAGCAGGGGCTTTCTAGGCTTGTTGGAAAAAGAAGGGATTGAATTAGGAGAGTCTGGTTTGGGTCCTGCTTCCTGCACATTAGATTATACCTCACCTTCAGGGCAGGTTTCCTACCTGCAAAGTGGGGATTACTACAGCCTGCTTCGCGACTCACCAAAAAGTAGAGGGGAAGAAGGTGGAAGGACACTCATCCTCCGCCAAAAAGGTGCCCAAGCACTCCTCTCGGGCTCTTAATTCGCTCCGCGAAGCCAGTGCTCAGCCGGAAAGGGTGGTCCCACCCGCTCCCGCCCAAGGAGCCAGAAAACTCGAGGAACTCCGGGGAGGTCCCCGGCGCGGGGCCCAGCTCCTGCGCGGCCAGGCCGAGCACTCGCCACACTCCCGGCTCCCGGCCCCCGCCCACCCACTCGCTCACCATCTGCTGCGACACGGGAGCCGAGATCTGCGAGAGCTTGGCCGCCCCCGTGAGCGCAAAGAAACCGCCCAGCAGGACGCGCAGGGCGGCGAGCACGAGCGCCATGGCCGCGCCGCTCGGGACCCAGAGGCCGCCTCGCGGGCTCGCTTTCTCCCGCCTCCGCCGGAAGGCAGCGCCCACCCTCTGGGACGTGTCCGCCAGGCCCGCGGGCTCTCCGCCCGAATCCAGGGGCGGCCCCGCCTCCCGGCCAGCACAAAGTGGAGGCAAACGTGGGCATCTGGCCGTGGCCGCGCTGGAGCCGCGTTCTGCCCCAGGGCCCGGGCTTCGGCCCTGCGACTGCCACACTAGCAGGAGGAACTGGGCTTTCGCCCGACCCCAAACGACCTCAGTGTCTGCACCCACAGGGCAATAAGGCCTTGGCTCTCCCGAGTGGCTAACAGGCCTGCAGAAAATCATTTGTAAATGAGTAACCTAAACCACCTGATACATAACCAATAATTAACTAGTCGTGCAGCGCGGTGGCGCAAGCCTGTAATCCCTTAGGAGGATCTGAGTTCAAAGCCTACCTCAGCAACTCAGTGAGACCCTGTCTATTTAGTAAGAAACAGGGCTGGGGATGTGGCTCAGTGCCCCTGAGTTCAATCCCGGTATCCCTCCCCCACTCAAAAAAAAAGGTGTTCTTGTATATCTTGCTTGAAGTATCTGCCCTCTGACGTCTCAGCTGAATTTAAAATGTGAAAGGTGTTTGAAAATTCAGATACTTGTCAGGGGAAGAGAGGCTTTCATTGAACAAAGCGCTGTAGGCCATCCCTGGCCCATCTACTCTTACCAGGATGTCTGTTTAGAGCTGGCTGGGCAAAGTGTGGGCCAAATTCTGCTAGCTGTTTGGTTTTTCTGCTCTCCTCCACACAAGATAATAATGTTTGTTTACACTTTTTAATAATTAAAAAGTGCAAGAAGTTTTCGTGACACATAAAAATTATGCGAAATTGACATCTCAGTGTTCATAAAGTTTTACTGAAATACTCATTTGTCTATGGCTGCTTTTACACTGCAACTGTGTAGGAGTGGCCACACTATGGGTGCAAAACCTAATATTTACTATATGGCCCTTTGTGAAAAAAGTTTGCCAAGCCCTGGTCTAGCGTGCCAGAGAAAGCCCCAAACAGTCTCAAACTCCCCTCTGTCCTATTCCCTGTTAACCATTACTTATTATGATCTTTGTTTTCCACCTGCCTACAATCTGCTGGGGGCAGCTGGCTGCCTGAAGACAGAAATCTCCCATGTCCAACTTCAACATTCAGATTGTGCTATCATATTAGAAACTGGGCCTTTTAGCAGGGGGAAGTAGTGGACTCCTTGTAATCCCAGCAGCTCAGGAGGCTGAGGCTGGAGGGTAACAGATTCAAGGCCAGCCTCAGCAATTTATTGCGACCCTATCTCATAAAAACAAAAAATAACATGAACTGGGAATGAGGCTTAGTTGCTGAGCACCTCAGTTCAGTCCCCCATACAAAAAAAAAAAAGGTCTTTAATTAGATGCAATATTGGTCACTAACCCAAGTTTGTCAACCAAATTCTCTATGTTGGATTATTAAAAAACTAAACATAATTATGCACAAATGTGTAATTATCAAATCCTTCCAAAAGATTAGAAAATTATTAAAACAAACACTGAAAACACAAATCCACATTAGGAAATTATATTTTAGGATAGTTACACAAAATTTAACACAAAATTAGACTTCTTTATTTATATTTTTAGTGGTAGATGGACACAATACCTTTGTTTGTTTATTTAATGTGCTGAGGATTGAACCCAGTGCTTCATACATGCCAGGCAAGTGCTCTACCACTGAGCTGCAACCCCAGCTCAAAAATTAGACTTGGATGATAAACAACATGCACACTGCTTTTCTTTCTCCTTTACTAATTTTTCTATCCTTGGAATTAATGATGTGACTGCAAGTCTCAGAGCAGAGCCAGAAACCAACAGATTTCTTTGTCTTGACACAGTCAAAGCTGAAAAGGCAGCATCACATAAATAAACAGTTGAAAAAGGTAATAAAAATTTCATTGCCTTTTCATGCAGTTCTGGGTAACTTGTCTTTGCGTTTATCCAAAACTGCGTTACAGATACTGATTTAAATAGTGACTGTAATCCTAAATCTGAAAATAACTGTTTTAATTTTTCTTTTTCAGAATTAGTAAGATTATTATTTTGGTGATTCGTAAATGGGTTAATAATCCACAAATTTCCTGGACGCAAGTCATCTTCTGGTGGGTAGCAGTCATGGAACATTTGAGAAAGTCCTTCCAGGTGCTCAAGAATAATGCTTGTGATATTTCTCACATTTAAGTCTGATGAGTTTGAGAATTCAGAAAATGAAGGGAACATATCATAATCATTCTCTTGTGTCCGCTTCAACCACATTTTTAACTTTTTCTTATAAATATCCATTTTATTATACAAATTGAAGAAAGTAGTCATGGTTCCTTGAAGACTTGAATTTAACTCATTTATAAGTGAAAATATATCCGCTAAATAGGCTAGCTTTGCAACCCATTCCTCATCATGAAAATAGGTGGCGAAATCTGAATGCTTTTGATTTAAAAATATTTCAATTTCATGTCGTAATTCAAATAACCTTGTTAAAATTCTCCCTCTTGATATCCAACATATTTCAACATGAAGTGGTAAATTCACATGCTCGGGTCCCATCTCTTCACACAAAATTGTTAACATCCGTGAACTCGATGAATTACTCTTTACAAAACTTAAAATTTGTGCTGACTGCAAAAGAACTTCATGTAAACATGGAGACAACTTTTCAGCTGCTAAGAGTTCACGGTGAATAAAACAATGTGTAAATGCCACTGTACTCATGGCAACTTCTTGAATTTTTGCCCTTAAATCAGAATACCTGCCAGTAATGCTTGCAGCCCCATCAGTACAGAGACCAACACAATGTTTCCAATTCAGAGATTTACTATCAATATACTTATTTATTAGTTCAAATATTTCAAAACCAGTGATTTGAGAAGGCATTTCAAGGCAAAATAATAATTCTTCTTTTATATCACTATACTCATAATCAATGAAACGAATATAGCACAAGAGAAGGGTGGTATTTGAGATTTCTGATGACTCATCTATCTGAAGAGCAAACCACGCTGACTCTCTGACCTTTTGGATCAGCTGATCTTCGATGTCTGCAGATAATTCATCAATTCTGTATCCAACTATATTATTAGAGAGAGGAATGGTTTTCATTTTGTCTCCAGCACTTGAACCCAAAACTTCTGAACACATTTCTACTAAATATGGTTTGATTAATTCTTCAGCAATAGAGAATGGCTTCTTGCTGGCAGCAATTTGGAAAGCAATTAAATAAGAAGCTTTCACAAGTGACTTTTCAACTAGTAAACACTTTTTTAAAGAACTGTTTTGACATTCCATTTCAAGAGATTTTTGTACAAAGAAATCTACTGGCTTGTTTTCTAATTCTGAATGTTTTGTCTTCAAATGATGAGAAAGATTTGCCGGCTTCAAACTTTCACTGGGTAAGATCTCTCCACAAACGACACACTGTGGCCTTGGTAAACTCTCTTTTGATCCAGGACACATAATACAACCAACCTTTAAATATTCCAAATCATAAGTCTGGAAAAAACCTATTCTTTTTTTCTTTGCAGGTGGAGAATCAAGTTCTGCATCATTTTTCTCATTTGGCATAGCTAAATCTGAAGGAAATATTTGAATCACTGTTAAATGTGTAAACTGTTAAGTTCAAGAATAAATAAGCATTGTTCTTTGTTTTTTCCCCACACATTTAAAATTTTTTTGTTACTATTTATATTTATGAAAATAATATCCTGATTAAAGTTTTTAAAACAGACTATAATACCTTCATGATGCCATTAAAAACTCAATTTCTCCTTTGTCCAAAGTTTGGCCACTAGATTATAATAAAATTATAAGCTGTAAAATGTGAAATTAATCTCACGTATCTAATAGTTTACTGGAATTAGTTCTGAAGTCCATGACACACACAAATTAAGAATAAATTATTTTATTTTCAAAGAGCTCAGGAAAAGAACCAAAATGTTGGAAGAAGGAAGTACTTGGTGAATCTAGATAAAGGGTATGCTGACATTAATGATACTGTTTTTCAATCTGTCTGAATTTTGATATTTTTCAAAATTAAAGTTGAGGAAAAGAAAGAAACCTAGTTAGTTAAAGACACAGGGGCAATTGTTGATTGTGATATCCAGTGTCAGAGAGGGTGAAGAGAAATTAATCCTATCCAACACTGATTTTAGAACATAAATTGTAACTTTTCAAGAAGGCAATTTAGCAACAGGTTTTAAAAGCTTTAAAAACTGACTACAGCCTTTAAATGAGTAATCCTGCTTCTTAGGATCTGTCTTAAGAACATAACTAGACAAGTGGACAAAGATCCATTAATACACTTTAACTTGACATTGTTTATAAGTATTAAAAAATCTAGGAGCTGGGGGTAGAGCTCAGTGGTGGAGCACTTGCCTAGCATACGGCATGTTTTGGGGTCAATGCCCGTACTGGAGAAGAAAGGAAGGAAGGAGATAAATAAATCTGAAGTTCTAATCTTAGGGGGTTGGTTATGTTATATACTCTGAAATTTATGTATATTAAGAATTCTGATGTATATTTAAATTTATACTGACATGGAATATTTTCAATAGTATGAAATAACAAAGCAGTTAACAGTTTACAACAGTATACAGAAAATAATCTAATATTTAGTCTAGAAATTTAAAAAAATGTATAGGTACACATATACCCCCACATACAGATGCCCACAGAGCCTTTACTAACCTCCACATGTAATCATATAAATTCATGTACATAGTGTATCATTTTAACAGGGATATAAAATAATCAAATCTCCTGAAGAAGAAAAATAGCAATTTCTTTGACTCCTACCATAAGAAAGGTACCCTGAATAAAAAACAGCTGAGTACTTTTTGACAGGTTTTTGTTTGTTTGTTTTGCTATCGTTGTTATTGGTTTTTTTTTTTTTTTTTTTTTTTTTTTTTTTTTTGAGACAGGGTCTATCTAGCTAAATTGCTGAGGCCAGCCTCTAACTTATAATTCTGCTGCCTCATCCTCCTGAGTTGCTAGGATTAGGTGTACTGTGCCCACATAGACTAAGCTTTTTAAATACAGATAATTACATAAGGAAAAATCTTTATTAAAAATAAATCAGACTGGACATGGTATGCATGGCTAAAATCCCAGCTGTTCAGTCAGCTAAGATAGGAGGATCATAAATTTGAGGCCAGACTGGGCAACTAAGCAAGGCTGTAAGCAATCTAGCAAGACCCTGTCTCAAAATAAAAAATAAAAAGTGCTGGGGAATATGGCTCAGTGGTTAAGCACCCTTGGGTTCAATCCCTAGTATCTATCAACCAATAAAGACAAATAGATAAATAAATAAATAAAGGGCTGGAGATATAGCTCAATGGAAAAAGTACTTGCCAAACATGCCCCGGGTTCAATTCCAATATCATTAAAAATAATTTTAAAAATGCTTTGGGCATAGCTGGCTACTAAAGTAATTGTAAATACAAGCACAGTGGGCTTAAAAGTAGTTAACATGGACTGGAGCAATAATTTACAGCTTTTTCAAGTATAAAGTCCAACAATTTTTCTGATCACAAACATCTTAAGATATGTCTAACAATTGAAGTCAGTGTTTAAAAAAAAGAAAAAAGAACTAAGGTTAAACCAGTAACACTTTATTAAAAATAAAATCAGACTGGACATGGTATGCCATGTCACTTAACTCAGAGGCACTTAACCACATCTCCAGCCCTTTTTATTTTGAGTCAGGGTCTCAAAGTTGCTTAAGTCCTCACTAAGTTGCTGAGGCTGGCCTTGAATTTAGGATCCTCCTGCCTCAGCCTCTTGAGGGGCTGAGATTATACACATGCACCACAACACCCAGCTAAATCAGTAATAAATTTAATCAAATCTTTCTTAGTAATTAAAATAGTTGTTTGCATATTTGGAAAATAGCAATATACACATGTAGATGTCTGTGTATATACAAGTCTGTTCACATCCATGTGTGCATGTGGATTTAGAGAGGTGATCTAGAAATTAATGTTTTTCACATTAGAGAAACTGTCAATTCTTTCTTTCCTTTCTTATAAAAACCAGTAAACACATTGGGGAAAGCACAAAGTCACGTACCTGTCTGACATTCCTTCTGTTGTGTATGTGGTTTGCAAGAGGTGGCCTTGGTCTGTGTGACAGGCTTACATAATACAGCTTTATTTTTTAAAAGCTTGGAAGACTGAGAAGACTGGGAAGATATAAGTTTCATGGCATCTGATTGTGCACTTTCCTGGTTAAATACAAAAGAGAGTTTTTAGTTCCTTATCACTAATTACTATCATTTAAAAGTGATATATGGGGGGGGCTGGGATTGTGGCTCAGCAGTAGAGGGCTCGCCTAGCACGGGCGGGACCCAGGTTTGATCCTCAGCACCACATAAAAATAGAGGCATTGTGTTGTGTCCATCTACACCTAAAAAATAAATATTAAAAATTTTAAAAAAAGGTGATATTTCAAAAGAAATATAATTTGTCTGAAAGAGCAGTTGCAAAAAAGAAGGTACTTTGGGAAACATATGTTAATTCTCAATTCTCCTAATTGGTATCAGTTCAATTTACTGACTTTTTAAAAAAGATATTCTGAGGGCTGGAAGGGTACCTCAGAAGGACAGCCCTTGCCTAGCATGTGTAAGGCCCTGGGTTTGATCCAAGCACTACAAAAAATAAGTAATAATTCTGCCTGTAGCATGATCCAAATAATGAAAACAATTTTTGCTGATTAGGACAATTGGCTACTCAGAAAAATTAGAACCAACCTCAAAACATACAGGAAAAAAAATATTCTTTCCAAATGATCAAAGTGCACAGAAAATATTCTTAAATCAAACACAAAAGAAATAACAAAATAGAAAAGACTGATATACTTGACCACCTGGAAATTTAAAACAAAGGTCTTTATAAAATAAAGTTAAGGATAAACAACAAGAGTGAGAGAATGTATTTAAATGTTTATTCATTCAGTAAATATTTACTGAATGTTTACCACAAACCAGGGACTGTTCTAAGCTCTGGGGATAGAGCAGAAAACAAATGGAGTCCTGCTCTTATGAGCCTTACCTTCTAGAGGGAGACAGAAAACAAACAAGTAGAACAAACATATAATGTATAATTCCAGGTAGTGACAACAGCAGTAAAGAAAAATAAAGCAGGGTAAGGAATGAAAAGTGACAGTGTGAAGGATACTTCTGGAGAAAACATCTGAGCAAAGATCATCTGAATTATTCAAGAGTAATGAGCCAAACAAAAGTCTGAGGTCAGAGGAGTCCAGGCAGAGGAGCTGTAGGTGCAAAAACCCTCAAGATGGAAAAGGCCTAACGTGGCTTAGGAATATCAATAAGAATGAAGCTGAAATAGTAAGCAGGGGGAGAATGGGAATATTGGGGAGGTTGGCAGAAGTCAATCTGTGTAAAACCAGAAGGTCCTAATTAAAAACAGGAGCAACAACAACAAAAAAGGGACTGTATTTTAAATATGACGGAATGCCATTGAAGGTTATATTTAAATTCATTTATTTAAAATAAGTAATGAGTTGGGCACAGTAGTACATGCCTTGTAATCCCAGAGACTCGAGAGGCTGTGATGGGAGGATTTCAAATTACAGGCCAGTCTCAGCAAATTAGTGAGACCACCCCCCTCTCAAAAAAAAAACAAACAAAAAAAAACAGGAATGTTCAATGGTAAAGCAACCCTGGGTTCAATCCCCAGTACCAAATAAGTAAATAATAAATGTACTTAGTACAAAATTAAAAACGTATAAAAGTGTACATGTTAATGCCATCTATCTAGATTCAAATTTGCATACAATCACTATTACCAGTTTCTTCTAGAGATGGTCTATATAATTAAATAATTGTTTCTGACTACAAATGGTAGCATATTAGCAAGATTGAGCACTTTGTTCTTGTCACTTAACAACCTATCTTAGAGGTATATCTACATAATTTTGTATGAAGCTGTCTAGAACAGCTTGCATAGTTGGCCATTACAGAACATACAATAATATGAAGATTCCTTGCTGACGACCATTTAGGTAGTTATAAATCTTATGCTACAGTAACTATCTTATACATAAACTGGTTCTGCATGTGTTAGTATTTCTACAGAATAAAGTCTAAAGTTGTTGGTGGGTATTAAAGTACATGTACATGATTTTAATTCTGATGATATTGCCAAATTGCTCTTCATAGAAGTTATACCATATTATATGGCCATTAGCAATATATGCAAGCCTATTACCCAACAATCTATTCAGCTGAGTACTATCATAGTTTTTGCTATTTCTAATAAGTGAAAAATTATCTTATTCCAGTGTGATGAAGCATTTCTTCATGTGTGAGCATTACTTACATTTCCTTTCCTGTGAATTGTCTATCAAACCTTTGCCTTGTTTTCCTTTATTTTTTTAAAATCCTATGCATATGCAACATAAAATTTAAAGATTCAAACAGTAAACAATGTCAAAATAATTTTCCCTCTTAAAATTCTCTCCCATTCAGTTCTCCTCAGAGACAGTCACTATAATCTAGTTATTGTTGGCTTTCAGGTATATTCTATACGTGTATACAAAAATGCACAAAGGCACACCTGTGTTTAAAGCACAAATGGGAGGGTGCTTTTCCTCTATGTCTACACATACAGAGCTGCTGCATTCTTTTTAACAACAGCATAGTATTCTGTTGTATGGATAGTAAGTTTAACTACAACCAAGGCTACTATATATGCTTGTACAGGAGGTTCCACTTGCCAGGCCATGTAAACAGGTGTGGGACCAGAAAGGGGTGAACTTCAGACTTTGCCTGAATAGGGCTATTTTTTCCTAATTCACATGATAATTCAAGAATGAACTCACCATGACCCCAGTCACTGATGAAACAACCAGGTTGCTTTCACACTTCTGTTACTGTGAAAAATGCTGCAGTTTATATCCTAGTATATAATCAATTTCACAAATGTGCAAAATGTATTTGAAAGGTATATTACTAAAAATGGAATATCTAGGTAAATTATATTTACATTTTAAATTAAGGTCTCTATTAAATGACTCTGTAGCAGCTTTACCCATTTATGCTCCTATTAGCAATGTGTAAGAATGATTTAACAATGCTGTTCATCATTTCTGTCTTGGCCAATATGATTAAACTGGAATTCTAACATTATTTCTCTAATTCTGAAGTTGAATATCTTTTCCTATGTTTAAGAGCTATTTTTATGTTCAATCTGTAAACTGATGGATCATATTTTGGCCTGTTTTCTACTGGACATTGGGTCTTTTTATTGATTCACAAATTCTCTTTATACAGTTTTTTAAACTAGCTTTTTGTGAAAAGAGTTGCAACCTTTGCATTCTGTCATTTGTCTTTTGACTTTGAAATATAGTTGAATTTCCCTGTAGCTTCTTTCATGGAAAGTAGAATGCTTTCCCCACTTCTACATTATTAAATTTTTCTCCTGTTTATTTCTTAGTACCTTCATTGTTTCTTACATTTAAATATTTTCTCTATCTAAAACTTTATTTTGGTCTGAATTGTGAGGTAGAAATCCATATAGAAATCTTCTATATGTCTACTCTACTCTGCTGTCATATCATTATTGAATAATCCATATTTCTCCTACTGATCTGAAATGCCATCTTTATTGTTA
The DNA here is from genome assembly GCF_045843805.1 of Urocitellus parryii. Lineage (NCBI taxonomy): Eukaryota > Metazoa > Chordata > Mammalia > Rodentia > Sciuridae > Urocitellus > Urocitellus parryii. Next base: position 22,050,924 of record NC_135541.1, read on the forward strand.
CTAAATTTGGAGACACACACACACACACACACACACACACACACACGGTCTATTTCTGGATTTCCTTTCTGTTGAGAGTCTACTCCTGTAGCTGTGTCTTAATTATGTATGTAGCTTTATGATATCTGTAGTTTTCCAATAATTCTAATGTGGGAACTAGTTCCTTCCTTTCTTTATTCCTCTGCTTTAGAATTTCAACAAAAAGGCTTTTGAGCATAGGAGTAACATGATTTGATTTGTTTTAGAAGGATCATTTTGGCAACCACAGGGAGAAAAAACAGGGTAAGAACGGATACAAGAAGACAGGCAGGAGGTCACTGAAATAATCCAGAAGAAAGGCGACAGTACAGATGTAGCCCAAGGGTGGTAAGAAGTAGCCAACGCTGGAGAGAAGCCTAAGGGAAATACAATGATTCTATTTTAGACATATTTGAGATAGTTATTCTAAATGGCTACGTCTAAATGTCAAATAGGCAGTTGGATACATAAATCTAGCTAGAGCTCAAAGGTCAGAGCAAGAGGAATGAATCTGAAAATCAGCCCCATCATCTAGGTAGTACTAAAAACGACCTAACGACAGACTAGAATAGTGTGAAATTTCATAATGCTACCCAAAATGGTGTGCAATATAAAATTTATGAATTACTTATTTCTGGAATTTTCCATTAATATTTTCAGACTATGGTTGGCCATGGGTGACAGAAACCATAGAAACAAAAATGACTGTACAAAGACCCAGAAATCAGTTAGAAAAAGGTAATTCAGTACAAAAATAGGGGGAGATTAAAAGAAAGAAATTCTAAGAAAAGAAAATCCAAAGGACCAAAAAACAGAAATATAAGCAAACCTACTAGTAATCAGAGACATAAAATAACAATAAAACCATCAAACAGATTGGCAAGAGGAAAAAAAATTAAATATGACATTTAATAAAAATGAATGGGGGAAAAAGGAACACTTTTACACCACTGATAGGTTTATAAATTAGTATAACCACTATGAAAATCACTATGGAAGTTCCTCAAAAGACTAGGGATGGAGTCACCATATGACCCAGTGACACCAGTCCTCAGTATTTATCCCAAAGACTTGAAGTCATTATACTACAGCAAACATGCATACTCATGTTTATAGCAGCACAATTCACAATGGCCAAATTATGGAACCAGCCTAGGTATTCATAAATAGATGAACAGATAAGGAATTGTATTATACACACAACTGAGTTTTATTTAGTTATAAAGAAGAATAAAGTTATGTCATTTGCAGGAAAATGGATGAAACTTGAAAGCATCATGTTAAGTAAAATAAGGCAAACTCAGAAAGTCAAGAGTCAAGTCATATGTTTTCTCTCTCATGTGGAAGCTAGAGAGAAAAAAGAAGAAAAAGGTAGGGGGATTTCATTAAAATAGAATGGTGACAGGTAGAATAAAGAAAGGGAAACAGAAGGAGGGAAGATGGGAGAAAAGGGAGTTGCTCAGGGAGTTGCTCTGAAATGAAACTGACCAAATTGCATTGTTATACTGTGTGCATGCAGAAATAATAACCAATCCCACTACTATGTATAATCGTTTGTGGTATTAAGAATTGAATAGGGGCTGGGGATACAGCTCAGTTGGTAGTGTTTGCCTCACATGCACAAGGCCCTGGGTTCAATCCCCAGAACCACACACACAAAAAAGAATTGAACAGGGGGAGCTGGGGTTGTGGGTCAGTGGTAAAAGCACTTGCCTAGCATGTGTGAGGCACTGGGTTTGATTCTCAGCACCGTAGAGAAATAAAGTCCACTGACAACTAAACAATTAAAATAAACAAATAAATAAAAAGAATTGAACAGAGGTGCTTTGCCACCAAGCTACATCCCCAGAACTTTTCATTTTTTATTTTGAGACAGGGTCTTGCTAAATTGCTGAAGCTGGACTTGAACATACAAACCTCGTGCCTCTGCCTCCTGAGTCTCTGGGATTACAGGTATACACCATTGTACTCAGCCAATTAAAAAACTTTTAAATAAATAAGTAAAAAGAAATGATGGTGAGGCTATGAGAAATGGATATAAAAAAAATAGCAGTCACTGTAGGGCAATTTAAAAACTAGAAATCCAAATACTCTTTGACTCAATAATTCTACTCTTTCATTTCTACACTAGAGAAATTCCTGCATATAGATGCACAAGAAGACATATACAAGGATATTCATTTTAGCAGAGATTTTTTTTTAATAGTAAAAAGCTAGAAACAACCTAATGTTTAACAATAACACTGTGGATAATTAAATATGGTACCTACAGAAAATACAATACTAAATAGTAATCAACAGAAATGTACAAAATGTATTGTATCAACACAGATAAATATTTCTAAAAATAATATTAAATATTTTCATACTACATATACAAAAGATTACAAAATGGTCTGAAAGGACACCCAAAACTCATGATATTGCTTCTGGAGATGTGAAAAGGGATTAGTGATAGTGAATAATTTTTAAAAAGAAAAAGGCAAGAGGGGAAAAACTATAGGCAAATAATGGTTAATTCTAGGTGATGGGAACAAAGTAGAGCAGGAGTTGACAAACTATAGACAGTGGGCAAAGTCCAATCTTCTATCCATTTTGTAAATAAATTTTTATTGGGACACAGCCACACTCACTAATTCATCTATTGTTTGTTCGTTTCTGCATGGCAATGGCAGAACAGAGACCAAATGATCTGCAAAGTATTTACTACCTAAAGTTTGCTGACTTTTTCAGATTTTCTTTGTACTTTTCATAATTTTTTTGCCATTCCACCAAATTTAAGTACATTTAAATAACTAAAGGGAGATTCACACTGCCATTCTTGGAGAAACAACAACAAAATGATTCTAAGATTATCAGGGACTTTTTTCACATCATAAGAACATTACATTATTTATTGTTAGCTTTTTATAGACTAAACTGAAAATCTTAATCAGAGGTACTTGGTAACACAATTTAAATGACTGGTGAATTTTAAAAATACTCCACATGAGGAAAGCATATATAGGGCAGACACATTAAATATGAGGCACAGAGTTCCTGAATAACCTGAATAATTCAAACCTAGCATAATTCAAGACTAACTGTCCCATTTAGACAAAGTGGCAGAGGGATGTATTCTCAGACTACATAAATCTACAATCAATATAGAACATTTGTATAAACATGTTAATAATACTTATTAATATATAACATTAAAACACTTCAATTATATAATTGTATAGTTAATAATTATATTGTATAGTTAATAACAATTATTAACGGTACAATAGTGATTTACTAATCATGTAATTTTAAAATAATTTAATGTACAACATATAATATACAAATAAATATCAAAGTAAGTTAATTTAATGACATTTCATTAATATGGTATATTGCCTGAAAATAACTAAGTAGGAATTATCATCTTCCAACAACACAAATAATGGGAGAGTTAAGAGCTACTAAATTAGGACAAGCTATCTTTCTACATTCCAGTGAAAGCTGGTTTGATTCCCTGCAAGACTTTTGCTAAAGAATGAATCTAATGTGGTTTTTTTCCTCTCTTTTCTTCCATTGAGGATTTCTTGACAGGCAGACTCATTTTTGATCTTTTTCCTTGCTACCTAGAACAGCAATCCATACTTGGATTATCTTGTTCAAAAATAAATGATTTCTACTAAAACATGGTTAAAAGCCCAAGCCAACAGTCTTACTGTTAGTTGTAAGGAAGACCAGGTTAATTGCTGTGGTCTTCTTCCTTCTGCCTTTGTTTTTCTAATTCTAAATCAAGCAAAATTTCATTTTTTAAATAAATTTTCCATGTTCATTTTATGTATATAATGTATAATATGTATACATACAATACATGTATATGTATTATAAGTATAACACATGCAATCTCTATATCCATATTAAGAGATAGAAAAATAGAACTAAGAATATTGTAAAATTAGCTTCTTCCAAGCAAATTTTTAATGGGACCTTCATTGACTGCGCAAATCTACCTTCTTCACCAATTTCACAGAATCATTTTTATCAAGTTACCATATATTGTCTTCCAAGTGATAGGTTCTTTAAGGTGTTAATAGTGTTAGAGGTAGTAGATATAGTCTGCCTGCTCAGTTTTATATTCTTAAAACCTCAATGGGGCCAGGCATGATGGCCCATGCCTGTAATCCCAGTGGCTCAGGAGGCTGTGGTAGGAGGATACTCTGGGTTCCATCCCCAGTATCAAAAAAGAAAATGAAAAAATCTCAATGGACTTTAAAATTAGAAGGGCAGTGACTTTCAGTAAAACATTTTGTTTCACTGTCATCTCCTTTCAAATCATGTCCATACTGCCAGGATATTTTCCACTTATTTCATTATCCTTGCCTGGCTATAATTTTTGTGAACTAAGGAAGTGCACCTACTTTAAGGCTGCTTTAGGTTTCTTGACCATCACCTCCACCACTGTGCAGGGTAAGTACACTTGGCTGAATTAGCAGTATGAGGTATCATCTTCATAGATTTTCATCACATCTAACTTCTATTCCAAAGCTACTGAATTTGGGGCACACTTTTTAGCACCAGTACTACCACTTAACCCTTGAATAATACCATCATATAAGATTTTTAATTATATCAAGAGCAAATGTTAAGATAGCAGCACAACAGTCACCAAAAACATTAACCCAAGAACTAACACACTAACATGATCCTGACAAAGGACAAAGGAAATTTTATTCTTCCATTAAGGTGATACATAGTTTGTAATCCTTTTAGCCTACCAGATCTGAAATGATGCATTTCCCAAATTTTTAAAAATGTTTTGGGAAGTTTCACTCTATTTCAAATGAGACATAAAATGAGAGTTTACATATACTTTCACCTTGCACATTTTCTCACAAAATTTACTTACAATGACTCCACACTAAACTTTCAAAAAACTTTCTAGTCTAAAAAATAAATACTTGAAAATAGTAAGAAAAATAAGCAACCAGATGAAATAGCAATCTTTTTTAAAAAATTAAAGTTAACACAAACAGTAAAATAAATCAGGAATATATTCTTATTAATGATCTAGAGGCAAACTATAACGTTCAAGACAAAAAGTTAGTGCATGATATATTACCCTGCCTTTTAAAAAATATATGTATATATTTTGTTGTAGATGGACACAACACCTTTATTTCACTTATTTAAATCTATGTGGTGCTGAGGATCAAACCCAGTGCCTCACACATGCTAGGTGAGCACTCAACCACTGAGCCACAACCCCAGCCCCTATTTTACTTATTTTTATGTGGTAATGAGGATCAAACCCAGTGCTTTACATGTGCTAGGTGAGCGCTCATCTTCCACTGAGCCATAACCCCAGCCCTACTTTGCCTTTTGTAAATACACTATAAATAGAAAATTATTCAGATATATTAGAATGTTATGTCCAAAATGAAAATAAACCCTAATGGTATTATCAGGAAAAATAAAAAAAAATAAAACTTACATCTTCAATGATCTTTGCTGCCTCCTTAGTAGCTGCACCTGTTATAAATTAAGATTTTTTTTTAAAAAAAAAGGTTTTTTTTACAGTGATGGGATCAAACCCAGGACCTTGTGCATGCTAAGCAAGCACTTTACAACTAAGCTATACTCCAAGACATACACTACTATTCCCAAAACAAACATAATAACACTGAGATCAAGGAGTTAATTTCCTCCCTCCAAAGTAGGCTACAGTCTAGACTAGAATTTTCAAAAAATGGACTAAGGTAACCACATCAATATCACCTGTAGTATATGGTAAAGGTACGGATCCCCAGGCCCCAGGCCCAAGGCCCATCTTATTGCACTAGAATCTCTGATGGTAAAGAAGCAGGTATGTTAAAATCATCCGGGTTCTTGAAAAAAAAAAAATCAACAATCTATATGGCTTGCTTTTACACCAAGATCACCTTGCTTGCTACCTACTTTCCCCAGAGACAGAGGAGAGGGTTTTCTTATATAAAGAAAAATATTACCAAGAAACAATTAGGCTATGCAATGCTTACCTCTACCTTCTAGCCAAATGCCTTTTTATCAAGTCATACCTTTTAAAACACTGTTAGTGTTTCCTGTAGATTGGGCAACAGGTATTTTTGCCAATGACACCACATTGGTTATAACTGGTGTTGTAACTGTCTTTGCAGAAGGGAGCTCCATCAAAGCAGTTCGTGCCTTACAAATATTTACTGATTAAAATAAATAAAAAGACCAGGTATAAACAAAATAATCATACAATACAACACACAAAGCTATTGAACAACAAGGTTCTCAAGAGGCAATGAAAATATCTAACTCTATATAACACTGGGTTGAGGGATTCTGGTCAGATTAGTGTTTACTGGGGCTTAAAAAGAACTTGATTCTGGGGCTGGAGATGTGGCTCAAGCGGTAGCACACTCACCTGGCATATGCGGGGCCCTGGGTTCGATCCTCAGTACCACATAAAAATAAAGATGTTGTGTCCACCGAAAATTGAAAAATAAATATTAAAAAATTCTCTCTCCCTGGGTTCAATCCTCAGTACCACATTAAAAAAAAAAAAAAAGGAGCTTGATTCTATAAAATAAGCTTCAAATGAAATTTTCTGGGTAAAAATATAGGTATTAGCTTCAGGAGTGACTAGGCTGTTCTATTAGTGAATGTTAAAACTCTTACACTTGAATTTGCTTCAAATAAAAATTTAACATGTCAATTTATCTAAGTAAGTTGATGAGGGACCTGAGTTATCTATCCACCACTTAACATTGGTTTTCTGAAGCTACATTACAAAATGAATATTCTTCCAAACATGACTGGTCCGGGATAACAAATAGCTAACACAAAAGATCAGCATATGTGATAAGACTGCAAAGGTAGACAAGAGCCAGACTGCAAGGGGCCAAAGGACATAAATTCTGTTAATTAGGTAGCACTTCAGGCTCTGATCAGAGAACATTATATCAAGTGTTTTTTTGGGGGGGATTTTTTTTTATTTGTTCTAATCAGTTATACATGACAGAATAAATTTTGATCCACTGTACACAAATGGAGCATAACTTCTCATTCTTCTTGATGTACATGGTGTTGAGTCACACCAATATGTAATCATACATGTATATAGGGTAATAATGCCAAGCGTTTTGATCTAACATTCAGAAAGTGCTACTTAGGAAAGCTACTTTAAGGACATGCCACATATCTATTCTTCTGACAGTCTGACCACATTAGCTGTCCTACTTACAAAATTATTTTATTCTTAGCCAAGAAAAACTTTGCTACCCATGAAGAAGTGGTCTATTTATTTTTTCTGAGATAATTACTGTGTTGTTCTTTTCTCCTTTGCTATAAACAGGCTCTGGATCAAATCTTACATCAGCCACAGAAACTATATTAATCTACTTATATTCTCTCCCTTTGTTTGTGCTGATTTTTTAAGTTTCAGACTAGTCAGTTAATAACTGAAAATAAACTATGTAAGTTATGTATGTACACGTAAGTTCAATCAAAAGCAATCAAATAAATATTTCCTATAAATTAGTACAGATTTATTAATTTCTTGGTATGTTTGATTATGAGACCAAAATTAATTTTCCCATCAGATTATTTGAATCCAGTAAAATTTTGTTTTTATTATATTATTTTCAACTTTGTATGCTGATAATATAACCTAGAACTGATATAAAGGTCTCATTAGCTAAGTTTAATCTTACCTTTATTTTGTGGAGGAGGATCATTCATGCTTTGCTGATGGCAGAACTTCAAGACACAGAACAGATTACAGAAATGTTTGATGATGCCTCTCCATTTTATGGACTCACTTAGCTTACCCTGTCGTTTACAACCATCACACTTGGCCATCTGAGAAAGAAATTTAAGACAATATAGGCTCAAAACTATAAAATAATGAAAAGACAACATTCATCATAAACTAGAGGCACTATGAAAACATGGTATATAGGTCAGCTGAGTCTACAAAATGTAAGGTTCCTATTCTAAAATACTGAAATTAAAGTGTGAATATATATAAAATGTGAAAAAAAATATATATAGATATAGATATTCACACACACATAATTATTATTTTTTTTCACGTAGATGTCCTAGGTTAAGAATATACAAACAGGGAGCTGGGGTTGTGGCTCAGCACTAGAGTGCTCACCTAGCATGAGCACTTACATGTGTGAGGCGCTGGGTTCGATCCTCAGTACCACATAAAAATAAAGATATCGTGTCCACCTATAACTTAAAAAAAAAAAAGAATATACAAATTGCTCTTCTGTTTTCAAAATTAGTGATGAAAAAATCTAAAGGCAGATTCTATTTTCAAAACATTAAGAAGCCATATAGGCATGGTGGTCCATGCCTGTTATTACAGCTGCTGGAGAGGCTCAGGTGGAAAGATCAAAAATTCAAGGTCAAGGCCAGCTGAGCACAGTGATGCACGCCTGTAATCCCAGCAGCTTGGGAGGCTGAGGCAGGAGGATCATAAGTTCAAAGTCAGACTCAGCAAAAGTGAGGCACTAAGCAACTCAGTGAGACTGTCTCTAAAATACAAAATAGGGCTGAGGATGTGGCTCGGTGGCCAAGTGCCCCCGAGTTCAATTCCTGGTACCCCCACCCCGATGATGCATCAAAAAAAAAAAAAAAAAGTTCAAGGCCAGCCTGGGCAACTTAGCCAGTTTCCAAGTAAAATAAAAAGGGCTGGGAATATAGCTCAGTGGTACAGCACTTCTGGGTTCAATCCCCAGTAACACCCCCCACATACACATACAAAAGGCAGCAGCATATGACAGTAGAAGGAATATAGGCTTTGAGGTCATTAAGACTTTTATTTACTCAACAAACATCTAATTAGATATCCACTGTCTTAAGCACTGATTGGTCCTAAACATAGAAAGAATGATGAAAAAGTTATTATCTGCCACCACAAGAATATTATATTTTGGGAGTGAGGTAGATAAGAAAATAGAGACTTCAATAAAGTGTTACAGGTGCTACCTAGGTGTCACCTACCAGCTTCCTCAAAGGCACATTACTTAACCTCCCTAGTCTTCACTTTTCTTTTCTTTATTTTTAATTGTAACTATCATTGATAGTCTTTCAAAAAGGTAACCTTTTCTAAAAGAAAGTGGGTAAGGTTGCTAGTCATTGTCATTTGACCTAAGTAAGAACAAGGTCTGACTTCAAATTCTTCAGAGTAACCTAAATGAGAGCCACTTCAGGCAATATTATGTAAAGTTATAACTGAAAAGAACTCAAAGTTACAAACAAGGTCAATGTGCCTTGAAATAAATTAAAGAAAGCAAAAATAAATGGTACATGTCTTCAATCAACAACAAAGTCTCTAGAAATCCTAACTCTGTTCTCCAAAGATGGTTATATTCAACCAAATTTTGTTACAGTAGCCCATAATTTATTCTATACAGCTCTAAACACCACACTTTTATTCACATAATTTGAACATATTTTAAATAGCAAATAATTTGCACTAACTTAAAAAAAACACACAAAAGCCTACTTGGGAGCCAGAGACAGGATTGTAAGTTCAAGGCCAACTCAACACCACAGTAAGATCCTGTCCCAGTGGGAAAACAAAGAAAAGTTAAAAAGTATATCACACTTACCTGATAAAACAAAACTGTAAATTTGGTCATGCAGTCTTCACAACAAAACTCTTCTAACTTTCCCTCCAATCGATTTTCTACCAAATTAGGGGACGTCTGTGAACAATAACTACACATCTTACAGTAGTTTCCCCATCGCTCTCCAAAGTCTCGAGCAGAGAGAAGTTTGCAGACTGAGCACACACAGGGATGCAAGAAGAAACATCAAATTTACATTAACTTCTAGGAGGTAAAGTGAGTTTCTATAGTCACAGATACAAATCCTAAGCTAATTCCTAAACGTTTGACACACTATTTGCCTCTAGGTTAAAGAAGTCTTTTTATATTCACAAAACAAACCCACATCCCCTTTTAAATGTAAATATAAGACCATCTATTTTCAGAAACATCAGAACTATAAGTTTCTTAAACCAAGAAGCAGTAACTACTAAAGTTCCCTATTTACAAGACTTTCTATATGAATACCATTATTTAATTATATTTTGATAATTTTTCCTTACTGAGGTTACTGTAACATTTATAAAAAGAAAGACTTCAGGGCTGAGGCTGTGGCTCAGCGGTAGCGCACTTGCCTGGAATGTGTGAGGCACTGGGTTCGATCCTCAGCACCACATAGAAGTAAATAAAAAAAAAATAAAGGTCCATTAACCAACTAAAAAAATATTTAAAAAAAAAAAAAAAAGAAAGAAAGAAAGACTTCAGGGCTGGGGTGTAGCTCAGTAATAGAGCACTTTCCTACAACAAAAAGGCCATAAATTCAATCCCAGCACAGCAAAAAAATAAACTTGAAAAGACTTTAAGTAAACCTCAACATAAAAAATGTTCAACTTATACCTCATAAGAGAAAAATTACTTGAAAATTAATCATGATTAATTGCCCAACTCATCATAAATTATTTCATAACAACCACATGCTGTGTATATAATATGAAGCCATTTTCTTTACCTTCACTACAGAATGGCTTATCAACCCCTGAGAATCTCACAGTTTCCTTTATAATTTTCTGCAGTTTACAGTAGTCACACATTGCCATAACTTTATTTTTTCTTTTGTATTCATCAGAGCAAGTCTTGCCACAAAACAGAAACATTTTACCCTGCAGAGAAATAATAGTCATTAAGATCTAACTAAACAGCTGCTTTATTGTTAATAAATCCTTTCCCTTCTTATTTCAAAGCAAACTCAGTGACTGTCAAAGACGAAAAAAGTACTTCTAAAAGTGCTTCTATTGCATAAGTTCCTATGCAATTCCTTTTATCATCTCTCCTTACCTTGTAGAAAAGAAGTTCTGGCTTTGTGGCAAACAGATGATAACAGTGCTGACACTTGAGTTTCACAACTGTCTGCATTACCGCAACCTGCTGGGATTGTTCACCAAGAGTCTGGTGACTGGCTGCTATGGCAGTGCCAGTGACAGAGCTGGAGGAAATGGCAGAGGCAAGGCCACCACCTCCTGGTGGCCTTACTGATTGGCAAGGTGAACTCGCAACCACTTGGCCCTGAGACGGAGGCACGGCAGAAGACTGTGTTCCATTTGGTTTGTTAAATACATTCTGAATGAACACAGGCAAAAATTTTAATCAACTGAGAAATAACTTAACTTGATATTTTTACTTTCTCAATTTAATTAATCCCACAACAGTTTTTAAAAATCGTATTTCTCATAGGAAGAGTTTCAATGACATACTTTCAAAATATAAGGACTGACAAATGCAACATTAAAAGATTGAGACTTGACTAGAGTTGTAGCTCAGTGGTAGAGGCACTGGGTTAGATTCTCAGCATTGCATATAAATAAGTAAAAAATAAAGGTCCACGGACAACTAAAATTATATATATATATATTTTTTTTTTTTTTTTTTAAGGTTGAGGACTGGAATCCAGACTGCCCAGATAACAAACTCTCAGATATTTCTCCAGTAAATTATGGCAGGCCTCGCCTTCCCTCAGGGTACTTCTTCCTGCATGCTTGTCACCAACCAAATCTTTTCTTGTTTTTGGTAGTATTGGGGAATTACACCCTGGGCCTGACACATGCTAGGCAGGCACTCTACAACTGAACCCATCCCCAGCACCGCTGCCCCCACACTTAAAAAAAAAAAAACTTTGAGACACGGGTCTCACCTACATTGCACAAACTGACCTTGAACTTGCTATCCTTCTACTTCAACTTCTGGAATAGCTGGGTTTGCAGGTGTGTGTGCCACTACACTCAGTTACCAACTCCTAATAGCTATTATAACACTGTGGCTACCAGCAGTCTCTTTTCTCCTTGGGGCCAGAGATACCACATCAGGCCTCCTTCCACCCAGGATATCACAAAACTCTCATTCTTTTTGTGTGTATTGCAGAAAATAGAAGAAAATGGGACAAGTGGATGCTTATAACTACATGCGAGGAGTTCTTAAGTTTCTGGCCCAGGATGAGAGTAAGGGGCACATGAGCTCCCAAAGGCTACTACTATACTTCACCATACTATAGCCTAGTCTCCATCCTTCAGAAACGGAGAGAACCAAGGGAGAAAGTAGAAGGGAAGAATAGTTCACCTAAGTACCCTGAATAACGAAGCCCTATGTCCAGGCTTAGATAATTCGTACAAATAACCTCTGGAACCCAGGCTGAACAGAATGTTTTTCTTTTTAAATATGAACTTTTTAAAGTATAGACCTCAGCAGTTAACATTTTGCCATGGAATAAAACCTAACAAAACTACAAGGATAAAACACTACCTTAGATTGATCATACCTGGAAAGCTACCACACAGTTGGAGCTACAGAAGCTGTATATAGTTCCATTTGACATGGCTAGGTGATACTGAGGGATTGCAGAGGTTTTACAACTGTGACATGAAACCTGGACGCCTTGATGACAAAAAAATAAAAAGTAATGAATACATCATAAAAATGAACAAATAAAAACCTATAAGTAGAAGAAAAAATAATCAAATATTCAGTACAACGGCACAACGGAGTAACCTGGGGAAATTAGTTCCAAAACTCCATGAGGATTCCAAAATCCATAAATGCTCCATTTCCTTACGTAAAATGTCACAGTATTTGTATGTAATCTATGCATACCTTTCCAAATATCTTTTCATATACTTTAAAGCATCTCTGGATTACCTATAATACTTGACAAGGAAAAAAATGTCTGTATATGTTTAGTACAGAGGCAATTTTTTTTCTGGAATATTTTTGATCCAGTTGTTTGAATCCATGAATAGGGAAGCTACAGATATGGAATACCAACTATAATAAACAACAACAACAACAACAAAAATAAAGAACAAAAAAAATCAAGGAATTCTATAATAATTTGTAAATCTAACCACATCTAACTTTTATTAACTCCTACTTAAATAACTAACCAGAACTTACAATTATTTTTTCTTCTCATATACAAAGCCTATAAAATATATATACAATTATTTGCATTTAAAAATCAATTTTTTAAATCAAACTTGAGTATTTAACCCTACAGATAAATTTAGGTTAGAAAATGAAAGAAAAGCAGTTACAGGCTTCTTCAACAGTTACTAATCTATAAATTTATCAAATTTAAACATTACCTGAAGAAGTAACAGTTTTAACTCTGTAAGCAGATAAGCAATTAATAGAACAGAAAAGTTCTGTTTTTCCTGAGTCATTTGTAGTCTCAATCATTTCAGCAGAGCGCCTCAATGACTTCCCCAGAGCATAGGGAGGAGTTTGGGCCGAATTCTATGAAAAAACAAAATAATGCTTAGATATTTAGTGCAAGCATACATAACTACATATTGTTCTAAAAAGAAGAAAAGCTACCTTTAACAACTGCCTTTGACTGAAATATTTGAGCATGACAAGTAGACTTTTATGAAAGTTGGAAAACAGGTTTTTTCAGACAATAATAAGATTGAAGAAAAGTAGTAGCTACTCAGATTTTATCGAGAACAAAACACAAGTAATAAACAAGGAATTAACATACTTTTCTCATCATAAATAACCAGAGAGGACCAGGTGGTCCCTGAGCCAAATAGCCATCCTCAGTATGGACCTAAACCTCAATCTAGTAAAATCCACCACCATCTTTAAAGCTACTTAACTTATGAGACTCTTTAGTGAGAGACTGAAATGCTATTTTATGCATATCATGAGATCTTACAGTACTACTTTTTTTTTTAGTTTTTTTATAGTTGGACACAATGCTTTTATTTTATTTCTTTATTTTTATGTGGTGCTGAGGATTGAACCCAGCGCCCTGCACATGCTAGGCGAGAGCTCTACCTCTGAGCCACAACCGCAGCCCCAGAACTACTAATTTTTTTAAACTGAATTTCATAATAAAGTCTGCCTGTAAGTTTGTTGCAAGAAATAATTGTAGTATTAAATGGGGGCTATTATTTATATAACCAATCTTATTAACTTTCTGAATGCTTAATTTAAGTCAAATCCCATGCTAAGCAATTAACATACACTATATCATATCATTCTTAAACAACAGTGATGTGCTTTCAAAAATTACATTAACCAAAGTTTAAAAAGCAACTTTAGTTAAATTCACAGATAAATAGAAACAGGAAATTAAACTTATTCCATCACACTCCAAAGTTTAGGCTCCTAACTGCTATATTATGGTCTCAGTAAGAAAGTAAACAGCAGGAAAATGTAAATTGTGAAGTTTCATATAATCTTCCTAGCAAAAGAGGAACATCCTTTATGCAATGGACTGAGTACAACACCAGTAACAAAATTAAACATGGAACTGATTTTTGGATCATTTACAAAATATCAGATTCTATTCCTGTGAAAGTAGTAAATAGACTGCCTAAGTGGCAACTCCTAGAAAAGATATACTTTTTAATCACGAATGTACATTCCTAACAGCACAACAGAATTACCAAATCAAAACCTGGTCAAAAAAAGAAAAAACTATCATTCAAATTCTTTTTGTTTTTAAATATTTATTTTTTAGTTGTAGGTGGACACACAATATCTTTTTTTCATTTTTATGTGGTGCTGAGGATCAAGCCCAGTTCACATTCTTTAAAAAAAAAAAAACAACTAAAAACCCAAATCATTAGAAATAATCAAATTTACAAAGTGATATTTTTAATAACCAGATTAATCTACCACTCACTACAATAAATAAAATCAGCTAAAGTATTTTAATACTTAAGCCAAAATAACAATTAAAAATAAAAAACAAAATGACAATTAAGTTCAAAATACTCTTCAGAATAAAAAAGATGCTGGGAGTGGTGGCACACGCCTATAATCCCAAAGGCTCAGGAGGCTAAGGCAGGAAGATTGCGAGTTAAAAGCCAGCCTTAGGAACTTAGCAAGACCCTGTCTCTAACATATAAAAAATGGCTGGCAATGTGGCTCAGTGGTCAAGCAACCCTGGGTTCCATCCCTGGTGCCAAAAACAAAACAAACAAAAAAAAGGTAGTTTCCCAAGATTCACTGATTATCACCTTTTAACTTTTGCTCATAGTTTATTAACAATAAGGAGTTTTCTTCACAATTTCACAAAATAGTTCACACAGCAAATCATGTAATTACCTAAGAATTCTTAGGCATGAAGAGAACCTTAAAGTAACCTACTCCACCTATATCATCTCACATCACAGTCACCCCCACAATATCAGAATCACATTTTCCTGGAGAGGAAATCACATTAGGTTGAATGGATGGCAGGAGCTTGCTCTTTTATTCTGCAGTTCATCCCTACTCAGCCAGCTCAAGAGTAAGCCTGACTATGCATGACAAACTGATATTCATACCTGCTTGTATGCTGTAACACTTGTTGAACTAAAAACCTTCTGGGATTGGCAAGGTCCAGAGCTACTATAGCAATAGCTTCCACAGTTCTCACAACAGTTCATGGTGAGGTTGTTGGTGGAGTGAAATTTGGAAAAACAGGCATCACTACAAAGACCATGTACCACATTTTGATATTTAACTTCAAATCGAACCTAGGAAATAAACACACACACACACACACACACACACACACACACATATACATAAAGTAAGTGCAGCCAGTTAAAAAAATCTCTGATCTTTAAGAAGAATCCCAATAAAAGTAAAACGTAACTTACATCAGCATTTTTCTGACACATACTGCACTTTGTCGAAATGCTATTGGTATATATGGTAACAACAGGTTTTTTCTTTAGCTCATAAGAAGACAGGCATGATTGGCTGCAGAAATCTTTGCTAAGAGAAGAATTTTCAAACCGGGTTGTGATCACATCCTTTGTATTTAAAATTTCTCTAAAAATAAATAACAAAGGCAAAACAAAATGTAACTTTCTCCTCTTTGTAACTAGTATTTACCCCTGATATTTACCAGGGGCAGCTAGAAAAAGAACTTGAATAAAGCATATGAAAACCTGGAGTTGTGGCTCAGTGGCAGGGCGCTTGCCTAGCATACATGAGGCACCAAGTTCGATCCCCAGCACCACATAAAATAAACAAATAAAATGAAGTACTGGGTCTATCGACAAATTAAAAAAAAAATAATAATCTGGGTTGGATGATTATGTTCTGTCACTTATCAGCTGAGTAACAATGAGTTAGGCAATTACTATTTCAATTTCCTCGTGTAAATGGGGTTTATAATATCTAATTCACAGATGTGTGGAGGGAGAACTTCATTTAAAATATAAGCAGTCAGTGGGGCATGGCTGCACATGCTTGTAATCCCAGCTACTCAAGAGGCTGAGGCAGGGGCATCACAAATTAGAGGCCAGACTGTTCAACTTAATAAGACCCTGTCTCAAAACAATATAAAAAGAGGCTAGGAATATTGCTCAGTGGTACAGCATTTGCATAGCATACGGGGGCTCTGGATTCAAAAAAGGAGTTCTTAATTAAAAATAAAACAAAAAAATATAACTGGCCAGTAGCTCATGACAATAAACAGTGAAGCTTCCAGCTCCAACCAAATTTCATCTGCTAGAGTCAATAAGACTAAATTCAGTGGCCATCCCGTAACTCCAGACCTCCTACTCTCCAGCAACTGCCAAGAATAGAAATATGAATGAGACAAGATTTGAGGAAATGGAAACTACCAATGACTAACATAAAAAATAAGCATGACATAAATGAGACAGGATGAACACAAATAACTGAATAATTGTGTGCGATTTCTTTTTTTTTTTTAATTGTATGAGATTTCTAGAGCCATTTTATAAGAGCTAATTATTGCAATAAGCACTGATGGAAATACCCTGGTAAAAGAGAACCGAAATATTACTATTCCTCCCACAAGTATAAAAATCAAAGGAACAGTTATTAACTAGAAACAGTAGTCCAGGTCACAATAATAATAATGGCAGTAATATTATATATAAGTAAACTGAGTAACTAATATGTGCCAGGCATTATTCACTGTACTCAATTACCCTATTTATTTATTATTTATTTATTTGGTACCAAGGATTGAACCCAGGGCCCTCAACCACCAAATGAAATCCACAGCCCTTTTTGAGACAGGGTCTCACTATGTTGCTGAGGCTGGCTTTAAACTTGCAGTCCTCCTGCCTCAGCCTCCTGAGGCGTTGAGATTACAGGTATGTATCACCACCCCTGGCTCAATTACCAATTTAAATATCATAAAAACACAAGGAGGGAAATATAATTGCCACTTCACAGATAAGAAAAGCAAATCAGAGGTGAAATCACTTGTCAAAGTTGTACTGTTGGTCAGCAGTGATGGCAGAGTACAAATGCAGGCAGCCTGGAATTAAATTGTTCCACTAACTCGGCTCCCATCCTGTATCTTTATTACGCAGAATAAAAAAGTAAATAGATATGCTTATATGTAAGTGAAGTATTAATTTTAAAAAGTATCGCTCTGTCTTACTAAAAACAGCAATAAAGAATTTTACTTAATAAGGCATATCTGCCAGTGTCATAGTGTATGCATAAGTTACTCAATAAGAATGACTTTTTAAAAAAACTTGTGCACACAAATACAAATGCATTCCAAACCTTATGTATTCAAATGAGTGTTAAACCTTAACTTTTATCCCCTTATATATTCAAATGAATGTTAAACCTTAACATTTATCCTGGGGAAAAAAATTATACCTGTTGCCATAATAACATGGCTCAAAACATTTTCTTCTATTTTCTCTTCTTTCCCTTAATTTCTCTTAATTTATAAGAACCTAAAACCATTGTTTAATTGTATGACTGAATACCATGCTTGACAGGGTAACTCAGTTTAATCACTCAGTATACTGACCTGATAAGACATCAAGTAACTTTTTTTTTTTTTTAAATCCATGCTGAAAAGACAGATTTGTACCCTAAATTAATCTAAAAGAATGTTCCATACACTCTGAAGGCAATATCCAGAGATCAAAAACTTTTTGGGGGGGGGCTGCTCAGTGGCAGAGCATTTGCCTAGCATGTGTGAGGCTTTGGGTTTAATCCCTGGCACAATAAATAAATAAATAAACACATGAATAAATAAGTCTAAACAAGGGCAGCACTGTGGTAAAAAGTCACCAACCAGGGTGCTACTTTAAAAACTATAATATACACTCAGATGTGTAAGTCATGCCAAGTTGTTTAAAACTTAATTCATTTTATATTGATATTCAATATGTTGAAACAAAATATCTGAAAACAAAACTTGATTTACTCTCTCATTTCAGTTTCATTAAAATGACATTAACAGGGCTGGGGTTGTGGCTCAGTAGTACAGTGCTTGTCTAGCATGCCCCAGGCACTGGGTCTGATACCCAGCACTACGTAAAAAAAGAAACTAAATAAAGAAAATAAAGGTATTGTGTCCATCTACAACTAAAAATATATATTTAAAAAAAGACATTATCATATTAAAGTATAAAAAGGGCATTTTAAAACAAATTACATTTGAATATACAAATAAAACCCTGAACAACACCTCTCCCTTTTGGAGATTTTTCTTTTAGCAGAATTTACTTTTAGATACCTTAAGCCAACATGTTGGGAGTTGCCTCGCTCCAAAGACTAACTTCCTCATCCCCTGAGAAGAGCGGTCCAGTGGTGAGCCCTGTTGGCTCACATGATTCTTACCCACCAATCAGACTAGCCTTGCTGGCTCAATGATCCTTACCCACCAATCAGAAAGCACCCTATGCCAACTGTCAAACCATTCAACCATTAAACTGTCATAACTGTCAAACCACCCCCGGCTCTATAAATATGCAGAAGTGTTCCTCCTCAATAAATGGGCATTTTCTCCATCGACGAGCCTCGTTCGTTCTTTCAAACACACCAACTAGATAAAGAAACTGTCACCTATCTTCAAAGATGAAAGAGCCTATAAAGTATACACAATAATAATGCAAAGTAATAATTATAAATAGTAGCACATAAATATTTAAAATTTATTATTAACAGTAAGATTCCCCCTATCAAATATGTGCTAGGTAATGTGCTAACACTGTCTTATTAAAATCCTAGGGAACCAGGCACAGTGGTACATGCCTATAATTCCAGTGGCTTAGGAAGCTGAGGCAGGAGGATAGTTCAAAGCCAGCTGCAATAATTTAGTGAGGCCCTAAACAACACAGGGAGACTCCATCTCTAAATAAAATATAAAAAAGTGCTGGAGGCTGGGGATATAGCTCAGTTAGTAGAGGGCTTGCCTCACATGCACAAGGCCCTGGGTTTAATCACCAGCACCTCAAAAAAAAGGGGGGGTAGACTGGAAATGTGGCTCATTGGGTAAGCACCTTTGGGTTTAATACCTAGAACAACAACAACAAAAATCCTAGGGGGTAGGGAGATCAATAAATGCAAGGGACTAGGGGACAGCAGAAGTGGAAGGAGGCAGGAAGCATTGGGGAGTGATAGTGACCAAATTTCAGTGTTGTTCTATGTGCCTGTGCATGTATAAATATGTAACAAATCCTATCATTATGTAAAACTATGATGTACCAATAAAAAAAAGTGGAAAGAAAAAAACTCTTGGGGCTGAGGCTGTGGTTCAGTGGTAGAGCAGTTGCCTGGCATGTGAGGCCCTGGGTTCGATAATCAGCCAACATAAAAATAAATTAATAAAGGTCTACTGACAAATAATTTAAAATAAATATTTTTTTAAAAGATGTAGATATTGGGCTGGGGCAGGGGCTCAGTGGTAGAGCGCTTGCCTAGTATGTGTGAGGCACTGGGTTCGATTCTCAGCACCACATAAAAATAAACAAAAAAATAAATAAATAGTTTAAGGCATTCTGTCCATCTACAACTACAAAAAAATCTAAAAAAAAAAAAGTAGTAGATATTCTTTACCAGTGAAAAACTGAGATTCAGAAAAGTTAACGTATCTCTCCCAAGTCACTTAGCTAATAAGAAGTGATGGAATCATAATCTAAAACACCAAGCTCTTTTTTTTTTTCTCCCCCTTTAGTTCTGAGGATTGAACCCAGGGCTTCACTCATGCCAGACAACTGCTCTACCAATGAACTACCACCACTGATCTACAACCAGGCTTTTAACTTTTCTTCCTCTACGTAATCACTACTGACAACACAAACTTGCAACAATTTCATTTGCTGTCTCATTCATGTGTGATCTTGGCAGCTGCTAGCCAGTAAGAAGACATTTACCTTAGGATCTAGAGTTGTGTGATGGCCACTAAATCTAGTCCTATTGGCTCCAGCAAATGAAACTTGAAGCTAGAAGTTTCACACTTTCTTACCGGAATCAACTATCATGAAAATAGGCAAATCATGGCAAATTCTTCAAAAGTAAGATAAAGGAAAGTTTATATAACTTTCTGTTTCTTCTTCTCTCTGCATTTAAGCAGTGTTATAAAGCAAGGACCCAAATAAAGGCTCACAAGGATATTAGAAGTAAACACCTATTTCTGTGACCACTTAGCAGTTTTTGCCTTCTAAAAAATTAAATAACTTTCATATATTATTAAGAATGAGTCTAAGCTGGATGCAGTGGCATGTGCCTGTAAACCCAGCCACTCAGGAGGCTGAGGCCAGAGAATGGCAAGTTTGAGGCCAGCCTTAGCAACTAGCAAGACTCTGTCTCAAAATAAAATAGAAAAAGAACTAGGGATGTAGCTCAGTGGTAAAGCACTCCTGGGTTAAATCTCGAACGCGCGCGCGCGCACACACACACACACACACACACACACACACACACAAAGTGATACTAATGTATCTATACTTTTGTGGAGGTACTGGGGATTGAACTCAAGGGCACTTGACCACTAAACCTCATCCCCAGCCCTATTTTTTTGAATTTTATTTTAAAAAAAGGATCTCACTGAGTTGCTTAGTGCCTTGTTTTTGCTGAGGCTGGCTTTGAACTCTTGATCCTCCTACCTTAGCCTCCTGAGCCACTGGGATTATAGGCATGCACCACCATGCCCAGCTGTATCTATACTTTAAGATAGCTTTTAAACAATTCTAAATGGTTGTTGTCCACATTTACAGAAATATGAGTGGTCTTACAATTCCAAAAATGGTTCATTTCTTTCCATGGTAAAATTTAAACTGAAAGAGGCAGAAAACAGGTTTAGGCAATACTTCTAACACCAAGTTACTTATATAATGTTGTAAAACTTTATATAGTTAAAAAACAATTTCCATAGAAATGTGTCAAAGAGACATGAGGTAACAACATGTTTAAACTAAAATATATACACATTTTAAAAATTAAAGTAAAAAAGAGATATCATTAAGAATTTTATACCTTGAGCAATTTGTGCAGGTTTTCTTGGGAGGAAGTGGTAGGCAGACAAGTGAAGAATATCCGATAATACATCGTGTGGAACAGAAGAGCTGAGTAGATCCTGTCTTGTGATATGCAGTTTGACCCTTGTAAAGCATCTTTTTACAACCAGAACAAAAAACCTGAATAGCTACAGGTGGAACTGAAGGAACCAATATTTTTGTGCCAGGTGGTACAAGAGAAAAGCCTGAAGTCAACTGCTGGGCTAGCAAAATAAGAAAAAAAACACCAGTTTTAGTATTTTTTATATATGCAAAATATTAAATGTATGTATAATTCTTTTTTAGGACATATAATCTGTTTTGAAATTCAATGAAACAATGTTCTAAAACAGGGGTTTCAAACTTTTTAAATTATGACCTATAAAAATTAAATTTTACATTATAACTCAGTTCTCACACACACACACGTGTGTGTATGTGTGTGTGTGTGTGTGTGTGTATAATTTAATAACTGAAACAGAAGTTTCAAGAAATAGCACATTTCCCTGCTATACACATCACATTCTGATATATTCTCATTCTATTTCCTTTTTTTAAATGATGGTGAATAACAGCTCCCAATTTGAAAAACATGCTCTAAAGGAGAAGACTTAGATGAAGAGGTGCTTTCCCTCAATTGTATTAGACAGAGTAAACAAATATTAACAGTATTAACTCACACAGTTCTATTTCTTACCAAGAGAATTATCACTAACTGAAAATACAGCACTGATTTTCAATTCACTTTCTTGAGTTTTTGGCTGTTGGGCATGTCCATACTCCTTTTAAATACAAAGAAAAAGAGAAAAATGAATAAAATATATGTAAGTAATTCTATCACATTCATATCTTTTATATTTTACTCACAATCACCTTCACAAATATCTCAAAAGTCAAAATTTGAAAGTTATTAGACTAATCTTCATAAAGACAATCTTTAGAATTGGAGAATATTTTATAAAGCTATATCCACTTTCCAAATATAATCTTGATGTATGAGAATAATATACAGTTATTCCAACCCAGACTACTACTCATTTTCTAGGATGTATTTACAAGGGAGCAGTAAATGAAATGAAATCTGGATGATTTAGAGATTAGATCTAAATCAGTAATTTTAGCCAAAAGACTTATAAGCTGTCATATCTGTAACGGCAGAAAAGAGAAGAATTTCAATGCAATCAACTCATTATGCACAAAGCATCACAGCCTAAATCAGATTTACCTTAATATACTCTTTAAAATGTAGAATAAAATAATCATTAAACAAATTTTTAAAAATATATACACCTATCTTGAAAAGGACTACCATTTATTTGGAAATCACGACCATCTTTTGTGTTAAAATGGCCTTACATATTTCTGAATAAACAATTTTTTAAAAACTGTCTTTTCTAAAACAATGGACATAATAAATGGCAATTAGCAAAAACCTACCTATACTTATCAAAATAAACAACTATGTCAGTTCCAAAACTAAAAATTTTGAAATTGCTTTAAAGTGCCAAAAACTAGGAACCACTGCATTAATTCACCACTTTCCGTGAAAGGTACTTGGACACCAAAAGAGGTGCTCCCTATAAGACAGAACTATCCCCCATCTCTCACTCCTCATAAAACTCAGCTCAAAGTGGATCAAGGACCTAGACATTAGACCAGAGACCCTGCGCCTATTAGAAGAAAAAGTAGGCACAAATCTTCATCATGTCAGCTTAGGAACAAGCCTCAACCAAACACCTAAAGTGCAAAAAGTAAAATCAAGAATCAATAAATGGGATGGTATCAAACTAAAAAGCTTCTTCACAGCAAAGAAAACAAGTAAGAATGTGAAGGGAGAGCCTACAGAATGTGAGAAACTCTTTGCCACCAGCACCTCAGATAAAGCATTATCTCCAGGATATATAAAGAACTCAAAAAACTTGACACCAACAAAACAACCCAATCAATAAATGGACAAAGGAAACAAATAGACACTTCACAGAAAAAGAAATACAATCAGTCAACAAATATATGAAAAAAATGTTACAAAAATGTTATTTTTTAATTAGAGAAATTCAAATTAAAACTACACTAGATTTCATCTCACTCCAGGCAGAATGGCAATTATCAAGAATACAAGTAACAGGCTGGGGTTGTGTCTCAGAGGTAGAGCACTTGCCTACCATGTGTTCAGTCCATGGTAGGCACTGGGTTCAATCCTCAGAACCATATTAAAAAAAATTTTTAAAAATGAAGATATTGTGGGCTGGAGATGTGGCTCAGCGGTAGCGCGCTCGCCTGGCATGCGTGCGGCCCGGGTTCGATCCTCAGCACCACATACCAACAAAGATGTTGTGTCCGCCGAGAACTAAAAAATAAATATTAAAAAAAATTCTCTCTCTCTCTCTCTCTCTCTCTTTAAAAAAAAAATGAAGATATTGTGTCCACCTATAACTAAAAAAAATATTTAAAAAGAATACAAAAAACAATAAATATTAGTGAGGATGTGGGGAAAAAAAACACTCTCATACATTGCTGGTGGGACTACAAATTGGTGCAATCCCTGGAAAACGGTAAGGAGCTTCCTCAGAAAACCTGAAATGGAATCACCATTTGATCCAGTTATCCCACTCCTCAGTTTATACCCAAAGGACTTAAAATCAGCATACTACAGCAACATACCCATAACAATGTTTATAGCAGCTCAATTCACAATAGCAAAGCTATGGGACCAACCTAGGTGTCCTTCAACTGATGAATGGATAAAGAAAATGTGGTACATATAAACAAGAAAATATTACTAAGCCAAAAAGAACTAAATTATGGCATTTGCCAGTAAATGGACGGAACTGGAGACTATCATGCTAAGTGAAATAAGTCAATCCCAAAAACCCAAGGCCAATGTTCTCTCTGATAATGTGGACACTACTCACAACAAGGGGGAATGGGAGTGGGCAGAAGTTCACTAGATTTGGGGCAGGGGGGGGCAGGTAAAAGGAAGGGAAGGGATAGGGCATGGGAATAGGAAAGACAGTAGAATGAATCAGACATAACTTTCCTATGTCTTATATGTATACCCAACCAGTGTAACTCCACATCCTGTACAACCACAAAAAATGGGATATTATACTCTAAATATGTATGATATATCAAAATACATTCTATTGTCATATATAACTAAAAAGAACAAATAAAAAAATTTTTAAAAAGATAACTATCAGACAATCTTTATAGAAAAGGAAAGTAAAGTTTAGAGATGTTCCGTAACTTGTCCAAGGTAACAAAAATACTAAGTATGAAAATCAAACCCAGGTCTCTCTTCCAAAATTCATGCTCTCTCTCACAGATGTACAAATACAATATAACTGATAGGATGAATTCAAACACTGGTCGCCAACTGAAATTAAGTTTTCTTCAGTTCTCTTTCATCTCCTTTCTCTCATATCACTTATCATAACATTATTTCATATTTTGAGGAATGGTAATGTGATTAATGGCTAACACACTAGACTGAAAGGACTATGTCCATTATGGACAAGAACCGTATCTGTCTTTTCATCTCTGTATATCCGATACCAGGCATAGTAAACAACAGAGAAAACTATGGTTTCTGACAGCAGACAGAAACATTATCTTGGCTCTTATACAAGTTATTTAAACATTCTTCATTTCAATTTCCTTAACTGTAAAATAAAAATATTACCTATAGACCATTAGCAGAAAACAAATGATTTAACATAAAGTGTGTAGCATAATGATGTATACCCCAAAATACCAGCTCTTATACTTAGTGGCCATAATAAATATTTTATGAATGAATAAATCCAAATCCATTCCATCCAAAGTGAATGGTCTTAAACATTACTTGATATTTATTTACTGGCACTCAGAGGTAGAAGTTAAAAGTACTAATATATACCTTCCTCAGTTTTGCCTTATTAACTACTCAATCTCTAATATTTTTCTTATATTCTTATTATATTTCCCTGGTCAGTTTCTTTTATTTTGCAAAATAACTGTCCTAAACCTTCATTACCCTCAAAACCATACCTCACATATTTCCTGCTCACTAATGTTTCAATTTAATCAATTAAAAACAAGCAACTAAGCAATAAGTTCCTCAACATCCTGATTCCTGCTATCTCTAAACTGATCAGCAAATTTTTCTTACCTCACAGGAAAAAGCAACCTTCTTAAAACATTGCTTGTGTTCAAGATTTTTCTCTTCCTTCTTCTAGCACTTTATCCTACCTCCCTTTATCTACCACCTCTCTCCATCTCCATATTGGTTTCTTCCCCTCTAATTATAAATGAATATACTCCCCTCCCTCTTCCCTCTCTAGTCCACCAAACTTCAATAAATGTACTTCATTCTTTCTCTACTTCCTCACTTTAATTTCTTCCCAAACCAGAAACAATCAGGCTACTAGTTTATCAAAAATTATTTAAGATAACCAATCATCTCAAATTACCTAGTTCAATAAACACTTTTAGGTTTCTATCTTACTTGGCCTTAGTTAAATCTGACACTGTCAATGATTCCACTGTCTTTGGTTATGTTATTTCATTACTACTAAGATATCTGCAATACACTGGATGTCTATGTCCCCGCCTCCCGAATTTATAAGTTGAAATCCTTATAATCTCTCAAGTGACATCTGGAGGTGAGCCCTCTGTGAGGTAATTAGGTCATGAGGGTAGAGACCTCATAATCAGCATTGGTGCCCTTATAAAAAAGAGGCTAGAGGGGCTGGGATTGTGGCTCGGCGGTAGAGCGCTCGCCAAGCACAGGCAGGACCCAGGTTCGATCCTCAACACCACATAAAAATAAAGGCATTGTGTTATGTCCATCTACATCTAAAAAAATAAATTTAAAAAAAAAAGAGGCTAGAGAACTAGCTAGCTTTTTCACCACCTAAGGCTACAAGAAATCGGCTCTTCCCAAAACCCAATCATGTGGCATCCTGATTTCAAACTGCTAGCCTCCAGAACCATAGGGAAATTCATCTGTCATTTATAGACCTTACAGTCTATGGTATTTTGTTATAGCAATATGAAATGACTTAGTGCTACAGTTTGAATATGATCCATCCCCTCTGAAACTTACGTTGAAATTTGATTTTCACTGAAAAAGTGTTGAGAGGTGATGACATCATTAAATGGTGATCAGACCACTAAGAGGGATTGATGACTTTCTTATAGGACTGAATTAGTTATTGAATGTGTTGTTATAAAGCAGGGTTTAAATTTTGTAACTTCCAAGCTGGTATGCTTGCCCTTCCACTTTTCCACTATGAGATAAGACAATACTATGCACTCACCAGAAGTCAAGCAGATATGAATAACATGTTCTTAGACTCACAGCCTCCAGATGTGAGCCAAAATAAACTTATTTATAAATCACCCAGTTTCAGGTATTCTGTTATAGCAACAGAAAACATATAAGAAAGATGGTATCCTTAATTGTGTGACCTTTTAACAAACTACTGTCTATTTCTTATGTATGTCTGCTCCTATTTAACCCAAAAGTTGCAATCACCAAGAGGATTCATGTATGTAAACTGCTTGCAACAGTGTTCAAGCTCTAAGTACATATAATAAGTTATTAATAATTATATCATATTATTATGACATAACATATACTGCATAATACTAATACCATCTGGTTTTTTTAAATTTTTTTTTAGTTGTCAATGGATCTTTTTATTTTAATTATTTATATGTGGTGCTGAAGATTGAACCCAGGGCCTCACAAATGCCAGGCAAATGTTCTACCACTGAGCCACAACTCCAGCCCCATACCATCTGTTATTGTGGTTGTTCACCATCATTATCATTTTAATACTTTTCTGTTCCAGATACACTGGTCTTGCAGTTCACCAAAAGAACCAAGTATCTTTCCAACTCAGGACTGTTTTGAACACTCTTCTTCATGCCAGTTGCCTAGTCAATTTGTTCTTCACAATTTAGCTTACAAATCCTTCCCTCTGGGAGGTCTTCTGTAATTACTCCTATCCCCTGACCAAAAGTAGGTCAGAGTGCCCATTTTCAGGCTTTTCTTCCAAAGCACTTGTTATAGTTTGTAACCATACATATATAAATTTTTTTTTAGTTGGCCAATACTTGTATAATCTGTCTTCTTTACTAATTAGTAAATTCTACGAGTTAGGAGACTAAGGTAACTACTCATTTCTGGGGCCACAGAGCATACAATAGACAACAAATACCTAACAGAACAAGAAAGTGATATCAGATGTAAGAGACTTTTTTTTAAAATGCCAAATATGAAAAAAAATGATTATTCATATCACTTTCTTTTTACAAAACAAAATAGTGCAGGGTTACCAAGATATTTCATCATTCAAAGCACAGAAATCTAATTAACCCATTGTCTTACTCCATTTTGTGTTGCTATAAGTGAACACCACAGACTAGATAATTCATAAGGAAAAGAAATTTATTACAGTTCTGGGGCCTGTGAAATCCAAGATATAAGGGTTATACCTAGTCAGGGTCTTATGTGCTACATCACAAGAAAAGGCAACAGAGGATCCAAGAAAGAGCAAGAAGCAAAAGAGGGCTGAACTAGCTTTTATAACAAGGCCTCTCTTGCAATAACTAACCCACTCCATGGCATTAATCCATCCTTGAGGACAGAAGTCCTCATGACCTAATTATCTGGATTAGGCCTCAACCCCCAACAACATTGCATTGGTTAATTATGCATCCAACACATGAACTTTGAGAGTACAAAATCAAACCAAAGCACCCACCTAAGGGGGAAAGAATATTTGTTTTAGTTTATAAGTCTTAAACTGGCTACATAAATTTTTCAATTCAAAAGTAGACAAGAAGGGAGGGGGACACTTTTTCAAAAGGAAAAGTTTACTTGAGCATTGTCAGGTTCTTCTTTAATTTTGTCCAGAAGCCCCTGTTGAGGTATCATTGCTTTGACACATCCACCATCCAAAGGTTCTTTCATTCTACTTTTTTATGTAGAGGCGTTCTAGTTTTATAACCAATAGACTTCTTCTTGACAATAGATAGTTAGACTCCTAAAACAAAAATACACAATCAGTACACAGCTATTTAGTGTTTTTTTGTTTTGTTGGTTGTTGTTTTTATGGGGAGGGGGAATCCTCCCCTTTATCAATGTTAAAAGTGTCAGGATTGAACATTTGAAAAACAACCCTCTGGAACCATGACTGTTCTTTTTTCTTCCTGCTTTCTCTCCTTTAGTAACTACCTTAACATAAAAAAACAGAATTCTATCAACAGCTTGAACTTCCCTGTTAAAGACAAGCACTAATTTCTCCAATGTTTAAGGTTGCAAAGGAAATCAGAATAGCAGACCGAGCTGTGAGAGGAAGTTACCAAGCTTTCAGAAGAATGGATTCAAGAAATACAGTTCCTAATTCCAGGAGTACTGACCTAGAGGTCTTATTTCTTAAAGAGGGACACAGCAACCTCCCCATATCTCTAACTCACCCTTCACTTGAATCCTTCAAGGGTGCCAATTCTTAGTCTAACGCTGGTTCAGAGGTCCAGACCCCATCACAACAATATGCCCTTAAAGTGGGTCACCTGTACCTTTCAGCGTCTCCATTGGGGTCAGGCCCCTCTGAATGCAGGTAACGCCATCCTGTAAACAAGAAACTTGGCCATTCAAGTCAGCTTCCCTTCCTCTAAAAAAAAATGCATATTAAAGTTGAGCCAAATGGGAACCTCTCCAAACATGACAAACAAGGAAACTGACAACTGCTCTTAAAGTCCGTGCCAAAGAAGACTTAAGAACTTTTGACCACTTGCCACAGTTTTAACCACCTAAGGGCGCTCATCCCTCCTCCGAGTTATTGCATGAGTTCCCAAGTTCCCATTCCCACCAAGAAGTCTCGTGCCCCTCAGTAAGAAGCGACGCCGCAACCCAGTCTTGGAGGAAGAGCATTGGACCCGCTAGCCTGTCAGCACGTCCCCAGGAGACCTCTGCTGTAGGAGCACGCCACCGCTGCCGCGCAGCCCGCCCAGCGCCTCCTCGTCACGTGGCGCGGCTGCGCTCCGCCCCCCGCCCCCCGCCCGCCTGCCCTCCCCGCGGCGCCCCACCTTCAGTTGCCTCCCGGTTCCCAGAGGAGTCCCGAGCGGAGAACGCAGAACAGGAGCTAAGGCCTCCCGCTGGCAGGAACAGTATTTTCTCCCACTGGAATTCTGCGGGATCCAGCTTAACGCAATATTCGGCCAAGGGCGCGTGTGCAACCCTGGTCTCCGCCCTTCTTTCCCGTCATGCCCGAGACTTGAGCCCAGTGGACCTGTCCAACCCTGGTCTCCGCCCTTCTTTCCCGTCATGCCATAAACTGAGCTGAGTGGACCTTGCCAGCCCTGGTCTCCACCCTTCTCTCCCATCATGCCCCGGACCTGAGCTCAGGGAGCCTTTAGAGCCCTGTCTCCGCCCTTATTTCCCGTCATGCCTCAGACCTGAATTCAGTGGACCCTGCCAGCACTAGTCTCCGCCCCCTTTTCCCATCATGCCCCAGGACCAAGAAGAGAGGACATTCACTCCCAGCATCCCCTTTACTCCAGTTATGGTTGACTTCTTAAAGAAACAGATCCTTGTTAAAGAGTGAAAAAGGAGTTTGGGGTAGGCTGTCAGGGACGTTAGATGGTACTACAAGTGATCTGCTCTATTCTTTAATGGCTGTTTGCAGAAAGGTGGCCTGTTAAGACAACATAATAAATAATACAAATAATACCTATCATTTCATGTATTATTCCAATTAATCCTTTCTTCTTTTTTTTTTTTTTGGACTAGGGAAACTCAGGGGCACTCAACCACTGAGCCAGATCCCCAGCCTTATTTTGTATTTTATTTAGAGACAGGGTCTCACTTAGTTTCTTAGCGCCTCCCTTTTGCTGAGGCTGGCTTTGAACTCATGATCCTCCTGCTTCAACCCGCATTCCCACCCCAGCAGATGGGGATGCCATCCTACTCAGCTCCATTAATCTTGAACGCACATCTAAGAAATACATTATATCTTTGAGATATAAATAATGAGATTAACTTGCCAAAGTCAAGTTTGAGTATTTTTTCATTCAACATTGTTTTGAAGATGTATCCATGATTTGTGTGGTTGTTTATTCCTTTTGCCTGCTCCGTAGTACTATGTTTAATGAGCATACTACAATTTGATCATCTATGATTGATGGTCCTAAATCATTTCCAATTTGGGACTGTAAGGAGCATGTGCCATAGACATGCTGGGACTCACTAAGTTGCTAGCCATAAGGAATGGCAGCCACAGGCATGCTTAATCATGTCTGGTTGCAATTGACAGGAAGCATAGCTCCATGGACATGCGCAAAGAACATGCCCAGTCACAATTACATCATCTCACTGGACATAAATCAATGGACATTGACTCTCACTGGGTGTAACTAATCACCAACATACACCACCAACTTGGAACTGTATTTAAACCGCCTGTCCTGCAACATTGAAGAGCTTCACTCTGAGAACGTCAGTGAGACTAGCAGCTTTGCTGTCCGTCCCCAGATGGACTCCACCATTCCCTGACATCCAACCATTGGCTGGAGAGAACCAGTGTAAAATGACAAGGTCTGCTCTTTGGCTAAGAGAAGTCTGGTGGCATCAGAGGGACTTTGGGGCTTGTGGTTGCCCTAGGATTGTGTGACTTGCTTGTAGTGCTTAATTAGTGTGTATTGAATGCAAATTGAGGTGCTCCAGCACACCCCACACTTTTTGCATTAATTGTTTGATGATTGGTGTAATCTAATATACACTTGTATTTAAAGACAATCTGCCTCTGAGTAATTATTAATAGTGACGCTTGCAACAGGGGCTATTAGGAATAAGACTACTGTGAATATTCTTATTTTTGTAACATATGCACACATGTAATTGCTTGCATATATACATAAAACTTAAGTAGATAATGTCAAACAATTTTAGAAGGTGGTTATTTCAGTTTATACTTCCACCAGCAATGTGTGAGCATTTTAGTTGCCCGACATCTTAACCAATAATTACTAGTAAAAATTTTTATAATTTTAGCCAACTCTTGGGGTACAGCCATATCTGGCTGTGGCTCTATTTATTTAATTTTTATTTAATTAATTTATTTAATACCAGGGATTGAAACCAGGGCACTTGATCATTGAGCCACATAACCAGCCCTTTTTTATATTTTATTTAGAGACAGGGTCACCAGTAGTTGCTGAAGCTGGTTTTGCCTCCTGCCTCAGCCTCCAGAGCTGCTGGGATTACAGGCATGTGCCATCGCTCCTGGCTCACTGAAATTTTAATTAGCATTTCCTGCCAAGTGAGGAAGCACATGCCTATAATTATAGGGCTTGGGAGGCTATCTGAGTCCAAAGTCAGCCTCAGCAAAAGCAAGGCACTAATCAATTCAGTGAGACCCTGTCTCTAAATAAAATACAATATAGAGCTGGAGATGTGGCTCAAGGACCATGTGCCCATGAGTTCAATCTCAGGCATCCCCTCAAAAAAAAAATTAATTAGTGCCACAGTCTGGCTGGGCACAATTCATGAGCCACTTGTTAAGCAGAAACGAACTTTATTTTTAGAACACACACGCCGCACCACATGAGCTCTTCAGGAATTCTCTCAGAGCCCAACTGCCACCACTAGCTTCCAGCGAGCCTCTCAACCCCCACTCCTCCCGTTCTTGAGGCCGATTGGCTGGGTCACATGGGCGGAGCCAAAATAGTTCCCCAATGAACAGCTCCGTGGTCTGAAACGGCGGGGAAACAGCCCAATGAGCATCACCACAGAGTAGCCAATCAGCTGGAAGTTTGCTGGGGCCACTTCGGCTGTGGCTCTCAACATCTCCCCCTCTCTGTTTAATTAAACAACAAGCATGTGGCTTAGGGACCGTGCCTGCCTTTGTCCAATACTACATATGGTCCTTACCCGTCATCAGATGAGCTGACCTCAAGGCGTCAGCCTCCTGTCTTAACTTCTCCCCTGATGGCTTTTCCTCCTTTAAATTTTCTTCCTCTGTCTGACTAGCTCGAGAGACCTTCTCTTTTACTTTATCTAACATTTCTTCTACCATAGTCTGAACTGAAGGCTTTGGACTAGGCAAACAAAATCGTATCATCATCCATAATGGCAATGTGCCAACTGGCAGAGTTCCTGGGTTTTTCTTTTCCCTCTCCCTTAAATCTTCACCATGATTGTCCCATTGTGATATATTCAACAACTCCTCCTTAAAAAGCCATGGGCTACATTTTTGTATTGTATCGACCTATGCCCTAACTGTTCTTGGTTTTACTGGGATGCCTCCTTCCTCTAATAATTTACTTAACACTCTTTCGGTTTGTTTTTTACTAATTTCTGATCCTATATTTCTATTATAAAGATAACACAACCCAACAAGATAACACCAAACAAAACCGAAACAGAATGGAACAAAAATTCATTATATCAGCCTTTCTATCCTCCTGAAATGTCCACCCGTCCTTTCTCCCTATCTGTTCCTCAGACGCAAATAGTTTTTTCCTCAGATGTGAGCAGTTTTTCTTCCGTCTCACCCATCTCCAGGGACAGGCAACTTAAAACAAAAGTGAAACAAAACGAAAGAAGAATCTTAAAATGGCTACCCATCCTCTCGCCCTGCCCTCAGGGACGAGCAGTTTACCTTATCACTTACCCTCAGTCGTTCCCCGTGTAGGCCACCAAATGCCGCAGTCTGGCTGGGAACAATTCAGAAGCCACTTGTCAAGCAGAAACGAACTTTATTTTTAGAAACACACCGCACCACAGGAGCTCTTCAGGAATTCCCTCAGAGCCCAACTGCCACCACCGGCTTCCAGCAAGCCTCTCAACCCCCACTCCTCCCGCTCTTGAGGCCAATTGGCTGGGTCGTGTGGGGGGAGCCAAAAGAGTCCCCCAATGAGCAGCTCCATGGCCTGAAAGGGCGGGGAAACAGCCCAATGAGCATCACCGCAAAGGAGCCAATCAGCTGGAAGTTTGCTGGGGCCAGTTTGACTGCGGCTCTCAACAAATTAGCATTTCCCAGGTTATTGAGGTTGAACTCATTTTCATGTTTTTGGATATCTAGATATCCTCTCTCAAAGTGCCTGTTCAAGACTCTTACTTGGCTTTTGGTGTTTTTGTTTTGTTGGATTGTCTGTCATTTTCTTGTGGACATATTTTCTGGACATGAATTCTCCTCTCTTAGATATTGAAACTAAAATTCCAAAGTGATGCTCTTAAGAGGTAATGATTAGACTGTAGAATGGAATTAATACCTTTATAAATGAGGCTTAACACCAAGTTTGCCTGACCCTCCTTCTCTTTTACCCTTCACCTATGTGGAGACAATGTTACTCCCTTCCAGGGGATCCAGCAACAAGGTTCCATGTAAAATCAGAGAGTGAGCACTTATTGGACACCAGATTGATTGGCACAGTGATCTTGGGCTACCCAGTCTCCAGAACCATGAGAAATAACTTTCTAGGGCTGGGGATGTGGCTCAAGTGGTAGCGTGCTTGACTGGCATGCGCAGGGCGCTAGGTTTGATCCTCGGCACCACATAAAAATAAAATAAAGATGTTGTGTCCACCAAAAACTAAAAAATAAATATTGAAAGAAATAAGTTTCTATTATTTACAAATCACCCAGTTTTTGTTGTAACAATAGAAATGGACTATGTCAAGTCCTTTTTGAATACAAGTATTCCAAATATCTTCCCCCATTTATTTGCTTGCCTTTTCACTTTATTTTGGTGCCATTTGATGAATGTAGAAGACTTTTACACTAAGTGCCTTTTGCATACTGTTAAGAAATATTTTCCTACCATAGGTTGGAAATCTCTGAAAGTTTTATTACTTTGTCATTCCCTTTTAGAGCTATTATCCTTCTGAAGTTGGGTTTTGCATATAGTATGTGGTAAATCAGGTGTTTTTTTTCTATGTGAATATTAAATTGACAAAACCCTATTTTTGAAGAGGCTGTCCTTTATTTCTCTGCACTGTCACCTTTGTCATATATCTTGTCTATATATGCATAGGTTTGTTTCAGAACCATGCAGTTTGTTCCTTTGTCTCTCCTTATGGAAATACCACACTGTCTTAATTTCTGTTACAGATCTATAATAAATCTTGATATCTGATAGAAAAAAATCCTCCTTCCCATTATGTTCTTCAATTGTGTTTGTGGGGCTGGGGTTGTAGCTCAGTGGTGGACAGCTGGCCTAGCACATGTGAGGCACTGGGTTCGATCCTCAGCACCACATAAAAGTAATTAAATAAAATAAAGGTATTGTGTCCATTTACAACTAAAAAATGTAATTTTTAAATTTTTAGTTGTAGATGGACACAATACCTTTATTGAATTTATTTTTATGTGGTGCTGAGGATCGAATCCAGTGCCTCAGACATGCTAGGCAAGCACTCTACCACTGAGTCAAAACCCCAGCCCTAAAAAAATGTTTTTTAAAAAAAGATTGTCTGGGCTTTCCTTGCTCCTTTGCATATTTGTATAAATTTTAGAATCAGATCAATTATAAGAAAAATTGTAAATTTTAAAATTAGCTGGGTTTGTATTCAGTATATACTGAAGCTGTATACTTATTTTGTAAAATAAGTATTTGTTACTTAGTGTGTAGGATTTTGTCTTCCCCAAAAGATATGTTGAAGTCCTAACTCTTAAAATGTGACCTTATTTAGAAATAGGGTTATTGCAGATGTAATTAGTAAAGGCAAGGCCATACTGGAGTAAGACAGGCCCTAAATCCAGTTTGACTAACATCTTCATAAGAAAAGAGACATAGAGATGGACACATAGAAGAACACCATGTGACAAGAGAGACAGGGATTAAAGTACTATTAAAATACTAGGAAACTAATACCAGCATATAAAGGGTCTACTCATCTAATCTATGAAGATAGAATGTCTTTCCATTTATTTTGGTGTCTCTAATTTATCTTAATGTTCTATAGTTTTAAGCATAAAGATTGCTTATGTCTTTGTTAGATTAATTCTAGGTGATTTAATATTTTTAATTATTTTAAATTATAAGATTTTTATTTTATAATTATTTGTTTTCAGTATGAATACAAAAATATAACTTACTTTTGTATGTTGGTTTGGAACATAGCACCCTTGCTAAATTAACTTATTAATTCTTTTTTTTTTTTTTTTAAATATTTATTTATTTATTTATTTTAGTTCTCGGCAGACACAACATCTTTGTTTGTATGTGGTGCTGAGGATCGAACCCAGGCCGCACGCATGCCAGGCGAGCGCGCTACCGCTTGAGCCACATCCCCAGCCCTCACTTATTAATTCTAATGTTTTTCTTCCTTTCAAATCTTATAACTTTTATTTCTTTTTCTTGCTTTATTGTATTGGCTAAAACCTCTAATAATATGTTGAATGAAAATCATGCAATTGGACATCTTTATCTTGTTTCTGCTATTATATTTTCAACTTAAAATGATTAAATATTATATTTATTCTAGAAACAAGGAAAATTGAGCGACACTATCTTGGATATTCCAGTCAAATTTCTAGCAGAACACAGACACAGAAATGACCCCGTCAACATTATGTGGAATGGAAGTACTCTGACCAGTCATTAGAAATACCAAATTATTGTTTTAAGTCATTAAGTTTTGGAATATTTTGCTACATAACAATAAATAACACAATACAATAGCAAATTTTAGTATGATATTACTAGGAATTTCCTTTAAGAAATTCTTTTTTCCTTTTCAAGTTTAGTTTGGGTTTTGTTTTTGTCTTTTAAAAGAAGGAAGTCACACTGTGTTGCCTAGGCTGGCCTTGAATTCCTGAGCTCAAATGATTCTCCTGCCTCTAACTCCCAAGAAGCTGGGACTACTGCATATTATCATGTCTGATTAGAATTTCCTTTACATATGCATTTTCTGTTTCAAGAATTTTTATTTTATACTTTGATGATATATTCTCAGTTAAAATGTTCTGTTCTATGTAGATTTAACTATAGTGTACAGATTTATTGTTTTTCACACTTTTTTTCATTTTCCAATACCTTGAAAACTAGATTACCCTTCAAATTATTTTCTTCAGATAAGGTTATGTATTAAAGACTAAATTTCTATGACAAATAAACCCCAAAAATCAATGGCTCAAATAAAATTGATGTTTATCCTTCTCTTGTATAACACTTCAGGGCATTAGTAGGTCATTGCCCTTCTACGCAATTATTTTGAGACAGAGTATTTTCACATCTTGTTTCTCTGTCATTGTAACTGGATCAAGGCTAATCTTCTGCGAGTATAGAGGAGGTGAACAAGGTCTTAAGTTGCTGGGTTCAGAAATGGCACATAACCCTTCTGATTGCATTCATTTAGATGAAACTCAGTCCACATGGCTACACGTTAATCTTACTAGGGATCAAGATAGAGGGACACATTCCAGACTACAATTACAATCTCACAGAAAGGAGGAAGGGTGGATTTTAGTGGAACATTAGCAACCTCTACCATATATTTTATGGTATTTCCAAAATTGTCTGCAGTTTGCCCAAGAGTGATGTATTGTAGAAGAGAAAGCCAAAGTCTAATCCTTTGTTTTGTAAGCAAAATGTTCTTTTTCACGCCTATAGTCATATAAACATTTTTATCTTTATTTTTAGTTGTAGATGGACACAACTTGTTCCCGCCAGTGAATGTGCTAATCAATGTTAAGAGTTATTGTTTGACTTTCCCGAGGTATGGAATGATTTGCTGTGTGATGTTGTGACACATAGAGTATCCCCCCAAAACCAATAAAATCTCATTGAACAAAGGACTGGGACTCACTCTCTGGGACCGCTGCGTCGAGAACGCTTGTGAGTCCAGGCTCGAGCTTGCAATAAAGACTCTTGTGTGATTGCATCGGATTCGGCTCCTGGAGTTCTATTGGGATCCCACGAATCTGGCATCACACTTCATCTGTGGATTACAAAGATAGATCTCATTAATAGTATTTCAATGGGAGGGATATAGCTCAGGGGTAGAGCACTTACCTAGCATGCACAAGGCCATGGGTTCCATTATAAATAAACAAGACTAGTGGTGCAAGGGAATACTCAGCAAGTTACTATGTTACTAATACACAGAAGTTACTATGAAGGTCATGCCAGCAAGGTCAACACCAGAGGCAGCCCCTCCACCTTGGACCAGAAATATGGGCCAAAATAAATTTATTTTCTTTTTTTAAAAAATTATTTTTGTAATTGTATATGGACAGAATGCCTTTATTTTATTTGTTTATTTTTATGTGGTGCTGAGGATAGAACCCAGTGCCTCTGATGCTAGGCAAGCGCTCTGCCACTGAGCTACAGCCCCAGCCCTAATTTATTTTCTTTATAACTTGCCCATTTATGATAGTGTGCTATTGGTGACAGAAAATGGATTAAGACAACTTCCACTGTGAGACTGGCAGTAGAAGGCAGGCAGAGAATCATCTTCACCCACAATAAAGGAGAATTTCCCTAAAAGGGAGATCAGAATATTCTGAGTCAGAGGGAGTGTTGGATGCTTAGACTACCAAAAATTTTAAAATCCAGTACATCTACAATCTGCATGGATTTAAAAAGAAAGTTTCTAAGGACTTTTTCAATTTTGATAGTTTGGGATTCAAATGCAAGAATTTTTAAAATACATATGTGACCAGAGACTTCTACCAAGGGCTAACAGCCCTCTCTGAGTTCTAAAGGATTCTCTTTTTTTCTTTTTTTCTAAAGGATTCTCTCAGAAGAGCAAATAACTAATAGGACAAGATAATATTTATCAATATTGGGAAAGTGTTAGTGGTCAATGAAACTTGTAAGAAAAGTATGATTCATCTTGGCCAGGTGGCACATGCCTATAATCTCAGCAACTTGGGAGGCTGAGTCAGGAGGTCACAAGTTCAAAGCCAACTGGGCAACTTAGTGAGACCTTGACCCAAAACTATTTTTAAAGGGGTTAGTGATAATGCTCAGTGATAGAGTGACCTTGGATTCAATCTCCAGTACCACCGGGGAAAAATTATGATTCAGTAAGAAAACATGTTAAAATAGAAAACAAAATTTCAAGATCATGACCTTAAAATATTTTTTTCTAAATTTGTCACTACTATAAAAGGCCCGATAGCTGCTCAAAAAATTTTGCCCAGCATTTAGTCTGAAGAACACCACTAAAATCTAAATTTGGGGCTGGGAGTGTAGTTCAGTGATAGAGAGCTTGCCCCTGCACCCAAGGCCCTGGGCACCAAATAAAGAAAAAATAATAATCTTTAGTGCTTTTATCTACCAAAAGAATCTGGAATGCTTTGGCAGAGTAGTTGATTCCATGCAGCATGCACACACACACACACACAAAAAAAAAAAAAAAAAAATCAGTATGTCTTTGGACTATTATGTTGAAACAAGAAAGAAAAAAATATTTCAAAAATATAAGGGGAAGAGCCAAACAGACAAAGTTTCAAGATACATCCACTGGTCAAGTTATAGCAATTTTATTTAAAAATATTATAATTGGGTCCATTAGAATAAGTCAAATCTATAAAAATATGCATTTTCTAATACTCAAAAGAGAAAAGTAAACTAGCTTTAACACAAGGGTGAATGCGATGTGATACATTTAATAATGAGTTATAAGTGTGTCTTTGCATAGGTATGTGATTATTTTTTCAGTATTTTTATTCTGTAAAGAGTATGTTGATTTAAATATGTATTTACACATATAATTTATATTTGTTATATATGTATTTGGCCAAGCAGGCAAGTAAAAAATAAACAAAAAATTATAACTGAAATGTGTAAAGACAAATCCCATCATTATGTAAAACATATAATACATCAATAATAAAATACCCAATCAGAATGACTGTTACCACTTACTGGAAATAGAGGGCCTAACATGTAAAGGGAAAACTAATAGAGGATATATTAGGCATTGCGCAGCTGAGCTGAGGGCTCAGCCTTTGGATTCTGTAAGGTTAACTAGGATTCTGTAAGGTTAACTATTGAGAAAAGACCACACTGCATAAAAGGTTTTATTGGTGCAGACTACTGGGTAGACACCCAGAGAGAGGAGTGCTGCACTTTCAGAAAATCTGCAAAGGATTTTTAAACAAGGGTTTTTTTGTTTGTTTTGGAAGATTTTTTTTTTCTGTTGTAGATGGACACACTACCTTTATTTAATTAATTTATTTTTTTAATGTGGAGCTGAGGATCGAACCCAGTGCCTCACACATGCTAGCCAAGTGCTCTATCACTGAGCCACAACCCCAGACCTAAACAAGGGTTTTTTGGTTTTTTTTTTAAGGGGGGACAGCCTCTAGTTGGAACAGCCATTGCGACTTCTTCAAAGGGCGGGGTTAATATTCTTGGTTGGCTGTAAGGGCCAGGTGATTTCGGGGGAAGGGTAAGTTTCTATTTTTTTATGTTCAAGGCCAGTTCTTGCTACAAGCTAAGATTTGGTGATCTAGCAAGAGGAGGGCAGTTATTGTTTAAAGTTAGGTTTCGGTTACCTAGCAAGAGGCAGAGGGCACTTTCCTAATAAATGCCAATTCACTCCGAAGGTGCTAGCACTAACAAAGTTGCTTCCTGGCTGAAAGCCTCCGTGTCCCGTCTCTCTGCGAGAATCCCTTATCAATCCTAACTATAGCCTCCTATCTTTTTAAATTTATTGTAATAGTAGTAGTCGTCGTGGTCATACTGGTGATTGAAGCCAGGGGTACATTACCACTGCACTACATTCCCATCTCTTTTTATTTTTTCTTTTGAGACAGGGCCTCACTGAGTTTCTGAGGCTGCACTTAAACTTGTAATCCTCCTGCCTCAACCTCCTGAGTTGCTGGGATTACAGGTATACACCATCATGCCTCTCCAGTCTTTTTAAAATTTTCTCTAAAGTTGCCCCTGTGTTTTTTTTTTTTACTGTGCTTTTTATACATTTATTTTACATTTATTTTATCTATTTTATGTAGTGCTGAGGATCAAACCCACTGCCTCACACATGCTAGGCAAGCGCTCTTCCACTGAGCTACCACAGCCCTGCCCCTGTGTTTTATAAAGACTCCTAGTTCCTTGACCACTCTACTTTTATTCTATTTATTAACATTCCATTGTGTTTTTTCTTTTTATAATCAGGTTATAGTTCATGCTGCATCATTTCTCCTAATCACTTGCCAATATTCTCAGCTATCTTCTGGGGACCTTCTGTTGTATCTGTCAGGAAAACAGTCTCTCCTGCCCACACTTTGTCTGCTTACCCCTACAGACTACCGAGCTGGTACAAATATTCAGTTTTCAATCTCAACTGGGATAATGGCATTGGTCAGAAATCCCCCCATGACTTTTGTCAGATCTCTCTTCCACTCTTTGTAATGACTATTCGGAGTTTCTTTTTGTTTTTCACATTTTTTATTGATGCATTATACTTGTACACAAGGTGAAATTTGTTGTTACATATTCAATATAATTTGGCAATTATTTCTCCCCAGCACTTCACACCTCTCTCCCCACCTCCCACCTCCTAATCCCTTTCCTTTATTCAACTGATCGCCTTTTGATTTTCCCCACCCCAACTATGGGAGGCCGCCCATAAGCTAAGCATCCTCTCCCAGCCTTGAGTAAGGGGGTGTTGGTCTGGCATTACTCGTCTTACACTGTGCAATACAAGTGGCCTCCAACTTTGCTTGGCAAAAAAAATTTGCTCTAGCCCTGGACTTGGGTGTTACCCAATGGGATTGGACAACGCCCTTTGAAACCTAATCCCCTGCCTTATTTGGTGAAGAACATTCTATCAAAACTCCTTTGTGTGTCCCCCTATAAAAAATAGATTCTGGGTGCACGCGCTCTTTCCAAACAGAAGCTGACCCCTAAGGTCACAGAGCTGTCCCACCCTCGATATGAAAATTACTTCTGTGTCCTGTGCTTTTTCACCCTTTTTCTTAGCTTAATGTAGCAGCCAGCTCTTTTAAACCCGGTTCATCTCATTTGCACTAGTCGCTGGCGAGACCTAACACCTTTCTTTTCCTTTTTCCTCTCTAGCTTCCACATGTGAGAGAAAATGTACAATGCCTGACCTTCTGAGTTTGGCTTATTTCACTTAACATAATAGTCCATCCATTTTCCCAAGAATGACATAATTTCATTTTTCTTTATAGCTGAACAAAACCCCATTGGATACACATATCCCATTTTCTTTATCCATTCATCTATTGCTGGACACTTAGGCTGGTTCCATAGTTGGGCCACTGTGAACTGTGCTGCTATAGATATGGATAAGCATGCATCACTATAGCTGGGTCATGTGGTAGTTCCACTCCCAGTCTTTTGAGGAAACTTCATACTGATTTCCATA
This sequence comes from Urocitellus parryii, assembly GCF_045843805.1. Classification (NCBI taxonomy): domain Eukaryota; kingdom Metazoa; phylum Chordata; class Mammalia; order Rodentia; family Sciuridae; genus Urocitellus; species Urocitellus parryii. The sequence continues at coordinate 22,092,598 of NC_135541.1, forward strand.
GTGGTTGTACTAATTTACAATCCCACAGCAGTGTAAAAGTGTCCCCTTTTCTTTACATCCTCTCCAACATTTATTGTTGTTTGTATTCTTGATGAACTCTATTATTCTGACTGGTAAGAGATAAAATCTCATCATAGTTTTGATTTGTATTTCCCTAATTGCTAAGGGATGTTGAACATTTTTTCATATATTTATGGCCATTTATATTTCTTGTTTTGAGACATGTCTGTTTAATTCATTTGCCCATTTATTAATTGGGTTTTTTGGTTTTTGAGTTCCTTTATAGTTCTGGATGTTAGTCCTCTAACTATTCAGAGTTGCCTTCTCTTTAAATCTGTAACCCTTCCCTGGAACACACAGCAGATGGCCCAATTTCTTATTCTTATAGAAAATACTAGATGTCATTAAATAAGAATTCCCTCAGTTCTCTTATCAAACTCAGTTTTCTACAGTTTATGTGCCATTTTTTTTTTCTTCTCCTGTTTCAAAGGAGAGAGAGCATCTCTCTAGTTACCACCTTATTTCCTTTGTCACAGCCACACACTCTTGGAAGAGCTGGCTACATTCATGGTTTCTACTTCTTCATGTCACCTGCTCCTCAATTCATAGCTATCTGGCTTCTGCCTCCTACAGGAACCACCTTCAGTAAATTCACTAATGACTTTGTTGCTAGGTCCCCTGGCTATTTCCTAGTCCTTTCTTCAACAATCAATAAACTTAATATTGCCCACAACATCCTCTTTTTTTTTTTTTTCTGGTACTGAGGATCAATCCTAGTGGTGCACTTTACCACTGAGCTATATCCCCAGCCCTTTTTATTTTTATTTACTTGTGTATTTTTGAGACAGGGTCTCTCTAGTTGCCCTGGCCTCAAACTTGCAAATAGCTTTGAACTCCCAAAATAGCTGAATTGATAGGCATATGCCACTGAGCCTAGCTCAACGGCATCCTCTTTTAAACTCTCTTCACTTGGTTTTTGACATAATCTCCAAGTTTTCCTCATATTGCTCTGGCCTTTTCTTTTCTGCCTCTTTTTTTGTGTTCCCCTATCTATATTAACTCTTGTCAGTGTTTCTTTGGTCCTCTTTCAGCTCACTTTACCCACAACAGGGTACACTTGTCACTAACTTCCATGGTTGTAGACAACTCTATATGACAACTCAAAAGCTATAACTCCTTCCCAGATACTTTTTCTGAACTGGTTATCCAACTGCCTATTAAATATTTCCCCAGCACCTCAAACTCAACAAAACTCAATATAGCTAACATTGAACTTATTATTTGCCCAGGAGCTCCACCCCAACAACTACTTCCGATATTCCCTACCTCATGCAATAATACTACTGTGAAAGTTGTCATAATCAAAATTAAGTTGTGTTATGCCAAATCCTAACAAAAGGGAGTTAGGAGAGCGTAAAGGAGAGTCTCTTAGCACATGCCCTTGATAAGAACTATCACAAAGCCCTTTTGAAGGTCCCTATGCACGTATGCCTATGATGAAAATTATTACAAGAACTCTCTAATACACAAAGCATTCCAGATAAATTGCTCTGCAAAGACATCTCCCCGGCAACAGTCAGTGTTAACAATGAGTAATCTCCAGCTTCTGCCATGAGCCTCTGTGATTAATAAACTTTGTTTCAGAACATTGTGTGTGAACTTCTCCTTTTAGCCCTTAAAATCTTTCCCTTGCCCTTACCTCCTCAGATATGCCTATGATCCATCACAACAGGCATAGTTTGAATTATAATCCCCAGGTCATTCCCAAATAAACTCATTTATTTTGAAATCTACTCTTTCTGCTCTTATTTTAGGTCAACATTACCATCCACCAGGCTTTCTGATCATCATGCTTAGCTCAACTCTCACATCCATCCATGATGAAAGAATCTTAACTCTTAAATGTGTTCTGATCAGTTTGTTTCTCTCCATCCCAGTCCACCCTCCAGGGTCAGGCCATCATCATCTCTGATCTGGATTATGACAAGAGTCTCTGAATTTGCCTGGTGGTCTCTGTACTTGGAGACATGCTGCTCCCAATAACAACAGCTGGTAGGGCAGTCTTTGTACACTGCAAATCGGATCAAGTGAATTCCTAGATTAAAATTCTTTTATGTCCTCCCACTACCCTTCCCACTTCCTAAACTGATTTATGAGGTTCGGTATGATGTGGCTGTACCTACCTCCAGCCTTAGTTCTTGTTATTACTTTCAACTTGAAGGATTGCCTCTCAGCTTCAATAATGCTGAATTTATTTCAATTCTTCAACTGATTCAAGCTGTTTCTTGACTCTCAGCCTCTGAAGATGCTATTCCTAGAATACTCTTCCTCCTTTTCTTTATTTGGTACAGTCCTACTCAGCTTTCTTATATCAATTTTTACATAACATTATTCTGGAAGCCTTCCTTGACCTCAATCCCAGGATAAGTGTCCCTTTTATGAGGCTCCCGACACACCATATTGTCACTCTGAAGATCTCATGCTGGCAATTTTATTTACACATCCAAACCTCATCCTCCAGGTGAGCTCCAAGAAGGCAGGAACTACATCTATTTTAATGTGTGTGTGTGTGTGTGTGTGTGTGTGTGTTCTTCACAACTTAATAATTAACAATTATTCAGCTCTCATTTTAGAGCAGATGTGCTTTCCATACATTATTCCATTTGATTTGCTCAGCAATCCCATTAAGAATGTAGCATTAGAGCTGGGGCTATAGCTCAGTGGCAGAGCACTTGCCTAGCATGCATGAAGCACCACATAAAAATAATGAATAAAATAGTATTGGCCAGGCATTGTGGCACATGCCTGTTATCCTAGCCACTCTGAAGGCTAAAGCAGGAGGATTCACAAGTTGAAAGCCAGCTTCAGCAATTTGGCAACACCCTGAACAACTTAGTGAGATCCTGCCTCAAAATAACAAAAAGGACTGGGGGTGATAGAGTTGGGGTTCAGTAGTAGAGTACTTGCCTCACATGTGTGAGGCACTGGGTTCAATTCTCAGCACCACATATAAATAAATCCATCAACAACTAAAAAAAATATTTTTTAAAAAAGGACTGGGGATGTGGCTCAGTGGTTAAGCATCCCTGAGTTCAATACTATTTTATAGTATTGCTATCACCATTTTACATATGAAGAAACTTCGTGCCCAAGATTTCAGTGAATGATAGAGTCAGATTTACACACAGGATGACTCCAAAGATCATACTGCTCTATGAATGTCTTTAAAATTGGGAAATGAACTAGCAGGAAAAGAACTCCAAAATGAGCCTGACCCCTAAAAAGTGAGAGGATTCTTACTTCATATGCTACCAAGTGGTTTACCCCAGATTAAGTGACTCCAAGCCTTCCTTTGGAGATCACTATGGAAAGATTATGGAACAGTGCCAAATACTGAAGTAGAAAAAAAATCCTAAAATTCATTTGGCATAACAGAAGACCCAGAATACCTGAAGCAATTCTAAACCAAAAAAGCAATACTGGACGCATCACAATTCCAGACTTCAAATCATGCTGCAGAGCTATGGTGACAAAAACTGCATGGTAAGGGCACAAAATCAGACACGTAGACCAATCACACAGAATACAGGAAAGATACAAACCTACACAGATAGTCATCTGATCCTTGACAAAGGCACCAAGAACATATGTTGGAGAAAAGACTGCTTTTTTAACAATGTTTCTGGGGAAACTGATTATCTATCTCTCACCCTGCACAAAAGCCAACTCAAAATGGATTGAAGACCTAGGAATTAAACTAGAAAACATGCAACTCCTAGAAGAAAACCTAGGATCGACACTACAACATATAGGCACAGGCAATGACTTTCTCAGTAGACTTCCCAAAGCTCATGAAATAATACTGAGAATTAATAAATGGAACGACATAAAATTAAAAAGCTTTTGCTTTTTATTAAATCTATTTTATTAAATAGAGAATCCCTATCCCAACTGAATATATATTTAACAGGTTTGAAGGGGCCCTGAGTTACCATCAGCTTCACAGAAGTAAGTGCTAATGTGTCTTATTCTAAGAAGGAGTGTGGGTCAGTCGATCTCCATAGTCCCTGGAATCTGCTAAATAAATATTGCTTTGTGGAAAAAAAACTTTTGCAGAGAAAAAAAGGAGTGTTTGGGGGGGGGTGTCTCATGAATACTGAAGGGAGATCAGTAGAGTTGGGGAAAGGGACCAGGAGAGGGATGGAGGGAGGAAAAGGGGAAATACTAGGGAATGATATTAACGAAATTATATTGTTATATTGTGTGCATGTCCCACTATGTCACAACAAATCCCACCATTGGGTACAACAATAATGCACCAATTAAAATATGGAAAGAAAAAATAAAATATAAAAAGCTTTACACAGCAAAGGAAACAATTAGGGATGTGAAGAGAGAACCTATAAAATGGGAGAAAATCTCTGCTAGCTACTCTTCTGACAGAAGATTAACATCTAGAATATATAAAGAACTCAAAAAACTGACTGCCAAAAACAACAATAAACCCAATTAATAAATGGGCAAATGAACTAAACAGACACTTCTCCAAAGAAGAATACAAATGGCCAACAAATACATGAAAAAATGTTCATTATCTTTAATAATTGGGAAATGTGAATCAAAAATACACTTGAGATTTCACCTCACTCCAGTTAGAATGGCAGTCAAGAATACAAACAATAAATGCTGGAGAGGATGTAGAGGGAAAGGAACACTTTTACACTTTGGTGAGAATGTAAATTAGTACAATCACAGTGAAAAGCAATATGGAGGTTCCTCAAAAGACTAAGAATGGAACCACCATATAAGCCAACTGAGCCAGCTGTACCATTCCTCAGTACTTGCCCTAAAGAGTTAAAGTTATATTACAGTAATACATGCATACCCCTGTTTATAGCAGCACAATTCACAATAGCCAAATTACAAAACATTATTGTCATTGGATAATAAATAAAGAAAATGTGGTATATATACAAAAGGAGTTTTATTCAGCTATAGATAAGAATGATCCAGGCACAGTGGTGCACACCTGTAATCCCGGAAACTCAGGAGGCTGAGGCAGGTGGTTCCCAAATTCAAGGTCAGCCTTTGAAATTTAGTGAGGCTCTAAGCAACATAACAAGGCCCTGTCTCAAAAAAGATTTTTTTTTTAATTTAAAAATGGGAGCTGGGAACATGGCTCAGTGGTAAAGCACCTCTGGAATCAACCCCCAGTACCAAAAAAAAAAAGAAAAAATATAAGAATGAAATTATGTCATTTGCAGGAAAATGGCTGGAACTTGAGAGCATTGTGTTAATTGAATAAGACAAACTCAAAAAGTCAAGGGTTGTATGTTTTCTCTCATATGGGGAAGCTAGAGGAAAGAAAAAAGGAGAAAAAAGCTTGAGACTCATGAAAATCAATGAGAATAGAGGAAAGGGACCAGGGGGTAGGAGGAGGAAGGAAAAGGGGAAAAACTGGGGAATGATATTGACCAAATTATATTATTATATCGTGTGCATGTACAAATATATAACAAAAAAATCCCACACTAATATGTATAATTATAATATACCAATAAATGTATGAAAAAAAACAGTGCTGTATCCAAATGCTATGTCCCTGAAAGGTTTATATCAGCTGGAAAAAGCCAGACAGTTTCAAGGTTAATTTATTCCACACTTGGTCATTTAGATTCATGGCTCAGAGACAGTCACAATGAAAGATGAACACAAAGACACCCTGAGACAGAAAGGTTACGTTTACCCATCCATTCATTAAGCAAACATTTATTGAGTGAAAACTCCATGCCCACTGGTCTCCTGGGTACTAGAAGACAGGGCTATAAGAGACAGGACACACAGTTTCAGGAACAGATAGAAAGTGATTGTCAAACAGGAAGACAAAGCAAGACCTATACAAGCCAGCAAATAGAACCCAAAATATATTTCTAATAGCTGTCTTGAGACATGGTGTTATGCATTAAAGAGTTTTCAATTTTTCTTCCGTTTGGTATAAAGAGCCTTGAGAAAGTAAAAGTCTCTTCAAGGAGACAAAGAGAATCATGACTCATTCTTACTTTTCCTGTTACAGATTCTTCTACTTACTAGCAATTAGACTGTGTACTAATTGTCTGGTGTAATCTTACATTGGTATTTTGCTACTTTCATGGTGTTTTATTTCTATTGTAAAAGTGATACATGGTTATATGGTCAGGGGGATATGTGTAGATATAGGTATTAGATACACACATTTAACTCAAAATGTAAGGGAAAAGGAAATTCACCCTGAGTCTCATAGTCTCAAAGACACTTTGCATTTAATATATTTTATCCTATCTCCTTTCTGTGAATCATTTTTTTAGATGTACTTGAAACTGTGCCACTTATGCAATCCTCCATCCCAGCCCTCCCCACTCTGTGGCAGCCAGGTACTTAGGAACTGACACTACCTCTAAGTCTGGTAGTAACAGTGTTCCAGCCTCCTTGCCACACTAAGTGGTTCAGAAACAACACAAGACCCCCAAACAGGTCAGTAGTCCAATATGTATAGAAAGAAATACCCTCCCTCTTCCTGGTTCTGAATGAGGAAGGATGTTTCATAGTAACCTCATGTTATGGTTTGGATGTGAGGTGTCCCCCAAAAGCTCATGTGTGAGACAATGCAAGAAAGTTTGGAAAAGAAATGATGGGGCCATATCCTTAATCCAATCAGTGGATTAATTCCTGATGGGATTAACTGAGTGGTGATTGGAGGCTGATGGGGTGTGGTTGGAGGAAGTAGCTCATTGGAGGCATGGCTATGGGGTATACATTTTGTATCTGGAGAGTAGTCTCTCTCTCTCTCTCTCTCTCTCTCTCTCTCTCTCTCTCTCTATCTCCTTTCTGATCACCATATGGACTGCTTCTCTCTGCTACACTCTTCCACCATAATTTCTGCCTTACCTTGAGCCCTGAGAAATGGAGCCAGCCTTCTATGGAGTAAGCCCTCTGAAACCAAGAAACCAAGAGCCCTCAGATAAACTTTTCTTCCTCTACAATTGTTCTGGTTGGGTCCTTTAGTCACAGCAATTAAAAAGATGACTAAAACCCCCTCTATCCCCATGAAGAGGGAAAAAAGGGAATAAAGCCCATCTAAAAGGTAGAGCTGAGAGTCAGTTGCCCCAACTAAGGCAAGTTTGAAACTCTCCTCTTTTTATACATTTTACTGCTAGGGGTCAATGCATTTTCTTTATTTTTAAAAACCATTTAAGTTGGATTATATATTACTTGCAACCATGAGCACTAAATGTGTACATCATCCATATGGGACAATCAAATGAAGAAATTTTAGTACTAGTCTCTTAAAAAATAAATGCAGCCTATTTGGAGGGATATAGAATACAAAGAATAAAGTAGTTGTATTAATTTCTATTCTTTATGAATTTCTACTCCTGGACTCAAACCAGTATATTTTCAACATCTATGCCTTCTACAGGTAAGAATGTCACTGATTATGCATGCAACCCTCGGGACCCTTCTTGGATAGTACTTGACTCCCACAGGGTCTCTCTCTCCAGACACTTTTCAAAAGAGATAAATCAAGGGACAAGGTGGATTCCAATGCTTCATCCAAAAGTAACAATTTTGAATTTTAGGGCACACTCAGGTATGAAAAAAAAACGTACATTTGTTTATTTTCTTTTTAATTAAATTAAATCCAAATATGAGACCTCATGCTGTCACACTGACAGAAAATTTAACCTCCATCATTATTGAGATTTCCAAGAGAATGCCACCAGGGTTATAGATAGATGCCACTGTCAGTCTTGCCTGCCACCAAAGCATCACAGAAGCTTTGTGGTCATTAGTTCAATGGTCTGTTTACCTTGGAGATGGCCATTCCTCCAGTCTTCATGTCCTCATGGGGGCCTGTGGCCAGGGTGTGATCATTTTCATCAAGACATGACTCCCAGTGGTAGTCTCCAGACCTTTCAACAAAGTGCTGCAAAGAGCACTGGGCTGGGCACCCTAAAATCTCATAGCCCCCAGAACTTCACCCTCTTCCTGCCCTTCTGAAACATTTTCTTCCTTGGTTTTGTCAAAGACATTGGCTGCCTCCTAAGCCAACATACAAATGCACACACTCTTCTTGTTTCTTCACTGGATACTTTCATAATTTTTGCAGTCAGCTTGAATTTTTAACAAAACATAGGATCAACTCTCCCAACAGCTTCTACATTGGGCACCAGTAACATCTTTGAGACAAAAATCAAGAATGGAAAAGTACCCACCAAATAACACAAATGAACAAGCCCAATGTAAGTCCTCACTTGAGACAGGGATTCAATTTTTTTTCTTTCTTTTTCTCTTTCTTTCTTTTTCCATTTTGAAGTACTAAGGACCAAACTCAGGGCCTTGCATATACCAAGCAAGCAATCTGACCCTGATCTAAATCCTCACTTCTCAATCTTTTTTATAGTATTTTTTTCTTAGTCCTACTACCAAAATCGGGGATGTGCAGTCACTGTTCCAGTTCTTCTAAAGGTGGTTATTTGCCTAGCATGCTGGAGGCCCAGAGTTCAATCCCCACACTGCACATAAAAGAGGAAAAAATGATAAATTTTTCTTTTTTTATACTTTCTTTTTAAAATTTATTTTTAGTTGTAGTTGGACACAATACCTTCATTTTATTTATTTATGTTTATATGATGCTGAGGATCAAACCCAGGGCCTTGCACATGCTAGGTGAGTGCTCTGCCGCTGAGCCACAGCCCCAGCAAGATAAATTATTCTTTAAATAGACACAGGATCCTATGTGTCTTGTAAATTCAACTGCTTTATCTTGCTTAGTGAGAAAAATTTTATTCACCTAGAAACTAAAGCATATTTGTTGAATTACTCACAAATACATATAATAGGATGTTTGGTGACAAATGACCACTGACTCACAGAATTTAGAAGTAGCTGGATCAGGGAAAGGGGACATTAGAAGTCTATGTGACCTAGACCAGTGAATCTGAGTACTCCATGTCCCAGGCATTTGGAATAGGTAAAGAAATCCTGGAAATGAAGGAAATAAAAAACCAAATTAAAAACTCAAATGAGAGTATCACCAGCAGAGTAGAAGACTTAGAAGTCAGAACATCAGACAACTAAGACAAAATATATCATCTCGAAAAAAATGTAGACAGCTCAGAAAGGCTGATAAGAAACCACGAGCAGAACATCCAAGAAATACGGGATAGCATAAAGAGACCAAATCAAAGAGTTATTGGAATAGAGGAAGGTATAGAGGTCCAAACCAAAGGAATGAGCAACCTCTTCAATGAAATAATTTTAGAAAACTTTCCAGACATGGAGAATGAAACGGAAATCCAAATCCTAAAAGCCTACAGGACACCGAATGTACAAAACCACAAGAGACCCACACCAAGACACATTATAATGAAAATGCCCAACATACAGAACAAGGAGAGAATTTTAAAAGCCACAAGAAAAAGGAAGCAGATTACATTTACATTTAGGGGGTAAACCAATTAGGTTAAGGGCGGATTTTTCAACACAGACTCTGAAAACTAGAAGATCCTGGAACAACATATTTCAAATGCTGAAAGATAATGGGTTCCAACCAAGAATCTTGTATCCAGCAAAATTAAGCTTCAGGTTTGAAGATGAAATAAAAATCTTCTTTGATAAACAAAAATTAAAAGAATTTGCAGCTAGAAAACCGGTGCTTCAAAGCATCATTGGCAAAACATTTTTCAACATCGAAAATCAACAGTGGGAGATACTACAGTAAAGGAAAAACTAATCAAAGAGGAAAAACAAATCAAGTTAAATAACAAAAATAAATAAGCATGGCTGGAATTACAAACCATATCTCAACAGTAACCCTAAATGTTAATGGCTTAAACTCACCAATCAAAACACATAGGCTAGCAGACTGGATTAAAAAAAAAAGATCCAACAATATGCTTCCTACAGGAGACTCATCTGATAAGAAAAGACATACACAGACTGAAGGTGAAAGGTTGGGAAAAATCATACCACTCACATAGACCTCGGAAGCAAGGAGGAGTGTCTATACTCATATCAAATAAAATAGACTTCAAGCCAAAGTTAATCAGAAGGGATAAAGAAGGACACTACATACTGCTAAAGGGAACCATTTACCAACAAGACATAACAATCATTAATATATATGCCCCAAACAATGGTGCAGCTATGTTCATCAATCAAACTCTTCTCAAGTTCAAGAGACAAATAGACCACAACACAATAATCATGGGTGATTTTAACACACCTCTCTCACCACTGGACAGACCTTCCAAACAAAAGTTGAGCAAAGAAACTATAGAACTCAATAACACAATAACTTAGACTTAATTGACATATATAGAGTATATCAACCAACATCAAGTGGATATACTTTTTTCTCAGCAACACATGGATCCTTCTCAAAAATAGACCATACATTATGCCATAGGGCATCTCCTAGTAAATATAAAGGAGTAGAGATATTGCCATGCATTTTATCAAATCATAATGGAATGAAATTGGAAATCAATGATAAAATAAGGAAGAGAAATTCCTATATCACATGGAGAATGAACAATATGCTATTGAATGAACAATGGGTTATAGAAGACATCAAGGAGGAAATTTAAAAATTCTTAGAGGTAAATGAAAACACAGACACAACATATCAAAATCTCTGGGACTCTATGAAAGCAGTAATAAGAGGAAAATTCATTGCATGGAGTTCATTCCTTAAAAGAAGAAAAAGCCAACAAATAAATGACCTCACCCTACATCTTAAAGCCCTAGAAAAAGAAGAACAAATCAACAGCAAATTCAATAGAAGGCAAGAAATAATTAAAATCAGAGCTGAAATCAATGAAACAAAACAATTGAAAAAATTGACAAAACTAAAAGTTGGTTCTTTGAAAAAATAAATAAGATTGACAGACCTTTAGCCATGATAAAGAAGAGAAGAAGAGAGAGAACCCAAATTACTAGCATACAGGATAAAAAAAAGCAATATCACAACAGACGCTACAGAAATAAAGATAATAAGAAATTATTTTCAAACCTTATACTCCAATAAAATAGAAGATAGTGAAGGCATCAATAAATTCCTTAATTCCTATGATCTGCCCAGATTGAGTCAGGAAGATACACACAACTTAAACAGACCAATATCAAGTGAGAAAATAGAAGAAGCCATCAAAAGATTACCAACCAAGAAAAGCCCAGGACCAGATGGATATACAGCCAAGTTTTATAAGATCTTTAAAGAAGAATTAATACCAATAGTCTTCAATGTATTTCAGGAAATAGAAAAAGAGGGAATACTTCTAAATTCATTCTACGAGGCCAATATCACCCTGATTCCAAAACCAGATAAAGACACTTCAAAGAAAGAAAACTTCAGACCAATATCTCTAATGAATATAGATGCAAAATTCTCAATAAAATCCTGGCAAATCAGATATAAAAACATATCAAAAATATTGTGCACCATGATCAAGTGGGATTCATCCCCACGATGCAAGGTTGGTTCAACATACAGAAATCAATAAATGTAATTCATCACATCAATAGACCTAAAGATAAGAACCACATGATTATTTCCATAGACACATAAAATACAGCACCCCTTTATGTTCAAAACACTAGAAAAACTAGGGATGACAGGAACTTACCTCAACATTGTAAAAGATATCTACACTAAGCCTCAGGCCAGCATCATTCTAAATGGAGAAAAACTGAAGGCATTCCCTCTAAAATATGAAACAAGACAGGGATGCCCTCTATCATCACTTCTATTCAACATAGTTCTTGAAACACTGGTCAGAGTAATTAGACAGATGAAAGAAATTAAAGGAATAACTATAGGAAAAGAAGAACTTAAACTAGCACTATTTGCTGATGATATGATTCTATACCTAAAAGACACAAAAAACTCTACCAAGAAACTTCTAGAACTAGTAAATGAATTCAGCAAAGTGGCAGGATATAGAATCAACATCCATAAATCAAAGGCATTCCTGTATATCAGTGAAAAATCCTCTGAAAAGGAAATGAGGAAAACTATCCCATTCACAATACCCTCAAAAAAAAATTCTTGGGAATCAACTTAACAAAAGAGGTGAAAGATCTAGACATGAAAACTATAGAATCCTAAAGAGAGAAATAGAAGAAGACCTTAAAAGATGGAAAGATCTACCTTGCTCATGGATAAGCAGAATTAATATTATTAAAATGACCATACTACCAAAAGCACTATACAGATTCAATGTGATTCTGATCAAAATCCCAATGGCATTCCTCACAGAAATAGAAAAAGTAATTATGAAATTCATCTGGAAAAATAAGAGACCCAGAATAGTTAAAGTAATTCTAAGCAGGAAGAGTGAAACAGGTGGCATCGCTATACCAGATCTTAAACTATACTACAGAGCAATAGTAACAAAAACTGCATGGTACTGGCACCAAAACAGGCTGGTGGACCAATGGTACAGGATAGAGGACACAGAGACTAACCCACAAAACTACAACTATCTTATATTAGACAAAGGTGCTAAAAGCATACACTGTAGAAAGGATAGCATCTTCAACAAATGGTGCTGGGAAAACTGGAAATCCATATGCAACAAAATGAAATTGAATCCCTATCTCTCACCATGCACAAAAGTTAACTCAAAATGGATCAAGGATCTAGGGATTAAACCAGAGACTCTGTCTAATAGAAGAAAAAGTAGGCCCTAATCTCCATCACGTGGGGCTAGGCCCCAATTTCCTTAATAAGACACCTATAGCACAAGAATTAAAACCAAGAATAAACAAATGGGATGAATTCAAACTAAAAAGTTTTTTCTCAGCAAGAGAAATAATATGTGAGGTGAATAGGGAGCCTACATCCTGGGAACAAATTTTTACCCCTCACACATCAGATAGAGCTCTAATCTGTAGGGTATACAAAGAACTCAAAAAGTTAAACACCAGAAAAACAAATAACCCAATCAACAAATGGGCCAAGGACCTGAACAGACACTTCTCAGAAGAGGATATACAATCAATCGACAAATATACAAAAAAATGCTCATCATCCCTAGCAAATTAAATGCAAATTAAAACTACTCTAAGATACCATCTCAATCCAGTAAGAATGGCAGCCATTATAAAGACAAACAACAAGTGCTGGTGAGGATTGGGGGGGGGGGGAAGGTACACTCATACACTGCTGGTGGGACTGCAAATTGGTGCAGCCGATTTGGAAAGCAGTATGGAGATTCCAGGGAAAGCTGGGAATGGAACCACCATTTGACCCAGCTATTCCTCTTCTTGGACTATACCCAAAAGACCTAAAAACAGCATACTACAGGGACACAGCCACATCAATGTCTATAGCAGCACAATTAACAATAGCTAGACTGTGGAGCCAACCTAGATGCCCTTTAATGGATGAATGGATACAAAAAAAAATGTGGCATATATATACACAATGGAATATTACTCAGCACTAAAAAATAATAAGATCATGGCATTTGCAGGGAAATGGACGGCATTAGAGCAGATTATGCTAAGTGAAGTTAGTCAATCCCCAAAAAACAAATGCCAAATATCTTCTCTGATATAAGGGGGGGGTGACTCAAAATGGGGAAGAGAGGAAGAGCATGGGAAGATTACCTCTACATAGGGAAGAGAGGTGGGAGGGAAAGGGAGGGAGAAAGGGAATTTCATGGATAGTGTAAGGAGACCCTCATTGTTATACAAAATACATGTAAGAAGATGTGAGAAAAAAAAAGAATAGTGCTACCTTAGATTAGGTAGAGAGAATTGATGAAAGGGGAGGGGTTGGAGAGATAGGAAGGATAGTAGAATGAAACAGACATTATTATTACTGTGTGTATATATGTGACTGCATGACCAATGTGATTCTGCAACCTGAATACTCAGAAAAATGAGATATTGTATCCCATGTGATTCAAATGAATGATATGTCAAGGTCATTGTACTGTAACGTGTAACTAATTAAAACAAATTTTAAAAAGGGGGGGCTGAAAAAAAAAGGATGGTCTTTAATGGAATCTGTACTTCACTGGCATTTTTCACCTCTAGACAATAGGGAAATCATTTCTACATACAATAAAAATACCCTTCAGAATTGGAGGTGAAATAAAGACACTATCAGGGGGTGATAGATGAAAGATTGTTAGAAATGATCTATGTATTATGTATGCATGAATGGAAATATCACACCAAATCCCCTTAACATATATAATTAGTATGTCCTTAACAATAAGAAACCTTCACTTAAATCCCATCACAGATACCATACTCTGGGATTGTTTACCTCCACCAATCCAGAAGCAATCAGTACTTATTATATAGACTATCCTCCTGTCTCTTGAATGAATCACAATCATTATCCACCACTCTTATCAATTGCTTTCCTTCCTCTACCACTGAGCTGTGGGAGGCCATCCTTGCACGTGATTGAGTTACCTCCCCTGCTGGTTGAGAGGCTATGTGTTAGAGTTTCCCCATCTTTCTTGGGTCGAGGGCTTGTCGTGTGGAGGCATGCCTGACCACAGCCCTCGAAGATCCAATCATCTCACCTGACCTTGGAACAGTGCCCCCCTTAACCTTCATTGGATGGGATTTTTCCCAGAAATTTAAACTCCTTTAGGATTTTCCCACATAGCCGAACCTTCATACCGTCTGCACTGGCCATAGACTAAACTGAGCTACATCCCCAGCCCTTCCTTATTAATATGTGATTTATATTGATTAATTTTCAAGTGTTTAACCAGATTTCCTGGGGTAAAACCCACTTAGTATGGTGTATTATTATTTTTTTAAAGAGAGAGAGAGAGAATTTTAATATTTATTTTTTAGTTTTCAGTGGACACAACGTCTTTGTTTGTATGTGGTGCTGAGGATGGAACCCCGGCTGCACGCATGCCAGGCGAGCGCACTACCGCTTGAGCCACATCCCCAGCCCTATTATTTTTTTCATATATTTCTGGATTAGATTTACAGTAGTTCCCTCTTATATCCTTGGATGTCTGGAACTGCAAATAGTACCAAACCCTACATATACTATGTTTTCTACCATATGTCCATGCCTATAATGTTTTAGTTTATAAATTTGGTACATGTTTTCTGTCCATTTTTCCATCTACATTTTAATGCCTTTTCTTGGTGGGGGGAGAGTATCAGGAATTGAATTCAGGGGCACTTAACCACTGATCCACATCCCCTGCCCTTTTATAGACATGCACCACCCTGCCAAAGTTTGCTTTTTCCTTTTAACTGGGCACTTACATTCTCTGGCCATAACTTTCACAGTTTAAGGTGTGACAGCAAAATTATCACAAATTCCTTTTTACCTTTTCAAAATTATCACAAATTCCTTTTTACCATTTCAAACTTCACAGATGGAAAATTCATCCTTACTGTGGATCTTAATGATCTTAGCCCATGATTTTGTTTTCTTATTAAGTCAAGAACTTCTGGGACAAGGGTTGTGGCTTAGTGGTAGAGCACTTGCCTACCATGTGTGAGGCACTGGGTCGATTCTCAGCACTGCATATAAATAAATAATATAAAGGTCCACTGACAATTAAAAATTATTTTTAAAAACTGGCTTTGAAAAAATAAAAACTTCCACCTTTTCACTTAAAGAAAGCACTTTATAGCTTCTCTTTGGAATATTAAAATTACCAACATCACTATTATTGTGCCTTGGAGTCATCATTAAGTAAAATAAGGGAAACCTAACTGCAAGCATTGTGATAGCACTGCTTTACTTACACAGTCAATCTGATTACAGAGATAGCTACTAAGTGACTAAGTGGTGGGTAGCATATACAGAGTAGGTACACTGGACAAAAGAACAACTCAGGTCCTGAAAAGAAAAAAGTGGAAAGGCATGAGATTTCATCATTCTACTCAGAATGGCACATAATTAAAAACTTATGAATGGTTTATTTCTGGGATTTCCCATGTAATATTTTTGGAGCATGGTTGGCCATGTGGAGAGTGAAACCACAGATAAGGGAGGACGACTACTACACTTATATTTTTGTTAAGCATAATTTTTTTTTTTTGCATTGCTAGGTATCAAACTCAGGGCATTCTGCATAGTAGGTAAGCACACTACCACTGAGTTTCATCCTTATCCAGAAGATCTTTTGTATTCATGTTAATGAGGGACCTCAGTCTATAGTTTTAATTACCTATATTTGACTGATTTTATTACCAGGATAATTCTGGCCTCATACAATGATGTGGGAGGGCTGAGGATATTGCTCAGTGATAGAGCACTTTCTTAGTATACACAAGGCTAAGGCTTCAATCCCCAACCCTGAAAAAAAAAAAAGAGGAGATGAGAAATATTCATTTTTATTCTATCTTCTGAAATATATTACAAAGAGTTTCAAAGAATACAAAGAGTATTCACCAGTCAAATCTGGACATTTGGGCCTGGACATTTCTATTTTGGAAGGTTAAACAGTGAGATCAATGTCTTCAATTTGTATACGACAGGTTATCTATTTTTTTAAAAGATAGAAAGAGAGAAGAGAAAGAGAATTTTCTAATGTTTATTTTTCAGTTTTCGGTGGACACAACATCTTTATTTTATTTTTATGTGGTGCTGAGGATCGAACCCAGAGCCCGGCGCATGCCAGGCGAGTGCGTTACCACTTGAGCCACATCCCCAGCCCCAGGTTATCTATAAGTTTTGGTTTTTTGAACCTAAGTGGTTAAATATTTATGTGCAAAGTTGCTTGTAGTATTTTTGTTCTTTTCATGTTTATGAGGTCTATAGCAATAGTTTCTTTTACATTGCCTCCTCTTGCTTTATTTTGATTGTGGACTGAATTCAGGACCTTACATAAGCCAAGCACATGCTTGTACACTGAACTATTTTCCCAATCTCCCTCCCCTCTTTCACTTCTGGTATCAATAGTTGGGATTACTCTCATTTTTCTTTGTCAGTCTTGCTACAGGGTTACTAATTTTATTGATCTTTTCAGAAGTAAACTTTTGGTTTTATCAATTTTTGTATTATTTTCATTTTGAACTATTTATTTTATATTTTGCAGAACTGGGGCTAGAACTTAGGGCCTTGTGCATGCTTGGCAAGAACTCTACCACTTAACAACATTCCCAGACATTTTTTTTAATTTCATTGATTTCTACTTAAAATTTCCTTCATGCTGCTTACTTTGGGTTTTTCTCTCCTTTTTCTAATTTTATAACAAATTTGTATCAGTGATTTGAGGACATTCTTTATAATTACTTAATGCTATAAATCTCCCTTTAAATACTGCTTTGATGGCATCCCACAAGTTTTGATAGGTTGTATCTTTTCATTCAATAAAAAATATTTTCTAATGAGCAGGGGTTGTGGCTCAGAGGTAGAAAGCTTGCCTAGCATGTGTGAGGCACTGGGTTCAATCTTCAGCACCACATAAAAATAAAGATACTGTGTCCACCTATAACTAAAAAATAAATATTAAAAAATATATATTTTCTAACCAGGCAGGGTGGTGCAAGCCTGTAATTCCAGCAGCTCCAGAGGCTGAGTTCAAAGCCAACCTCAGCAACTTAGGAAGGCCCTGAGCAATTTAACAAGACTCTGTCTCAAAATAAAATATAAAAAAGGGCTGGGGATGTGACTCGGTGGTTAAGTGCTCCTGGGTTCAATCCCTGGTACCAAAAAAAATGTGTGTGTGTGTGTATATATATATATATATATATATATATATATATATATATATAAAAATTACTTTTTAATATTTTTTCTATTTTTCCTCCAGTCTTCTCCTTTGATCCACATTTTGTGTTGTTCAGAAGTTTTGAAGTTTGTTTAATTTCCAAATGTTTTGAAATATTTTGTTATCTTTCTGTTATTGATTTATAATTTATTTCCTTTATGTTCAGAGAAAATATTCAGTTTTTTTAAACTTATTCTGATTGGCTGGATGTGGTGATACACTCTTGTAGTCTCAGGGACTTGAGAGGATGAGGCAGGAGATCACACATTAAAAGTCAGCCTCAGCACCTTCATAAGACAGTGTCTCAAAATAAAAAATAAAAAAGGAATGGTGAAAGGTCACTCACAGAGTCCACGCAAAGTCCAAAGACCAAGCCATACCCCAGGTTCCCATGCAAGAGATTCATTGTCGGTAACATAAGGTATACGCTGTCCTTCCAAGGAGAGCAGCAGCCTGTCGGCACTTAGAGAGCAGCTTTATGGCTAGCAAGAGGAATCTCATAAGCTGATGCCAATATTGGTTTGATGCTAATATTGATCTTATGCCAATAGATGGGGATGTGACTCAGTGGTAAAATGCCCCTGGTATCAATCTCTAGTACCCTCGTCTCCCAATTTATTATAATTGGTTTTTATGATACAAGATATTGTCTATCTTGGAAAATGTTACATTTGTACCTGAAAAGAATGTACATTTTGCTAGGTGCAATGGCACATGCCTGGAATCTTAGCAGCTCTAGAGGCTGAGACAAGAGGGTGATGAGTTCAAAACCAGCCTCAGCAACTTAGCGAGGCACTAAGCAACTTAATGAGACCCTGACTCAAAATAAAAAATAAACAGGACTGGGGACATGGATAAGTGATTACATGCCCCTGGTTCAATCCCCAGTATGTAAGTGTGTATATATATATATATATATATATATATATAAATATATATATATATAAATTTCCTATGGTCAGGTGTGGTGTTCAATTAAATGTAAATTAGGTGAAATTGTTTGATGATGTTATTCAGTTCTTCAACATCCTCGGTTATTTTTTTCTTCCTTCAAGGTATTGTTGTTGGTACTGGGGATTAAACTCAGGGGTACTCAACCACTAAACCACATACCCAGCCCTTGAGTGTATTTTATTTTGAGACAGGCTCTTGCTAAATTGCTTAGGGCATAGCTAAATTGCTGAGGCTGCCTTTGAACTCACTATCCTCCTGCCTCAGCCTCCCAGGCTTCTGGGATTATAGGCCTGTGCTGCCACACCCAGGTCTTTCTTATATTCTAGATTTCTTTCAGGCACTTCCTTCTGTTTGAAGAACTTCCCTTAGCAGTTCTTTCTTTTTTTCTATATTTTTATTGGTGCATTATAATTATACATAATGGTGTGATTTGTTGTTACATGTTGATACTTGTACATGATATTACAATATTATTTGGCCAATAACATTACCCAGTATTGCCACTTTCCCTCGCCCCCTCCTTTTTTTTTTTTTTTTTTTTTTTGGTACCAGGGATTGAACCCAGGGATGCTTAACCACTGGAGCCACATCCCCAGCCCTTTTTCACTGAGTTGCTTAGGGCCTCACTAAATTGCTGAGACTGACTTTGAATTTGAGATCCTCCTGCTTCAGCCTCTCAAGCTTCTAGGATTACAAGCATGCACCACCACACCTGACTAATTTGCCCATTTTTAAGTTGGATTATTTTCAGGGTAGGTTTGTTTGGGTTGTGTGTGTCTGTGTATGGATTCAAGAGAGAGCAGGAGATAGAAATATGTTAGACAGACAGGGTTAAGGGTCCCATCTTCAGGAGTTTCTGCATTTGATGACTTACGCATTTCTGCAGTTGACCACAAATGGAGTAGATAGCTCATAACCAGGGTCTCTATTGGAGACTGAAGGTCTGCAATGGGACTCTGAGCCAGTCCCTGAGGGGAAGCAGTACGTGATCAACATCCTTATTGGACATGGTGCTCCTGAACACCAGGTGCCCTGGTGTGACTGGACTCATTTCTTTAAAATCTGTAGTATATGGTCTTTAAGGGTGTAAAATCTGCAGTATATGGTCTTTAAGGCCACCCAACATCCTTCTAACATTATCATATAAACCCCTGAGAACAGCCATCCAATGGCAACCCTCCTTGGGACCCTTCCCCTTATGGGAGCTCTGCTTTCTATTACTTTAATAAATCCTGTTACTTGGCTCTCACCCTTGTCTGTGGATCTCATTTTTTGAATTTGCAAGTCAAAAAACTTACAACTTTGAGTCTCACAAGCCTGCAGCATGCTAGGAGAGCACCATGCCACTGATCTATACCCCTAGTCCTTTTTATTTTGAGACAGTGTTTCCCAAACAGGCCTGGAACTTGCAATCCTCCTGCCTCAGCCTCCCCAGAAGCTGGGATTATGAGCATGGACCACTGCACACAGGTTGGTTTTTATACATATAGAATCATATCAGAGAAGCAGAGGAAATACTGTTCTTTGCAAGGCAGCCGTCGCTGCCCACTGATCCCTGGCTGTTTACCCCCCATTCGTCCGCCATGATCGCTCACTGTCTACCAGAATATAGCCCGCCTTTTGAACACAGCTCACTGACTGACTACTGCCTATGGTTGGCTGTTTGTGCCTATGACCACCTCTTGCCTGCCCATCACCTACCACCCAACAAATCACTTGCCCTTAGCCTGAAGACCGCCTACAGACCACCAGTGGATCACTGGCTGCACCTTGCTTCCTGGAAGTCCATTGTCACAATACACACAGGTTTGGTTACACATGGCCCCCGCCATCTTGGGGACACTGGCCATGGCCTTCAGTTTTGCCTATGGCTGCCATCTTGGGGCATAGCTACCTCAATCTGAGGACAACAGCCAGAGCCTGGAGATATATTATTGGGGTACTTGCAGGTCTGGTTGTACCTGAGGTCTTTCTGCTGGGTGTGCTAGTGGCTGCCATCTGGCTGCCTCTTTGCATGGTCACTCTGTAGTGGCACCCCCTTTCTCCACAGAAAAGTCTTAACTGGGCTTCTCCAGTAATCTTCACCAGGTTGATTTTAGGACTGTCAGCATAAGAGTCTCTGCAAAAGAGTTCAATGTAGATAAACTTCCTATTTTCATGTTGCCCTATCTTACCTGGCCATTGGCCAGGAAGAAATCAGCACTCCAGGTGCTGGACACCTCCTTACTAGTTTTTTGCAAACATATCTAGTATAGTAGTTTGTAGAAATGTGCAAACAAGGCCTCTGGCCTTGAGCTGGAGCTTCACAGTGATGTCTACATTTTTAAGATAAGAGAAGTTACCAATTGGGCTCCATGGTAACAGATGGCAGTGGGAGGAAAGAAAGGGGAGAAGAAGCTCTCCCCTTCTCAGATGTTGTCCTTGAAGGGTTAACTTGCCCCAAACAGTGAAAGAAAAAGTTGCTTTTATGTGAACTTCTGCAGACTGTGAACTCTGGGACCCTCCCCTTTGATGCTGGGTATAAAACTCTGAAACTACCTGAACTCGGGGTTCAGGGGATTGATTACAGCAAAAGCTGTGCCCTCTGAACCTGGCTGCAGCCAAAGAAATCTGTTTCCTGCTATCTTTGGTGCCTTGCCTCATCTGTCCCTACAACTCCTTTGTGTGAGTGCATCCCTGATGGTCTCCCTTGCAAGTTGAAAGGGCATTGATACCTTGGGACTGCAGCAAGGCAGAGCCTGGGGAAGCTGAAGCCCAACTTGGTCAGATTGCAGTTGGACTGGTGGAGATAGGAGAGAGAGGGCAAAAGAAAAAAAAAGTTGGGACTAGCAAGCCTGTGGAAAGCTGGAGACTAGGGGCAGTTCCCCAGGGGAAGCTCAGGTTGGAGAAACTGGAGAAAACCGGGCTCTCTCCAACTCAGGGAGTCCTGAAGTGAGCAAGGACAGAAGGGGCCAGCTACAAGGAATGGTAAGACTGAAGGTAGGAGAGAGGATGTGAGAGCATCTTGCTACATCAGCTTACCCACCCAAGTGTCCAGCACCCACTGGACTGTAGCTACCATCAAACTTCAGACAAACCCATCTAATGAAGCCAGAATTAAACAGGCAGTCAGAATAGATAGGTAAATCTATTGAGTCGATTGAATCAGGCCAACTTTGAGTGAGTCTGACAAGTTGGAGACTGTCCCCTGAGGGATTGAAATGTTAATTCCTTCAGAGCCCTTCCTCCACCCTTATCAAGAACCTGTCTCTGCTCCAACCTGTTGCCAAGATAACCTGTCCCAGGAATTGCTTCTCCTTACAGGGAGCTAGAAGTTTGTTGATGTGTCCTGGGCTGCTCCATCCTGCCCTTCCCCCTTCAGCCCACCTGTTTCCCACCTTTGGGCCCTCCCACAAAGCATTCCTGGGCCTAGTTCTGGGCCTAATAACGTATGAAGGAAGGAGAAAGATAAGAGGGGAAAGGCAGGAGAACAAAGGAAGCCTAGGACATATAAAAAGGGCAGAACACCTCGCTTCTTGGGATGCCAGGATACCAGCTATGGCCCCCTTCTGCCTCCTGGGAGAAGTCTATGTTGCCCTTTTTTAAATAAACCTTGTTTTATATGCTTGCTCGGCGTGCTTCTCTAACATTCAAACTTCAACATTTGAGGGAGCAGAACTTGTCACAGCAGTAACTGGCGGTTATCACTATGGGTGGAGAAGGGAAGCAAAGAAAATTTTTGAAAACCAGTGGGAGCTATTGTTCAATTTTCCATTGAGACTTTTTTTTCTTTTGCCCTCTCTCTCCTATCTCCACCATCTTTGAATCCAAATATTTCCATGCATCAATTTATTGAGGAATGGAATGTCTGAATATTATATACAGTTTTGTTGTGTATACTTATATTTTTACTTTTTTTAATCTCTCTATATTTTTTTCTCTCACCACTCTGTCTCCCTGGATTCTCTTTCTCACTTCTCTCATACTAGCAGTCAACCTCTATTAATTCCTCCCTCACTCTTATTATAAATTTTTACATCTATTTTCTTTTCTTCTCCCTCATAAACATCACATCTTACACTACTTCTGCTCCTCATTGTCCATCCTTAGAAATAGTAAACCCTTTTATCAAACTTACTGTTTATATTGTAGACAATAATTGAACACATCATTTCTGTTTGTTGCAACAAAACTGTAGATGCCTTAATAGGAGCTATTTGGTTTAAAGGTGTACATTGTTTACTTTGGGTGCTGTTAATATTGGTCTCCCACTTAAAGGTGAGGTCCTAGAAGCCTTCAGGGACACTAATAAGACCACAGGGTAGAAACTGTACCACTAGATGTGAAGACACACAAACAACATGAAAAAACAAGGGAATAAAGTGCCTGAGACAAACCAAGATGTTCAAGAATAGAATCCATAGACAATACAGTAGAAGAAATGTCAGAGAAGGAGTTTAGAAGATAAATAGGCTGATCTTCTAAATAAATGATGGTATTGGAGAGAAAATACAGGAAGTAAAAGATCACTTCAATAAAGAGGCAGAGATTATAAAAAGGAATCAAGCAGAAATTCTGGAAATGAAGGAAACAATAAACTAAATTCAAACTTCAATGGAAAGTATCACCAACAGACTAGACCACTTAGAAGATAGAGCCTCAGACAATGAAGACAAATTAACTCTTGAAAATAAAGTCAACTGCATAGAAGAGATGCTAAGAAACCAGAAACAGAACTTCTAAGAAATATGGGGTAATGGCTGGAGCTATAGCTCAGTTGGTAGAGTGTTTGTCTAAGAAAAAAAGAAATATGGGATAATATGAAATTACAAAATTTAAGATTTATCAGAATAGGTGAAGGAGGCGTAGAGATACAAACCAAAGGAATGCATAATCTTTTTAAAGACATAATGTCAGAAAAAAATTTTAAATCTAAATAATAAAATGGAAAATCAACTACAAAAGGTTTACAGGATCCCCAAAGTACAAAATTACAGCAGATCCACACCAAGGCACATAATAAATGAGAATGACTAATGTACAGAATATGGATAGAATTTTAAAGACTGTGAGAGAAAAAAAATCAAATTACATAGTGGGGAAAACTGAAAGAAAAGTGGTGCAGGATTACACACACACCTGGGATAAGAAGCAGATTTATTGTCAGGAGCCTGATGGGCTGCTCTGTCCCTTGAATGTTACTTTTTTTTAACATTTATTTTTTATTGGGGTTGGCAGAATATCTCTATTTTTTTTTTTAATGTGGTGCTGAGGATCAAATCCAGTGCCTCGTGCATGCTAGGCAAGCGCTCTACCTCTGAGCCCTTGAATGTTACTTTTTATAGGCTAGAATACTGGCGGAGAGTTAGGGATGGATTTAGTACCAGTGACTGGCCCAGCAAGCCTCACCTGATTTTGTGGAAGACACGTTTGTTTCTTGGGAACCAAGTCAGGCAGTTCTCTCTCAAGGAGAGAACAGAGGAACTGACACATCCCCATCTCAAGAGACCAGTAAGTTGTTTCTTATCTCTCAATAAGAGAACAGACCAGCAGTATCCAGACTAGTAAGTTTTTATTTTGGGCTAGTATTTAATTTGATGAAGATAAGAAGGGTATTTGGGCTGGGGCTGTTGCTCAGCGGCAGAGCACTTGCCTCAAATGTGTAAGGCAACTGGGTTCGATTCTCAGCACCACATAAAAATAAACAAATAAAATAAAGGCATTCTGTTCAACTACAACTACAAACTTTTTTAAAAAAAAGAACAGTATTAATTGAGGGTGGGGAAAGGAAGATGGCTATAATTATGCCAACAGAAACCAATTTGGATTTCAGCTGATTTCTCAACCCAGACCCTTAATGCCAGAAAGTCCTGGAATAACATACATCAAGCTCTAAAAGAAAATGCATGCCAACCGAGAACTTTATGTCTTGCAAAATTAAGCTTCAGATTTGAAGATGAACTAAAAACCTTCCATGATAAACAGAAATTAAAAGAATTCACAACTAGAAAGCCTACACTACAGAATACTCTCAGCAAAATATTCCACAAGGAAGAAATGGAAAAAAAAACTTGAAATCCAGCAAAAGGAAAAGCTACACCAAAGGAAAGGCCAATCAAAGGAGAAACTAAGTCAAATTAAAAACCAAAAATAAACCAAAATGACTGGGAATACAAATCATATCTCAATAATAATACTGAATGTTAATGGCCTAAACTCACCAATCAAAAGACATAGACTGGCAGATTGGAATTAAAAAAAAAAAAAGACCCAACAATATGCTGTCTTCAAGAGACTCACCTCAGGCTGAAGGTGAAAGGTTGGGGGGAAAAAATCACTAATATGAACTCTGTAAACAAGCAAAGGTTTCCATCCTCATATCAGACAAAGCAGACTTAAAACCAAAGTTTGTCAAAAAGGATAAAGAAGGACATTTCATACTGCTTAAGAGAATTATACATGAACAAGATATAACAATTGTACATATTTATGCCCCAAACAATGGAGCGTCTACGTACATCAAATAAACCCCTCTCAATTTCAAGAATCAAATAGACCAAACAAAATAATACTGGGTGACTTTAGCACACCTCTCTCACCACTGAATAAATCTGCAAAACAAAAACTAAACAAAGAAACTATAGAACTATGGGCTGGGGTTGTGGCTCAGTGGTACAGCACTTGCCTTGCACATGTGAGGCACTGGGCTTGATTCTCAGCACCATATAAAAACAAATAAACAAAACAAAGGAATTGTGTCCATCTACAACTAAAAAAATTTTTTAAAAAGGAAACTATAGAACTAAATAATACAATCAATGGTTTAGACTTAACAGACTATATAGTGTTTTATCCATCAATGAGCGAATACACCTTCTTCTCAGCAGCACATGGATCCTTCTCTAAAATAGACCACAAAGCAACTCTCAGCAAATACAAAAAAAAGGAAATACTACCCTGCATTCTATCATATCATATGGAATAAAATTAGAAATAAATGGTAAAATAAAAAATAAAAGCTACTCCAACACCTGGAGACTAAATATATGTTATTGAGTGAATGGATAACAGAAGACATCAGGGAGGAGATTTTAAAAAATTCTTAGAGGTAAATGAGAACACCAATACAACATATCAAAATCTCTGGGACACTAAGAAGACAATACTAAGAGGAAAGTTCATTGCATTGAGCTCATTCCTTAAATGAATAAAAAGTCAATGAATGACCTAACATTATATCTCAAAGACCTAGAAAAAGAAGAACAAATCAACACCAAAAGTAGTAGAAGACAGGAAATAATTAAAATTAGAGCTGAAATTAATAAAATTGAAATAAAAGAAAAATTAACAAAACAAAAAGTTGGCTCTTTAGAAAAATAAATAAAATTGATAAACCTTTAGCCACAGTAATGAAGAGAAGGAGACAGAAAAATCATATTACTAGACTTCATGATGAAAAAGTAAATATCACAATGAACACTATTGAAATACAGAAGATAATTAGAAACTATTTTGAAAATTTATACTCCAATAAAATAGAAAGTCTTGAAGGCATCAACAAATTTTTAGAGACATATGATCTACTGAAACTGAATCAGGAAGACATACACAGTTTAAACAGATCAATTTCTAACAATGAAATAGAAGGCACCATCAAAAGCCTACTAACCAAGAAAAGCCCAGGACCAGACTGTGTCTCAGCTGAGTTCTACAAGACCTTCAAAGAAGAACTGATACCAATACTTCTCAAATTATTCCATGAAATAGAAAACTCATTCTATGAGTTTGATACCAAAACCAGACAAAGACACATCAAGGAGAGAAAACTTCAGACAAATATCCCTGATGAACATAGACACAAAAATTCTCAATAAAATTCAGCAAATCACATACAAAAACATATTGAAAAGATAGTGCACCACAATCAAGTGGGGGTTCATCCCAGGGATGCAAGCTTGGTTCAACATATGGAAATCAATAAATGTAATACATCATATAAATGGACTTAAAGACAAGAATCATATGATTATTTCAGTAGACACAGAAAAAGCATTTGACAAAATACAGTACCCCCTCATGTTCAAAACACTAGAAAAACTAGGGATAACAGAAACATATCTCAATATTGTAAAAGTTATCTATGCTAAGCTCAAGGACAACATCATTATAAACAGAGAAAAATTGGAAGCATTCCTTCTAAAAACTGGAACAAGACAAGGGTTCCCTGTTTTACCACTTCTATTCAACGTGGTCCTGGAAACTCTAGCCAGAGGAATCAGCCAGATGAAAGAAGTCAGAGGGATACAAATAGGAAAAGAAGAACTCAAATTATCACTATTTGTCAATGACATGTTTCTATACTTAGAAGATACAAAAAATTCCACCAGAAAACCTCTAGAACTAATAAGTTAATTCAGCAAAGTAACAGGATATAAAATCAACACCCACAAGTCAAACACATTCCTATACATCAGTGATGAATCTACTGCAAGAGAAATAAGGAAAACTACCCCATTCACAATAGCCTCAAAAAAAAAAAAACCCCTTGGGAATCAATTTAACAAGAGAGGTAAAAGGCCTGTATAATGAAAACTACAGAACTCTAAAGAATAAATTGAAGAAGACCTTAGAAGATGAAAAGATTTTCCATTATCTTGGTTAGGCAGAATTAATATTATCAAAATGGCCATAATACCAAAATTGTTATATAGATTTAATGCAATTCCTATTAAAATTCCAATGACATTCTTCATAGAAATATAAAAAGAAATCATTAAGGTTTTTTTTTTTTTTAAAAAATAAGAGACCAAGAATAGCCAAAGCAATCATTATCAAAAGAGTGAAGCAGGAACCATCACAATATCAGAACTTAAACTATACCATAGAGCAATAGTAACAAAAACCACATGGTATTAGTACCAAAATAGACATGTAGACGAATAGTACAAGATCAAAGACACATAGATAAGCCCATATAAATACAGTTATTCTCATACTAGACAAAAGTGCCAAAAACATACATTGGAGAAAAGATAGCTTCTACAACAAATTGTGGAGGGAAAACTGGTAATCCATATGTAGCAAAATAAAATTAAACCTCTAACTCTCACCCTGCACAAAAATCAACTCAAAGTGGATCTGTAGGGGATCTGTTCTAACGGAACAGAGACCTTACACTTAATAGAAGAAAAAGAAGGCCCAAATCTTCATCATGTTGGCTTAGGACCTGAATTCCTTAAGAAGACTCCTAACATGCAAGTAGTCAAATTAATCAGTAAATGGGATGGATTCAAACTAAAATGTTTCTTCTCAGCAAAGGAAACAATCAATAATGAGAAGAGAGAGACTACAGAATGGGAAAAAAAATGTTTACTACATACACCTCACATAGAGCACTAATCACCAATATATATATATATATATATATATATATATATATATATATATATATATATATAGAACTCAAAAAACTTAACACCAAAAAACACAAATAACACAAATAACCCAATCAATAAATGGACTAAGGAACTAAACAAACACTTCACAGAAAAAAATATGATCAGTCAACAAACACATAGAAAAATGTTCATCATCTCTAGCAATTAGAGAAATGCAAATCCAAACTACTCTAAGACTTCATCTCACTTCAGTCAGAATGGCAATTATCAAGAATGCAAGCAATGGCATTGGAGAAGATAATGCTAAGTGAAGTTAGCCAATCCCAAAAAAACAAATGCCGAATGTTTTCTCTGACTCATAGTGGGGTTGAGAGGGAGAGCATGGGAGGATTAGATGAATTTTATATAGGGAAGAGGAGTGGGAGGGAAAGGCAGGGTACAGGGGATTAGCAAAGATGGTGGAATGTGATGGACATCATTACACAAAGTACATTATGAAGACTTGAATTGAGTGTCAACATATTTTATATACAAACAGAAATATGAAAAATTGTGGTATATGTGTGTATTAAGAATTGTAATTCCAAAAAAAACAAAAACAAAGTACACATATAAAGGCATGAATTGGTGTGAACATACTTTATATAGAGAGATATGAAAAATTGTGCTCTATATGTGTAATAAGAAATGTAGGGGCTGGGGATGTGGCTCCAGCGGTAGCGCGCTCGCCTGGCATGCGTGTGGCCTGGGTTGGATCCTCAGCACCACATACAAATAAAGATGTTGTGTCTGCTGAAAACTAAAAAATAAATAAATAAATAAATAAATATTAAAATTCTCTCTCTCTCTCTCTCTCTCCCTCTCTCTTTAAAAACAAACAAAAAAGAAATGTAATGCATTCCACTGCTGTCATGTATTTTTAAAAAATAAAATAAAATCAATTAAAAAAAAGAATACAATCAATAATAAGGGTTGGGGAGGATGTGGCAAAAAAGGTACACTCATACATTGCTGGTAGGACCAAAAATTTGTGCAACCACTTTGGAAAGCAGTATGGAGATGCCACAGAAAACTTGGAATGGAACTATCATTTGATTCAGCTATCCCACTCCTTGGTTTATACCCAAAGGACTTAAAATCAGCATACAACACTAACACAATCACATCAGTGTTTATAGAAGCTCAATTCACAATAGCTAAACTATGGAACCAACCTAGATGCCCTCCAACATATGAATGGATAAAGAAAATGTAGTATATATACACAATGGAATATTACTCATCCCTAAAGAAAAAATAAAATTGTGGCATTTGCAGGTAAATGGATGGAACTAAAAAGCATCATGCTAAGTGAAATAAGACAATCCCCCGCAAAAAAAAAAAAAAAAAAAAACAACGAAGACTGAATGTTTTCTCTGATAAGCAGATGCTGATTCATAGTAGTGGGGGGTAGGGAAGAACGAAGGAACTTTGGATTGGGCAGAAAGGAGTGAGGGTAGGGATGGGGCTGTGGGAATGGAAAGGACGATAGGATGAGACAGACATTATTACCCTATAAATATGTATGAACACTACTGGTATGAGTGCACCATGTATATCCAGAAGAATGAGAAGTTGTGCTCCATTTGTGTACAATGTGTCAAAATGCATTCTTCTATCATGTATAACTAATTACAAATAATTGAAAAAAATATATAGGATAAGGGAGAGGAAGGAAAAGGGAAGTACTAGGAAATGAAATTGATAAAATTATACTGTTTTATTGTGTGCAAATATGAATATATTATAACAAATCCCACTGTTATGTATAATTATAATGTGCCAATTTAAAAAGAATAAAAAACTGTTAAAAATAAATTTCCGTTTTTTCATAAACTAAAAAAAAAAAAACATATTTGAAAGCAAAAATAACCAAAATGGGGACAGACCTCAAGAGATCAGCAAGCTTTCTTTATTAAGTAGCAGAATGGCACATTTTCAGGAGAGAAAATGGCAACTGATTATAGGAGGAGTCTGATTTTTTTATAGAGTTTGAGTGAACTTGGATTCATAGGTTTGAGTGAGTTTTGATTCATAATAAATGAGATTTTGTTGCTGGAAACCTGCTCCTTGTCTTTGATGCCAATCCTATAACAGGACACAGTTTTGAGAAAAAAGGAAAAAGAAGGTTTATTGCTTTGCTAGCAAGGGAGAAACACAGAGGACTCCTGTCCCAAGGCTGTAATTCTGTTCATCAGCAAAAACAGGGGGCTTTTATAGAGGTGATTCAGAGAAAATGAGATTAGGGAGGAGAAATCATGAAGGAGAAGATCAGGGAAAATAAGGGAGGGGGATGGGATTGTGGCTCAGTGGTAGAGTGCCCATCTAGCATGTGTGACACACTGGGTTCTATTCTCAGCACCACATAAAAATAAATAAATGAAATAAAGGTATTGTGTCCATTTACAACTAAAAAAAAATGTAAGAAGAAGAAGAGGAGGGGGAGGAGGAGGAGGAAAAGGAAGATGATCAAGGAGAAGTTGTTTAGGGAAAAGAAGATCAGAGAAGATCAGGGGAAAGGTTAGAAAAAAGATTAGGGAGAAAAAGTTTAGGAAAATAAATATATAAGTTTTAAAGCCACAAGAGATCAAGTGAACCCCTGTTACAATTTGATTCATAATAAGATTTGAATTATTTGTAAAATGCATTGGATGGGCAGTCAGGGGGAACAGTTGTGCAAGTTCAAACCCCAAATCAGAAAACAGTAGCAAAAATTCAAAACCCATTGTTTTTGGGAAAGGGTGAATGAACATCCAGATCCCAGAGCTCACTGTTTGCCTTCTCTCCCCGGCACCCATTGAACTCCTTTCTCCTTGAGGGTTGTTCCCTTTTATCCCTGGGGGTTGTTGTTTTCCATATCCTCCAATTTGCAAACACAATAATTTGACTTTCTCCTTTCCTATTTGTATGCCTCCTTACTTTTTTTTCCTGCCTAATTGCTCCGGGTAGAACTTCTAATGTTATAGTAGAGAAGTGAAAGTGAACTTGTCTTGTTCCTTCTCTTAGAGGAAATATTTTCTTTTTTCCTCATTCAGTATGATGTTGCCTGTAGCAACTGTTTTGTTGTTTGCTGTCCTGGGAATAGAACCAGAGGCCTCCCACCTGGTAGGCCTGTCACTAACCTACATCCCTGTTCTGTAGCCACTGTTAACGGATTACCTTTCCTTATCTCTTTTCCCCTCTACCCTCTGACCTTTGCTTTTGCTCTTGTTGTTTTGGTTATGGGGATTGAATCCAGAAATACTATTATTAGTAAGGGTCTTGATAAATTGCTACAGGTCTCAATAAGTTGCTGAAGCTGACTCAGCATCTCAAATCAATGGGATTATAATCATGCTCACTGAGAAAAAACTTTTTAGTTTGAGTAAGTCCCATTTGTTGATTCTAGTTATTAACTCTTGTGCTATGGGTGTCCTATTGAGGAATTTGGAGCCCGACCTCACAGTATGTAGATCATAGCCAACTTTTTCTTGTATCAGACGCTGTGTCTCTGATTTGATATCAAGCTCCTTGATCCATTTTGAGTTAACTTTTGTGCATGGTGAGAGAAAGGGATTCAGTTTCATTTTGTTGCATATGGATTTCCAGTTTTCCCAGCACCATTTGTTGAAGATGCTATCCTTCCTCCATTTCATGCTTTTAGCCCCTTTATCAAATATAAGATAATTGTAGTTTTGTGGATTGGTTTCTGTGTCCTCTATTCTGTATCATTGGTCCACCCGCCTGTTTTGGTACCAGTACCATGCTGTTTTTGTTACTATTGCTCTGTAATATAGTTTGAAATCTAGTATCGCTATACCGGCTGATTCACACTTCCTGCTTAGAATTGCTTTTGCTGTTCTGGGTCTTTTATTTTTCCATATGAATTTCATGACTGCTTTATCTATTTCTACAAGAAATGCCGATGGGATTTTGATTGGCATTGCATTAAACCTATAGAGAGCTTTTGGTAATATCACCATTTTGATGATGTTAGTTCTGCCTATCCATGAACAGGGTATATTTTTCCATCTTCTAAGATCTTCTTCTTCTTCTACTTCTCTCTTTAGGGTTCTGTAGTTTTCATTGTATAAATCTTTCACCTCTTTTGTTAGGTTGATTCCCAAGTATTTTATTTTTTTTGAGGATATTGTGAATGGAGTGTTTTTCCTCATTTCCGTTTCAGAAGTTTTGTCGCTGATATACAGAAATGCCTTTGATTTATGCGTGTTGATTTTATATCCTGCCACTTTGCTGAATTCATTTATTAGTTCTAGTAGTTTTTTTGTAGACCCTTTTGGGTCTTCTAGGTATAGAATCATGTCATCCGCAAATAGTGATAATTTAAGTTCTTCTTTTCCTATTTTTATGCCTTTAATTTCTTTCGTCTGTCTAATTGCTCTGGCCAGTGTTAGAGGGCATCCTTGTCTTGTTCCAGATTTTAGAGGGAATGCCTTCAATTTTTCTCCATTCAGAATGATGCTAGCCTGAGGCTTAGCATAGATAGCTTTTACAATGTTGAGGTAAGTTCCTGTTATCCCTAGTTTTTCTAATGTCTTGAACATAAAGGGATGCTGTACTTTGTCGAATGCTTTTTCTGCATCTATCGAGATGATCATATGGTTCTTATCTTTGAGTCTATTGATGTGGTGAATAACATTTATTGATTTCCGTATATTGAACCATCCTTGCATCCCAGGGATGAATCCCACTTGATCATGATGCACAATTTTTTTGATGTGCCTTTGTATCCGATTCGCCAGAATTTTATTGAGGATTTTTGCATCTAGGTTCATCAGAGATATTGGTCTGTAGTTTTCTTTCTTTGAGGTGTCTTTGTCTAGTTTCGGAATCAGGGTGATGTTGGCCTCATAGAATGAATTTGGAAGAGCTCCCTCTTTTTCTATTTCCTGAAATAACTTGAAAAGTATTGGTATTAATTCTTCTTTAAAGGTTTTGTAAAATTCCGCTGTATACCCATCCGGTCCTGGGCATTTCTTGGTTGGTAGTCTTTTGATGGCTTCTTCTATTTCGTCCATTGATATTGGTCTGTTAAAATTGTGTGTATCCTCCTGACTCAGTTTGGGCAAATCATATGACTTAAGAAATTTATCGATGTCTTCACTATCTTCTATTTTATTGGAATATAGGTTTTCAAAATAATTTCTAATTGTCTTCTGTATTTCTGTAGCATCTGTTGTGATATTGCCTTTTTCATCCCGTATGTTAGTAATTTGAGTTCTCTCTCTTCTTCTCTTCGTTAGCATGGCTAAGGGTCTGTCCATCTTATTTATTTTTTCGAAGAACCAACTTTTAGTTTTGTTAATTTTTTCAATAGTTTCTTTTGTTTCAATTTTGTTGATTTCCACTCTGATTTTAATTATTTCTTGCCTTCTGCTACATTTGCTTTTGTTTTGCTCTTCCTTTTCTGGGTCTTTGAGATGAAGTGTGAGCTCATTTATTTGTTGGTTTTTCCTTTTTTTGAGGAATGACCTCCAGGCGATTAATTTCCCTCTTAAAACTGCTTTCATTGTGTCCCATAGATTCCGATATGTTGTGTCTGTATTTTCATTTATCTCTAAGAATTTTTTGATTTCCTCCTTTATGTCTTCTGTAACTCATTGATCATTCAGTAACATATTGTTCATTTTCCATGTGATGTAGGATTTTTCCTTTCTTCTTTTATCATTGATTTCCAGTTTCATTCCATTATGATCAGATAAAATGCATGGTATTATCTCCACCCCTTTATATTTACTGAGGGTTGCCCTATGGCATAATATATGGTCTATTTTTGAGAAGGATCCATGTGCTGCTGAGAAAAAAAGTATATCCACTTGATGATGGTTGATATATTCTATATATGTCAGTTAAGTCTAGGTTGATTGTGATATTGTTCTATAGTTTCTTTATTCAACTTTTGTTTGGAGGATCTGTCCAACGGTGAGAGAGGTGTGTTGAAGTCACCCATAATTATTGTGTTGTGGTCTATTTGATTCTTGAACTTGAGGAGAATTTGTTTTATGAACGTCGCAGCACCATTATTCGGTGCATAAATATTGATAATTGTTATGTCTTGTTGGTGAATGGTTCCTTTTAACAGTATATAATGTCCTTCCTTATCCCTTTTGATTAACTTAGTCTTGAAGTCGATTTTATTCGATATGAGGATGGCCACCCCTGCTTGCTTATGAGGACCGTGTGCGTAGTATATTTTTTCCCAACCTTTCACCTTCAGCCTATATATGTCTTTTCCAATCAGATGTGTCTCCTGGAGGCAGCATATTGTTGGATTTGTTTTTTTAATCCATGTTACCAGCCTATGTCGCTTTATTGGAGTGTTTAAGCCATTAACGTTTAGAGTTACTATTGATATATGGTTTGTACTTCCTGCCATATTTGATTATTTATCTTTTTTTTTCTAATTTAGTTTGTTTCTCCATAATTAGCTTTCCCCCTGTCCTCTGTCTTTACCGAGGCACTTCCCACTGATGGTTTTGGTTATTGTTTTTCATTTCTTCCTCGTGTAGTGTTTTGCTCAAGACGCTTTGCAATGCTGGTTTTCTGGATGCAAATTCTTTTAGCTTTTGTTTATCATGAAAGACTTTTATTTCGTTGTCATACCTGAAGCTTAATTTTGCTGGATACAGAATTCTTGGTTGGCATCCATTGTCTTTCAGTGTTTGAAATACGTTGTTCCAGGATCTTTTTGCTTTCAGCGTCTGTGATGAAAAATCTGTTGTTAACCTTATTGGTTTACCTCTGAATGTAATCTGCCTCCTTTCTCTTGTAGCTTTTAATATTTTCTCTTTGTTTTGAATATTGGATATCTTCATAACAATGTTTCTTGGCGTTGGTCTACTGTGATTTTGTGTGCTCGGTGTCCTGTATGCATCTACAATTTGTATATTTGTTTCCATTTGTATTTCTGGAAAGTTTTCTGTAATTATTTCATTCAGCAGGTTACTCTTTCCCTTGGTTTGAATCTCTGTGCCTTCCTCTATCCCGATGACTCTTAAATTTGGTTTTTTTATGTTATCCCATATCTCTTGGATGTTTTTCTCATGATTTTTAACCAGCCTTTCTGAGTTGGCTAGACTCTTTTCAAGATTATACATTTTGTCTTCATTATCTGACGTTCTGGCTTCTATTTGCTCCACTCTGTTAGTGATACTCTCATTTGAGTTTTTAATTTGGTTTATAGTTTCTTTCATTTCTAGAATTATTGTTTGATTTTTTTAATAATCTCTATCTCCTGATAAAGATGCTTAACTTCTTCTTTTATCTGTTTATGTAATTCATTTTCAATGTATTCTTTCACTGTTTGAATTTGCTGTCTCGTATCCTCTTTAAGGTTCCATTCCATCTGTCTAAGGTATTCCTTGAGTTCCTTATATGACCATTTTTCTGATGGCTCTAGGTCCTCCTGAATATTTAGGCTGTCCTGCATTGTTTGTACTCCTTTTCTTTCTTGCTTTTTCATGCTACTCATGTTACTTCTTGTTCTGTTTGACTGCTGAGTTACTGTTTACTCCTATAAATTTATTTGATGCTTGGGAGAAAAGGTATTAGAAGGGAAGGGAAGAAGTCACTAAAGAGAATGAGAGTAAGCAGATAGAATTCAAGGAAGGGGGAATAAGAGAATTGAAAAGAAATGAAAAGACAAATAATAATAAAAAAATGAAAATTTAAATTTAAAAATAAAATAATAAAAAAATTAAAAAAAAATTTTTTTAAATATTTACAAAACAACAAGAAAAAATGAAAATTAAAAAATAATTAATTAATGCAGTCTTAGAGTTTGATTAACTTCTCTTCCAGTAGGTGGAGCAGTGCCCACTGGGCCAAGCTTCTCCTCTCAATAGGCGGGAACCAATCACTGTGCAGCAGCTCTTCCTCCCAGACTGGGCGGGTCTCCAATCCTGGGTGCCTAGGGCCTTCTCTTGTGTCTAGACACTTCCCCTCTTTTCCTCAAGCCAGGCCCCGCTCACTGGTGACGCTCACCACAATATTGGCTACACGCCAGGTCTGCTGCTCCTGGGAGCTCTGTTTTCATGAACGCCTGGGCACACTCTCCCTGTTTGCCATTCCCTCGAACCCTAAGTTTGTAGAGCTTGGGGCTGAGAACCCCCAGCGAATTTGCTTGCCCTCCGGTAGCCACATCCCTGGTAGCTGGTGCAAGGGACATCAGTTGTCAGCACTGGTGGGAGCGGTAGCCGGAAGTTCTGTGCCACGAGTCCCGCGCCACTCCTGATTCCCTTGGTCTGGCTATGGCGCTCACGGGAGAGCTGGGAGGGGGGAGGTTCCCTTAAGGTTTCCTCGCTGTGTGGAGAGGGAAGGCTAGGGGATTACACACCTGTTGCCGCTGGTTTCAATGAATTTATCTCCTCCTCCTCGTTTTGGTGATGTCAATTCTCTGTCATGGTGGTATCCCATGCAAATGGTGACAGTTCGATCCCTTTGCCAGATGACCAATGCAACGGGTAGGTCCTGACTGAAGGCTCGGTTGGCATTTATTTCCATAGGATCAGAAGGGCCGACCAGTTGTTTCAGCGGGATCGTTAGTGCTGAGTCATAGCGGTTTGGCTGCGAGAAGCAGGCGAACAAGAGCTTGAATGCAGCCGATCCCGGCTCAGTGTGTGTTCTGAGAGGCCCGGACTGTTTTCCCCAGATCCACGTCAGCTCTGCATTGCCTCTGCTTTATCTATTTCTACAAGAAATGCCGTTGGGATTTTGATTGGTATTGCATTAAACCTATAGAGAACTTTTGGTAATATTGCCATTTTGATGATGTTAGTTCTGCCTATCCATGAACAGGGTATATTTTTCCATCTTCTAAGATCTTCGGAGCCTACATCCTGGGAACAAATCTTTACTCCTCACACTTCAGATACAGCCCTAATATCCAGAGTATACAAAGAACTCAAAAAATTAAACAATAAGAAAATGAATAACCCAATCAACAAATGGGCCAAGGACCTGAACAGACACTTCTCAGAGGAGGACATACAATCAATCAATAAGTACATGAAAAAATGCTCACCATCTCTAGCAGTCAGAGAAATGCAAATCAAAACCACCCTAAGATACCATCTCACTCCAGTAAGATTGGAAGCCATTAGGAAGTCAAACAACAACTAGTGCTGGCGAGGATGTGGGGAAAAGGGTATACTTGTACATTGCTGGTGGGACTGCAAATTGGTGAAGCCAATTTGGAAAGCAGTATGGATATTTCTTGGAAAGCTGGGAATGGAACCACCATTTGACCCAGCTATTCCCCTTCTCGGTCTATTCCTGTAGACCTAAAAAGAGCATGCTACAGGGACACTGCTACATCGATGTTCATAGCAGCACAATTCACAATAGCAAGACTGTGGAACCAATCTAGATGCCCTTCAATAGAAGAATGGATAAAAAAATGTGGCATTTATACACAATGGAGTATAACTCTGCATTAAAAAATGACAAAATCATAGAATTTTCAGGGAAATGGATGGCATTAGAAGAGATTATGCTAAGTGAAGCTAGCCAATCCCTAAAAAACAAATGCCAAATGTTTTCTTTGATATAAGGAGAGTAACTAAGAACAGAGTTGGGAGGAAGAGCATGAGAAGAAGATTAACATTAAACAGGGGTGAGAGGTGGGAGGGAAAAGGAAAGAGAAGGGAAATTGCATGGAAATGGAAGGAGTCCCTCATGGTTATACAAAATTACATACAAGAGGAGGTGAGGGAAAAGGGGAAAAAAACCAAGGAGGAGAAATGAATTACAGTAGATGGGGTAGAGAGAGAAGATGGGAGGGGAGGGGATGGGGAATAGTAGAGGATAGGAAAGGCAGCAGAATACAACAGACACTAGTATAGCAATATGTAAAACAGTGGATGTGTAACTGATGTGATGCTGCAATCTGTATACGGGGTAAAAATGGGAGTTCATAACC
Organism: Urocitellus parryii; assembly: GCF_045843805.1. Taxonomy (NCBI): domain Eukaryota; kingdom Metazoa; phylum Chordata; class Mammalia; order Rodentia; family Sciuridae; genus Urocitellus; species Urocitellus parryii. The sequence continues at coordinate 22,130,640 of NC_135541.1, forward strand.
CACTTGAATCAAAGTGTGAAATATGATATGTCAAGAACTATGTAATGTTTTGAACAACCAACAATAAAAATTAAAGGAAAAAAAATAATCACGCTCGCCACCACACACAGTCTTTGTAATGAAATTTAGCACATCTCAGACTTTTTCTTTTATCACCATCTTTTCAGTTTGGTGTTTGTTTGTCATTGTTGCTGTTGCTGCTGCTGTTTTTGAGTTAGTGTCTGGCTTGTTATCTAGGCTTGTTATTTTTTGAGGGGGGTGGGGAGTAGTTGTAGATGGACAGCATGCCTTTATTGTATCTGTTTCTCTTGATGTGATGCTAAGGATTGAAACCAGTGCCTCACATGTGCTAAGCAAGTGCTCTGCCGCTGAGCTATAGCTCTAGCCATTCTAGGCTACTATTGAACTTCTGGACTCAAGTCATCCTCCACCTCAGTTTCCTGAGTGCTAGGACTACAGGAGTGTGAGTGACATCATACCCAACTTTTATCACCATCTTTAACAAGTGTCGTGAATAAATTTTCAACACCCACTGGCCTAGCATGTGTGAGACCCTGATTAGAGGGGAAACAACAAAATTGTAATGACATAGATCTGATCAGTGATGGCTAGAGGTTATGTTAAGGGGTGGATGGGGCTACAAAGAGGGGTTTATGGGGTAATGGTATTTTGATTGCGGGGATGGTTGAATAAACATATACCTGTATTAAAATTCATAGAATAATTTTATGTTAATTGAAAAACATAATATTCAAAACAAAACAAAGATGGTGCATCTCAATGGGAGCTTCTTTTCTTTCTTTAATTCTTGGACTCCTCTTTCTCGTCTCACCAAGACCTGGGACAAAGCCTCTGTAAAGTTTAGCTCTGGCAAGTTTTTGTTTGTTTCTGTTATTTTGGGGGAATGTTTTGGTACTGGGGAGTGGACCCATATGACAGGTTTTAATTCTTGCTTAAGAGGCTGTTTGTCCTTGATGGTTCTTCATGGGCTAAACTGAAGGATGAGCAGGAACAGCATTCAAAAATTCAGTGATTAGGGGTGGGGTTATAGCCCAGTGGTAGAGCGCTTGGCCTTGCATGCGTGAGGCCCTGGGTTTGATCTCCAGCACCACATAAAAATGAATAAATAAATAAAAATGAAGATACTGTTTCCATCTATAACTAAAAAAAAAAAATCAGTGATTGCTAATCTCTCGGCTTCTCATCAACAGCCATGTAATAAAAAGATTGCAGGGGCTGGAGATGTGGCTCAATGGTAGAGTGCTTGCCTGGCATGCGTGCGGCCCAGGTTCAATCCTCAGCACCACATACCAACAAAGATGTTGTGTCCACCGATAACTAAAAAATAAAAAAATATTTAAAAAAAAAAAAAGATTGCAAACAGGAGTTTGTGGACCTGATTTAGCCCACATATTTGTTAATTTAGGTCTATTTAACACTTTTAAAATTTCTAATTTGTTTCCAATCTTTTTATTTATTTTCGTTTTTTTGATGCTCAGGATGGAACCCACTTCTTTGAGCATGTTAGTCAAGTGTTCTACCACTGGCTTGCACTCCCAGTCTGTTTCTAAACTCTTAAAAAGGAAAAAACAAAACAAGTCCCCCCCCCATAAAAACAAACAAATAAAAACAAATCCAGCCAATTTCATATGAAAATATGACTTTCTACCTTCTCTTGGAAATTGGAAGTTTGAGCAACACTGGGCTGTGCACTTCTGCGTGGCAAGGATCAGAGTTGAGTAGTAACTACCTCTTTCGGCTGAGCATGTCATCTTCCATGCACTACAATCCCAAACATTCCCCACTTTTAAACCTAACACACTGATTCATTTCCTGTTAGATTCCTATCACCAGCAGGCTCCTGGTATGACAAAAATTACAACACATTTCAGGTCTTACACATTTCCAAATGTATTTTCCTGAGGCTGGAAAGTGCCTCCAAGCTTCAACTATTGGTTTCTTAAGCTTCTTTCTTCCACACCAAAGCCATCAAAGTAATTTTTCTCTAGTTAACATTGGGAACTAGAATTGAAAAGAAATTAAGGTCCCTATGTTTTTGGATTCTCTTCCCGTACTTAAGTTTATGACCTAATCTTTCAGGCACTATAAATAGTTAGAGGCTTCTGGGCAAGAAAGACATAGGCAATTTGTGACCTGCATCTACTGCCTGAAATGTTACACCAGGTTCTCAGCTCTAAGTGGAGATAACTGAAATACCACAACATCTCCAAATTATCACAAAATTTTTACAGTTCTTGTGATGTCATGAATCCTCCGCTTTATCCACTCTCCAGGAAGTTCATAACAAAGAACTCACTTGCTCTTGGAAGCCCACTGAACCAGGACTCATTTCTGGGTTCTAGTCTAATCCTAGTCACCAAGACTCTTTGTAGGTTGGAGTAAATTATCTTTGCCCTGCTTTCCTTAGCATGCCTTTTGGTAGAATGTGTCTGTTAGAGAAGATTTCAGCAAGATCCCATCTAATTCTAAGTTGAAATAGAGAAAGGCATCAACTTTAATAAAAATTAACTTAGTTGAGAACAGAGCAAACTAGATTTATTGGTGATTGATTAGGAATAAATTCAGAAAAAAAAAACACAGATGCCAATGATCTTGAAAATATTCTTTGAGCCAAGCGCAGTGGCAGACGCCTATAATCCCAGCAGCTTGGGAGGCTGAGACAGGAGAATTTCGACTTCAAAGCTAGCCTCAGCAAAAGTGAGGCACTAAGCAACTCAGTGAGACTGTGTCTCTAAATAAAAGACAAAATAGGGCTGGGCATGTGGCTGAATGGTGGAGTATCCTAGAGTTCAATCCCTGGTACGAGAGAAAGAAAGAAAGGCAGGCAGGCAGGAAGGAAGGAAGGAAGGAAGGAAGGAAATGTTCTTTGAGGTTTTACAAAATGACAGATATATTTACAGCTTTAAGCCTAAAACAGGATTGGAAATTACATTACTTCTTAGGAATGATGACTGGTGCTGGCAAAAGTTAAGCCATCTTGTAAGAAAGGGGTTGGATGCCATCTCAATTTCTGTGTAGTTGATGGAAGAGTTCTGATGTACAGAAGGATATCAGAGGCTATCAATGTTTTAGGATACTGTGGTTCAATCATGTTCAAAGGTTCAGTTGTGGTTGTGTCTAAGATCTGATTAATTATGACCTTCCCAACTCCATTTTAAGTGCACCAAACCTATGCTTCTCAATTGTTATTTTTCTTTGATAAAGATAAGCATAACTATTGGAGCTACTTGTGTAATATTCAGAATCACCAAAGTAGGACAGGGATGTATCTCAGTAGTACAGCATGTGCTTAGTATGTATGAGGCCCTGGGTTTGATGCCTAGTACTATACAAAGTAAAAAAAAAAAAAAATCACCGAAGGTCATGAATTCTAAACTAACTGCAAAGCATATTTAGGGACCATGGCAGCAGGTGTCAGGAGGCCCCTTTGACTTAGAACTCACCTTCACAAAGCACCTCAAATACATGTTTTTATGATTTTGTTTGCAGTGATGGGAATGCAACCCACAGCCTCCCATGTGTTAGGCTAGCACTCTATCTCTGAGCTACACCCCCGGTCCTCAGTTTATACTTTTGATAGTACCTCCTTAAGAAGTTATGGTCTGCTATCTCTTTGCTTTCTGGTTACCATGTCCTGAGCTGCCTTCCTCCACCATGCCCTTCCTCACTCTGGGAACCAGAGTTATGGAGTCAGCCAATCACGGACTGAATCTCTGAAACGTGAGTCAAAATAAACTTTTCCTCCTCTAAAATTATTCTTGTCAGGTCTTGTGGACACACACACACACACACACAATTATGGTCAGTCAGGCATGGTGTAATCTTGTTTTGTAATCCTAGCAGCTGGGGAGGCTGAGGCGGGAGGATTGCCTGGGCAGTTTAGCAAGACCTGTCTCAAACTTAAAAATATAAAAAAGGGTCCAGAGAAATAGCTCAATGGTAACATGTCCCTGGTTACCAATTCCAAGTATGGGGGGGGGGAGTAATAATAGTTATGGTCAAAGACAAGATTGAAATAAATTACCTTACTTCATATTTTTTTTTCCAATTCTATTATGATTTTAGAAATATCACAATTTTTTGGAGGGGGGTGTTGGTACTTCTGGGATTGAACCTGGAGGTGCTTAACCACTGAGCACATCCCCAGCAATTTTTTTTTTTGAGACAGTGTCTTCATAAATTGCTTAGGGCCTCACTACGCTGGTTTTGAACTTGTGATTCTCCTACCTCAGTCTTCCAAGCCACTGGAATTACAAGTGTGCACCACAGCACCCGGCAGAAATATCATAATTTTCAATCATATTTTTTAAGTGTTCAAAGCACTACCTTGTTAAATATAAGCATTTAAAATCTACCATAAATTTTGCCATCGTTTTGGGATTATTTTAATTTTTATATACTCGGTTCCAGGTCCTGGAACATGCCTGTAATCCCAGCTACTTGAGAAGCTAACATAGGAGCTCCCAAATTCGAGGCCAACCTAGGCAATAAAAAAAAAAAAAAAAAAAGAGCTGGGCTAGGGATATGGCTCAAGCGGTAGCGTGCTCGCCTGGCATGCGCAGGGCGCTGGGTCATCCTCAGCACTACATAAAAATAAAATAAAGATGTTGTGTCCACCGAAATAAATATTTAAAAACTCTCTTTCTGAAAAAAAAAAAAGAGCTGAGGTGTAGCTGGTGGTAGGTCACTTGCTTAGCATGCAGATGTCCCTGGGATTTGATTCCCAGCAATGCAAAAAACAAACAAGATGGCAGAGGCCCTTAATTATTATTTTCTTTCTTTCTTTTTTTTTTTTTTTTGTATCATAGATTGAACACAAAGACTCTTAACCACTGAGCCACAACCCCAGCCCAGCCCTATTTTTTTTTACATTTTATTTGGAGACAGGGTTGCTGAGGGTTGCTAAATTGCTGAGGGCCTCCTAAATTGCTAAACCAGACTTTGAACTCGTGATCCTCCTGCCTCAGCCTCCTGAGGCGCTGGGATTACAGGTGTGCTCCACCAGGCCTGGCAGATAAAAATAGCGGGAATATACTCTGCACTTGATGCTTTTCTTAGCATTGCCGAATATTCACAAGCCTAGCGGCAGGCATTTTAATTATCACCATTTCAAGAAGAATAGGAAAGTACGTAAGTTGTCTAATCACTTATTTTAATGCTAGTAAATAGTACTGCCATCTTTCAAACCCGGGAAATTCAATTGCCCTACCTGAGATGAGTCATTCCCACATGCTTCTCTAGCCTTTAAGAACCCAGATTTGCCTGGTGGATAGAGATGACTTCAATGATAAAGCACCTGTGTGGTTTTAAAGCCCTTCCCTGGCCCCTGGCCCCTATCCCCTGGTCCACCTCCCTATCCATCACAAGGATGCCCTTGCGGACGTTGGGAGACAGGACTGCGTCGGGCTGCGCTGCGCTGCGCATGCTCGGCCGCAGAGGACGACGGGAAAGGGGCGGGGCCGGCGGGGCCGTTTGCGTCGACGAGACCCTGAGAAGCTGCTTGCGGCGAGCGTTCCTGAGAGAAATTAGTAAGGCTACTCTTCTGCGGCTCTGGTTTCGGTCTTTACTCCTGCGCGTTACCGGAAAGGGGCAGAGTTTCTCCTGTCTGAGGGAGGATGCTGCGCGGGTGGAACCGGGTTCTAGAGACGGGGCCCTGAATACAAATGCTGGCACCTGGGGGTCGGGGACTCGCGGCCTAGCCCTGACCTGGAGAGCGTCGGTCGCCTCTTTTGACCTCACCCGCCGAGAATCTCGGGGTCACTGCTCCTGCTTCAGAGGTTTCTCGCCGCCCACTGCTCCTGCATCGTAACCCGGCTTTCTGCCTTTGCTCTGTCTGCGACCACCGTTTCTAAAACATTGAAATCACACCCTTGGCTCTCCATGCATTAAACGATGATTTTTCAAACAAACAATCTGGAAACAGTTTTTGCAAATAGAATGGTACACGGTGTCCCAACTAAAAGAAACAATTGTAGCTCAGTGGTAGAGCATTTGCTTAGCATGTAGGAGGCCCTGGGGTTCGATCCCCAGCACCGCCGAACAAAAAATAACAACAAAAAGAGAAATGTAATTATTTTAAAAGTTTGGCTGTTGGCAGGCGTGGTGGCACACGCCTGTAATCCCAGCAGCTCCAGAGGCTGAGGCAGGAGGATCCCAAATTCAGAGAAGCCTCAGCAACTTCGAGAGTCCCTGAGCAATTTAGCGAGATCCTGTATCAAAATAATAAAAAAGGTTGGAGATGTGACTTAGTGGTTAAACGCCCCTGGGTTCAATCCCCGGTGTTCAAAAAAAAGAAAAATGTTTGGCTCTTGAGATGAATTCGGATTTGAAATTGGGATTAAATTAAGGCACCATATATTTTGCTTTAAAGTGCAGGATTGAGAATATCTTGATTTCCTTGAATCAAAAGTTTTAAATTTAATTAGCTTAATCAGGGTATAGTGTCAGCATACTTTTCAGTTAAACTGAACCAGAAGCTGGAAAGTAGATAAATTAACAATTCTTGCTGTAAGAGTTGAATCACCAACAACATCTGACAATACCTTGTATTCCCTGTCAAAATACACAAGAGGCCTCCAAAAGTTATAACAGGAATTTCATTATTACTTTTGCTTATTTAATTCTTAGACTGTGGCAAGAGCATGGAGTAGGTGCACTTGCAGAAGTAGTGAATTTAGATTTAGCTGGTCTGGGCAGTACAGTCCTGTAATCCCAATGACTGAGGCTGCTGAGGCAGCAGAATTTCAGGTTTGAGACCAGCTTCAGCACCTTGGCAAGACCCTGTCTCAAAAAGGGCTGGGAATGGCTTATTTTGCTTAGCATGATATTCTCTAATTTGTATGATGTCACATTTGAAGGGGTTCCAAGAGGCCCAGGGTTCAATCCCAGTACCCCTTGCCCCCCCCCCCAAAAAAGGTAGTGATTTCCCTCTAGGGTTTATGTGAGTGAATATATCACAAGTTCAAAACCAGCCCCAACCACATAGGGAGGCCCTAAGCAATTTAGCAAGAACTTGTCTCAAAATTAAAAAATGGGCTGGGGATATGGCTCAGTGGTTAAGGCACCCCTTGGTTCAATTCCTGATACCAACAAAAAAAAAAATTAATTTTGATCTCTGCTCTATAATAAATTCCCCTTTGGTTTAAGTAAAAAAAAAAAAAAAAAAAAAATTCTTTTTTCTGTTCTGGAGACTAAACCCAGGGCCTGTGCATTCTCAACATGTGCTCTAAATCTACCATCCTCAGACTCTAAATCAAAAAGGTTTAAATTATTCCCAGGCAGTGTTGACCAGTAGGCAGATAATGCCACAGTTTTTTTGTTTTGTTTTTGTAGTTGTGGAGGACAGCATGTCTTTGTTCCCCTCTGCCTCCCGTGCTAAGGATCAAACCCAGTGCCTCACACAAGTAAAGCAAGCAAGTCTCTGCCAAGGAGCTACAATCCCAGCCCCACAGTTATCTTTTGACTGTTAATCAAAAATGTAATTAAAGGGCTGGGGTTGTGGCTCAGTGGTAGAGTGCTCACCTAGCATGCATAAGATACTGGTTTCGATACTTCAGCACTGCATAAAAATAAAGATATTGTGTCCACCTAAAACTAAAAAGCCACTGGGAGGCTGAGATAGGAGGATTGCGAGTTCGAAGCCAGCCTCAGCAAAAGTGAGGCGCTAAGCAACTCAGTGAGACCCTGTCTCTAAATAAAATACAAAATAGGGCTGGGGATGTGGCTCAGTGGTTGAGTGCCCCTGAGTTCAGTCCCCAGTACCAAAAAACAAAACAAAAAAATGTGACTTAGCCCTTGGTTGGAAAGATGGGAAGGACTGCATTAAAAACTAGTATTCGAGACTTGTTTTATTCTCATGTACATTTTGTCGTCATTCATATATGGGTTTGTTTTGCTCTTTATTTTTTCTGATAATTGGACAGACATTTTCCCTGCCTCAGAAATACTTTTTTTCAGGGTGCTTTCCAGTATTCTCTAATTTGTTATATCACATTTGAAGGGGTTCCAAGATGCCAAAACTCATAGGTGCTTTGTTTTGTTGTAGTGGTGGTGGTTGTTTTGTTTTTTTTCATTTGTTCTAATTAATTATACATGAAGTGGAATGCATTTTGACACATCATACATAAATGGAATATAACTTCTCATTCTGCTAGTTGTGGATATAGAGTTACACAGGTCATGTAATCATATATGCACATAGGATAATAACGTCCGATTCATTCTACTATCCTTCCTACCCCAATACCTCTCCCTTCCTTTCACTCTCCTCTGTTAATCCAAAGTATCTCCACTCTTCCCTAGCCGCCCCCGCCCCCCATTGTGAATTAGCATCCACATATCAGAGAAAACATTCAGCCTTTAATTCTTTGGGATTGGCTTATTTTGCTTAGCATGATATTCTCCATCTCCATCCATAATTTCTTCTTTAAGGCTGAGTAGTGTTCCATTCCATACTACAATTTCTTTTTTAATTGTTGGCAGACCTTTATTTTATTTCATTCATTTATTTATTTATATGTGGTCCTGAGAATCGAACTCAGTGCCTCACACTTGCCAGACAAGCACTCTACCACTGAGCTACAACCCCACCCCCCACAATTTCTTTATCCATTCATTTGTTGAAGGGCATCTAGGTTGGTTCCATAACTTAGCTATTGTGAATTGAGCTGCTATAAATATTGATGTGGCTGAGTTGCTGTAGTATGCTGATTTTAAGTCCTTTGGGTATAAACTGAGGAGTGGGATAGCTGGGTCAAATGGTGGTTCCATTCTAGGTGTTCTAAGGAATCTCCATACTGCTTTCCAGAGTGGTTGCACCTATTTGCAGCCTTACCAACAGTGTACCTTTTCCCCCCCATATCCTCGCCAACATTTGTTGTTACTTGCATTCTTTTAATCACCATTCTGACTGTAGTAAGATGAAATCTCAGTGTGGTTTTGATATGCACTTCTCTAATTACTAGAGATGTTCAACATTTTTTCATATATTTGTTGATCAATTGTATATCTTCTGTGAAGTGTCAGTTTGGTTCCTTGGCCCATTTATTGATTTGGTTATTTGTTTATTTGTGTTAAGTTTTTTGAGATCTTTATATATCCTGGAGATTACTGCTCTGAGGTGCATGTGGTAAAGATTTTCTCCCATTCTGTAGGCTCTCTTCACATTCTTGATTGTTTCCTTTGCTGTGAAGAAGCTTTTTAGATTGATTCCATCCCATTTATTGATTCTTGATTTTAATTCTTGTGCTTTAGGAATCTTGTTAAAGTCAGTTCCTGCCAGGCATGGTGGTGCACATCTATAATCCCAGTGGCTCAGGAGGCTGAGGCAAGAGGATCGAAAATTCAGAGATAGACTCAGCAAAAGTGAGGTGCTAAGCAACTCAATGAGACCCTGTCTCTAAATTAAATACAAAATAGGGCTGGGGATGTGACTCAGTTGTCTAGTACCTCTGAAGTCAATCCCCAGTACCCACCCTTTACCCCAAAAAAAGAAAGTCGGTTCCTAAGCCAACATGGTAAAGATTTGGGCTTCCTTTTTTTTTTTAGTTGTCAATGGACCTTTATTTTATTTATTTGTTTGTTTGTTTGTTTATATGTGGTGCTGAGAATCAAACCCAGTGCTTCACATATGCTAGGCAAGTGCTCTACCACTGAGCTATGACCTCAGCTTGACTTTTTCTTCTGTGAGGAGCAGAGTCTCTGTTCTAGTGTCTAAATCTTTGATCCACTTTTGAGTTGAGTTTTGTGCAGGGTGAGAGATAGGGTTTAATTTCATTTTGCTATATATGGATTTCCAGTTTTCCCAGCACTGTGTGTTGAAGAGGCTCTCTTTTATCCAATGTTTTTTTGGCACCTTATGAGAAAACTGTATTTATATGGGTTTGTCTCTGTGTCTTCTATTCTATACCATTTGTCTACAGGTCTGTTTTTTTTTTTTTTTTTTTTTTTTTTGAGAGAGAGAGAGAGAATTTTAATATTTATTTTTTAGTTATTGGCGGACACAACATCTTTGTATGTGGTGCTGAGGATTGAACCTGGGCCGCACACATGCCAGGCGAGCGCGCTACCGCTTGAGCCACATCCCCAGCCCAACAGGTCTGTTTTGATGCCAATACCACTGTGTTTGTTAATGTGGCTCTATTGTATAATTTAAGGTCTCATATTGTGACACCTCCTGCATTACTTTTCTTGCTAAGGATTGATTCAGCTATTTGGGTTCTCTTAGTTTTCCAAATGAATTTCGTGATTGCTTTTCCTGTTTCTATGAAGAATGTCATTGGAATTTTAATAGGGATTGCATTAAATCTGTATAACACTTTTGGTAGTATGGCCATCTTTGTTTTTAATTGATAGACATGTGTAACCTATTTCAGGTGAAGTGAATCTACTCAAAGACAATATATTAATTAATTTCCAGTGCGTTTTGGTGTACAGATTGTGTGCCTTGCTCATTTGGGCTAAACACTGGCTATATGAATTATTAACTGCACTGTCAGTTGCCGCAGTCTGGCTGGGCACAATTCACGAGCCACTTGTCAAGCAGGAGCGAACTTTATTTTTTTTTAACGCACCGCACCACCCGAGCTGTCCAGGAATTCCCCGAGTGCCACCACCTCAACCGCTCTTGAGGCAGATTGGCTGGGTCGCGTGGGCGGAGCCAAAAGAGTCCCCCAATGAGCAGCTCCGTGGTCTGAAAGGGCGGGAAAACAGCCCAATGAGCATCACCACAGAGGAGCCAATCAGCTAGAAGTTTGCTGGGGCCGCTTTGGCTGCAGCTCTCAACATCTCCCCCTCTCTGTTTAATTAAACAACAAGCATGTGGCTTAGGGACCATGCCTGTCTTAGGTTGTCCAATATTACATATGGTTCTTACCTGTCAAGCTGACCTCAAGGCGTCAACCTCCTGTCTTAGGTTGGAACCATTGCAATTGGATCTTACCCGTCATTGACTACCGGTCCAGTATACAGCCACACCTGTGGATAGGCCTTTGTACCAGTGAGGGGGTGAGGTTCTTTGCCTCACCTCTGTTGACCCCCAAATTTTAGCTGAACAAGGCAACTTAAAAGCGAAACAAAAGGAAAGAAGAATCTTAAAATGGCTATCCATCCTCTTGCCCTGCCCTCAGGGGCGAGCAGTTTACCTTATCACTTACCCTCAGTCGTTCCCGTGCAGGCCACCAAATGCCACAGTCTGGCTGGGCACAATTCACGAGCCACTTGTCAAGCTGGAACAAACTTTATTGTTTTTGAACACACGCTGCACCACCCGATATCTCCAGGCAGCCCAACTGCCACCACTGTGTCTTCCAGCCAGCACCTCAACCGCTCTTGAGGCAGATTGGCTGGGTCGCATGGGCGGAGCCAAAAGAGTCCCCCAATGAGCAGCTCCATGGTCTGAAAGGGCGGGGAAAAAGCCCAATGAGCATCACCGCAGAGGAGCCAATCAGCTGGAAGTTTGCTGGGGCTGCTTTGGCTGCGGCTCTCAACAGTCAGTCTATAATTAATTACTTAGTTTTATACCTTGGAATAGGAGCTTTCCAAGCTGAGAACATGGAGATAAAGGGGTGGTTAGGCCCTAACCTCAGTAAAAAACTAATGGCAGAATTACTTGGGTCTTTCATATACTAACCCAGAATAAAACCACAAATCTCAGATTACTCCTGTAACAGCTTTTAACTTCTCTTTTTGTATGTGTTGAATGTAAATTTGTGCCCATGGAGTAAGTTATCCCTACCCTCTATAGTAGTTAGTAAAGCCAGGCATGATGGTGCATGCCTAGCAATTTGGGAGAGTGAGGCAGGAGAATCCCAAGTTCTAGGCCACCTTCAACAACTTAGCATGGTCCTCATCAATTTAGAAAGAACTTGGCTTAAAATAAAAAAAGGCTGGGAGGTGACTCAGTGGTAAAAGCACACTTGGGTTAAATACCCAATACCAAAAACAAAACATACAACCAAAAATCCCAGACAATTTGTAGGTTTTGTGGTATCTGCATCCAGGCCTAGGGCAACAGAAATGGGAATTAGTTCTAGAAGAAAGCACAGAGGTATTAGCTGTCAAAGACTGTAAAGCAAAATTATCTAGAAATATTGAAAGAAAGGAAGGAAGCTGGTGTTGGTGCTGTGAAGGAGCTTTGATGCAGAGTTGTCTAAGACCTCTTTTGTGATTCCACAAAATTACCATATTTAAAATATTAATTTTAAAATCAGACTTCTATCAATATTTAATTTCAGGAATTTGGACACGGTTCCCAGGAAGAAATCCATTAATTTAGAACTGGAAGATTCCTTTGCATGCAATACTAAAATGAAAGGACAACCTTCAGATGGTGAACATAAGACAATGGCATTACAGCTGGAGCGGCTAGTTGAAATTAAGACAGAACCTGACAATACTCAAGTAAATATTTTACATTCTTTTCTTTGTTGATGATGCTGGGGATTGAATTTAGGAGCACTACAACAGTGACAGAGTCTCAGTAAGTTGCCGCATCTGGCCTTCAACTTGTAATCCTCCTGTCTCAGCCTCCTGAGTAGCTCAGATTATGGGTGTGTTCTACTACACCTGGCAAGATAATTTAGTTGTAACTTATTTCCATTGAAAATGGCCTAAACATCCAGTGGCACATGCTTATAATCCAGCTGTTAGGTAGGCTGGGGCAGGAGGCTTGATTGAGCCCAGAAGTTCAGGGCAACATTGGTAGGCTCCATCTCTCTTTTTGGAAAGAAAGAGAAAAAGAAAAAAGAAAAGTATATAAATTAGATCAGTATTGAATTAGTGACATTTGGAAATATTAATCTAGCAGTTAACGATTGCTTTTTCAACCCATGGACAGTCACACATACAAATTAAGTTGAGATAGAGTGGAAATGAAATTGCCTCTAGTTCTGAAAGAAAATCCTACTTCATAAGAATCATTTGGCCCAATACAACAATTCTAAGTTTAAGGTATTTATGAAGATAATGAACTGTTAATGATTAAAACAATAGGGAAAATATATGTCATTATGTCTACTCTCTATTGGTAGTAGCAGTTGTTGAGTAAAAAATTATAGAAGACCATTGTTTTGGACTAAGCTCCTGCACTGGGCCCCAGCAGACTGAGCTAAAAATCAAAATGAAGTCACTAAAGTTCAATGTCACCAAGCTGAAACTAAACCATTTACCTCACCTCAGAAGTCAGGATTAACAGGCCAGTTTCAATTGGTGTGATAATAGAATTCAGTCTACCTAATTCTTACACCAAAAAAGGTAACCTGATATTAACCAATCAGTTATTGGTGTCATAGAAAATTAAAATTATCAGCCACAGGGCACCAGAAGGAGAATGCTTACCTCTTACCTTGGTTTGATTCAGTAATACAGCTAAATTGAACAGACTTAAGTGTAATTTATCATTTTCTATTGAATGATTGTTTTAAGTACATTATATTCATTATTTTCAACTCTTTTTTTTTAGGAATATTGTCAAGCCCAACAACCCAAAACTCAGGAGAATGAACTGAAAATAAATACTACATTTTCAGACAGTGGTAATAGAATTATTTAAGTTAATTATATTTATTCTGACTAGCATAATAACAAATTTATTCTTCTTAAAAATACCTTTGAATACTGCATTTTTGGGGGTTGGATAAAAGTAAACTCTAAAAGAAAATGAAAGAATGCATACTTAGGGGCTGGATTGTAGTTCAGCAGCAGAGCGTTCACCTAACACTTGTGAGACCCCGGTTCTATCTTCAGTGCCACAAAAATTAATAAATAAAATAAAGGTATTGTGTCCAACTACAACTGAAAAAATATTTTTTTAAAAAAATAATGCATACTTAATTTGTTGAAAATACTAATAAGCTTCTTCCTGTTTTGTTTTTGTAGCATCACAGTTGACTACAGGAGTTCAGCTTTCTCTGGCGTCATCTGGCATAAATAAAATGCTTCCTTCAGTTTCAACCACAACTGTTCAGGTTTCCTGTTGTGGTTGTAAAAAAATCCTCCAGAAGGGGCAAACTGCTTATCAGAGGAAAGGGTCTACTCAGCTTTTCTGCTCTACCCCTTGCATCATAGAACATATTTCATCTGCCAGTTCACCAGCTTCTGCCAAAAGAACTTGCTCAAACTGCACAAAGTATATAATTCTAAATTTTACCTTTTACTTCCCTACATAGATTTTGGTCAGAGTATTAGTTGTAATTTTCTAAAGATATGTTACCTTGATTAACTGAAAAAATGCTTTTGCTTTCAGTTGCTCTCATAGATTGTTCAGAAGTAGTTTTTAGTAATTGAGAGGTTTACAGAAATTAACCCACAAGCAATTCTTTCTCTCTCCCTTATAAATGATGTGACTTGCAGAGCTTTCATTTGAAATTTTCTATAAGTAGGGATTATAGGAATGCTCATTATAGAGATGCTCATTCTGTTCTATCATTTAACTGTATAAGAAACAGCCTACTAAAAATATAGTCATAGAACTTATGGATCTTCCAAGATGTAGAATAATATTACATTACTATTATAATGGTAAGTGAAATTACTTAATTATTTTGAAAAGTTAAGAAGCATAGATAAATGTACATGTATGTAGGTAGGTCTGGTCTCTGTGATTGGATTAGTGACATTTTGACTTTGCAAGTCCTAAGATAGTATTAACTCTGGTTTCTTAACAATCATTAAAATGCTAATGCCAAACAAGAACATTTATAGACCATTATATTAACTTCTAAATATAATAAATTCTTCTCAAATGTTATCTTGTCTTGAAATTAAGTTGCCATGATTTGAATTTTGTTTCCTTTATTTGCATTCTGCTATTTAAAGTGTGATCCCCATGCAACTATATTATCATCATCCTAGTGCTTACTAGAAATACAGGTTCTTAGGTCCAGTTAGAATTATTGTATCAGAACTGCATTTATCCCCATATGATTCATATTCATGCTAAAGTTTGAGAAGCATTGAGAACTTCTTTGTTTCTTAGTATTCCCACCTGTTTTATGGAATGTACACAAGATTTATGAGCATTAAGTAATATATTCAATCAGAGCAATACTGGCATATAATAAGAATTCCATACATGTTGACTATCACTGTTGTTATTGTTATTCCCTTAACAAACTCACAGACTTTTTTTGTGGGTTATTTCAGCTCTTCATTTGGCTGCTGCTTCAGGTGTTAACTGTTGCTTCAAGTCTTATTCCCTGAAACTCTACTTATCTGTCTCTTTTGCTTTCTCAACCCTTCAATACTATACTATGTCCTTTGTCTTTTTCCTGTTTAGCTATGGGCTATATGGCACGCTCTTTAGCCTGCTTTCTCTCTCTGCAGAATCATAAAACTGGAAGGGACCTTAGAGAGATCATCCAATCCAAACCTTTTCTTTTGGTTTTGAGGAAACAGAGGCCCTGAGAAGTTAAGGTATCAAGTTGCTCTGTTTGGAGTATACTCATTACTTTTCTTCAGCAGCAGCTTCACAGACAGATTGAAAAAGGCTGAAACAGGAAAGATTTAGTGTGTAAGTTGTTCTTTAAGGTATACAAATCAAGTATGAGCAAAACTGAGAGGCAAATTTTACTTCCTCTATAATAAAGTTTTTTCTCATTAAAAATTGTAGGTTGGTGGAAAGATGGTAGTAATGTTTAGACTAGGAGAGGCTATCATTATTCATAGTAAATTGCTTTGTTAAAAATTTTTTAATTCCACATTCATTACCCTCTTCTGTAGTTCTCAAAATTTTAGCCAACTTTTAGTCATTTTAAGGTGTTTTGTTGTTGTTTTGGTACTGGGGATTAAAACCAAGGGGATTTTACCACAGAACTACATCCCCAGCATTTTTTGGTTTTGATACAGGGTCTCACTGAGTTGCTGAGGCTGTGTTTAAATTTATGACCCTTCTGCTTCGTCCTCCCAAGCTTCAGGGTTATAGGCGTGTGCCACTGCATCCACCTTAAGTTTTCTTTTTTGTTTGTTTTTTTTGTTTTGAACCCATTGCCTTTTACATGCAAGGCAAGCACTCTACCAACTGAGCTGTGTCCCCAGCCCTATGTTTTCTTTTATAGCCATGATTTAACATCAGATTTGAGTTAATGCTGTTTTTATCTTAATTCATGAACCAAGTGAAAGCTAGCTTTGCAGATATTTAAAATCATATTAGAAAGTTATGACTTATCTTTGAGAAGCATATATTTAAGAAGTGTCATTTCTATACTTTAGTGAAACCAACTAGAAATCCAGGAAGCAATTAATAAAGGCAAAAAAATAGGCCTATGCACTAATGCTTGATTTATTTATATAAAAGTTGTTCACACATGTATTCAGAGTTTAGCTTTAGGTCCTTCTAGCAGAGATTCATATTTTAATTTTTTAAATTAAGTAGATTAGAAGCCAACATTCTATTATGCTGACAATAGTTTTAAAAAAAATACTAGTAGTACACATTTTCTGACTTTCGTGTATCTGCTGATGCAGTTTCTTCTGCCTCCTTTCCCAGCTGGCTAATTTCTTTCTGACTTAAGTATGTACCTCAAATATCTATACCTCTTATTTACTCTCACACTGTCCCTCATTCTTCTCTTACCATCACCTCTTCAAATTAATTATTCCATGATCTGATTTTATAGTGTGTATTCATAAGTCCAAGAGCATTGATCATAATATTAAATATTACTCCAAAGAACAAGATCAGTACTGGGAATGAAGTTCAGTTTTTGAAACAGTAAAATTACTGATGTGATAATTATGTGAATCTGTTAGTTTCGATTTTAAAAGGTGGAAAGTTCATGATACATACATTTAAAATTTTAAAATGTGGAAGTGTTAAAGTAATATTGATTTTAGAAGGAGTTTATCTTGAAAACCATTGTCCTCAAAGACTGATATTCTGAGGGTTCTAGGTAGGCAGGTATCTGTATTTCCCAGAGCAGCAGTTCTCATACTTTGTAATCTAAGAACCCTTTATACTTTTAATTTTTTGTTTTTTTTTTTAAATATGAGACAGGGTCTTGCTATGTTGCCTATGTGGCCTCAAACTCCTAGACTTGAGATCTTCCTCCCTGAGACTCTTTGAGTAGCTGGGACTACAGGCATGTGTCACTATGCTGGTGTTCTTTACACTCTAAAACTATTGAAGACTCTTGTGGCACATGCCTATAATCACAGATGCTCAAGAAGCTAAGCTTAGCAGGAGGATTGCAGGCTAGCATCAGCAACTTAGCAAGACTGTGTCTCAAAGTAAAATATTTTAAAAAGGACTAGAATATAACTCACCCCTGAGTTCAGTCTCCAGTACCAAAACAAAGTCAACAATTGAAGATCAAAGAGTTGTGGTTTATACAGGTTATATTTATCAAATTTGCTATGTTAAAAATAAAATGGCATTTTTAATTAATTTCAGAAACTGGCATTGTTTTATCAGCTTTACAAACCACTTTAATATCTGTCTGAATTTTCAAATTTGCTTTTGTTTTCCATATGTTGCAAAATGTTAAGAGTCAGTTAAGAAAATATAGCCTCACAAATATGTAATTAGAAAAAGGAGAAGTGTTTCATTAGCCTTTTAGATATTTGTGGACACTTTTTGATTGCAGTGTTGCTAGGTACAGTGGTGCACCCCTGTAATCAAGGCCAGCCTGGGCAGTTTAGCAGAACCCTGTTAAAAAGGCCTATGGGTGTTACTCTATTGTAGAGTGCCTCTGGGTTCAGTACCCACTATCAAAAAAAAAAAAAAAGAAAATAGTTGCAGTGTGCATTCTGAAACCATGTCAGTGAACTTTTAATACTCTATAGTCTTAAAATATATTAATTTGTCTTGTACCCTTTTTTATTTTTCTTCCTACTTCTGGGGATTGAAAAACCTTGCACTTGCTAGACAAATGTACTAAGCCAATACCCCCAACCCCTCTCTTGTATTTTGAATAGATGTTTTACCAGTGAATGATTTTTGTAATAGCATGCTGTTGTCATTTAGAAAATGTTGATTTATTGCATTCTTCAAATCTTTCAAATGTTGACATATTTCATTATGCAATATTTTTAAAATCATCACCAGCCTCATCAGAAAAGTCTTCAAATGTTGGGAAGAGATCCAGCTTAAGGTAGCAAATACAAGTTTTCAAAAACTCCTAATTTATCATTGAAAGCTTGAATTTTATCATTGGCAAGACTGTAGGAAGTGATAGATCCACTTTTTTCATTTTCCAGAAAATACTTGGCAGATACCTTCTGGATAATAGTTTGTCTTACAGTCATATGTTCAAGTAAATAATGTGATCCATGAAAGAAAAGTGACTTGTTCAGGTTATAATTCTAAACATTCCATGTAGGCTTTTCATTGAGACAGTCATTCACCTTTGGTGGGCAGGGAAAGTACTTTTATGCCCATGTCCCATTTTGTTATAAGGAACATTAAAATTATCATATTTAAGTTTAAAATATTTGTGTTTCATTAAGGACATCCTTAATTGAAACAGAAATGATTTTTGTTTTAGAGTGAATGTGTGTGTTGTTACATTTTGATTGTCACTGCCTTGATTTGTGTTAAGGCTGCAACAGTTTCACCTACCATTGGTTTTTTTCGTTTCCCAGTTCATTTAGGTGAATTTGATATAATAAAAAAATCAACCATGTCATTGGCATCTAGTACATTCACAGTGTTGGACAACTATCACCTCCATTTTGTTCCAGAACATATACATCATTCAGAGTAAAGTGCTGTACTCAATAAGCAGTTTTCCCCCATTTCCCTCTGTCCCCAGCCCTGGGCAACTACCATGGCATTCTTTCTATGGATTTATCTGTTCTGAGTATTTCATATCAGAATGATATACATATGACTTTTTGTGTCTGTTTTTTCAACCTTTTCATGTTTTCAAGGTTCATTCTGTTGTACTTCATTCTGTTTTTAGTAGTTGAGTGATATTCTTCTGTATGTATTTATCACAGTTTGTTTATCCATGTGTCCACTGATGAACATTTGAGCTGTTTTCATCTTTCAGCCATTGTCAATGGTGCTCTTAAGAACTTGCATGAGGGGGGTGAGGCTGGGGCTCAGTGGCAGAGTGCTTGCCTAGCACGTGAAGCACTGGGTTCTATCCTTAGCACCACATTAAAAAAATAAATAAAATAAAGGCATGTTGTCCATCTACAAGTATAAAAAAAATTTTTTTAAAGAACTTGCAAGAATATATACTTATTTTTCAGACTGAAATTGCTATTGCCTTTATACCATCAGTTAAAATGACAGCATAGTGAGAAAGGCAATTACATTAATATTATAAAAATAGTTTTGATCTTATAGTCCCCTGGAAAATATCTGGGGACCATCCTTCACACACACACAAGGAATTGGCAGACCATGTGTTGATATGTTGTATAAATTTCAGTGTTTCTCAGGAATGAATATGTGATTTGTCATCATCATTCTGTTAACACTAGCACCAACTAATCCAAGCTAAATAGTCCTCAAAATTGTGATCACGGACTGAATCTGTAGCTTAGTTGCAGAGCATTGGCCTAGCATGTGTGAGACACAGGGTTCGGTCCTTAGCACCATACACAAATAAAATAAAGGCATTCTGTTCATCTATAACTATAAAAAAATTATTTTAAAAACTATATGTTCAGATGTTTTATATCTCTGTTAAAGCTGATAAAATTAACATTCAGAGAGTACAAATTATTTATCCATGGTTTCTAAATGTAAGTGGTAGAACTAAATACCAAATTCAGGTTTTTACCATTTCACAGTTCTTAAGGTAAAGGAAGGAGCAAGGAGGGACTTGTTTGAGGGGTCAGGGGTCATTTAGTTTATGAAAGAGAAATGATAATCGGGGTAAAGTGTTTAATGGTGTCCTTGTTATTTATTTTTAGAGACATTTTAAATCAGAAGGATATGATCAGTGTTCAGCTGGAAGATAATACTACTAGCAAACATTTTTGCAGCCAGTCTTGTCTTTCCTCATATGAAGAAAAAAGAAAACCATTTGTTACTGTGTGTACTAATAGCATTTTGACCAAGTGTAATATGTGTCAGAAGACAACCATTGTAAGTTGAAATTTTTTTTTAATAACTAGAGGGATTCTGTTGATTCTGCTTGAATATCGGAGTTTGTATTAAATCTTTTATTTAAATCCTAGATTCAATATGAAGTAAAATACCAGAAAGTGAAACATAGCCTTTGCAGTAATGACTGCTTTTCAAAGTTTCACTCTGCTAACAATTTTATCATGAACTGTTGTGAGAACTGTGGCGCTTACTGTTACACCAGCTCTAGTCTATTCCACATACTCCAAATGGAAGGACAGTCTCATTATTTTAATAGTTCAAAGAATATTACACCATATAAGCAGGTATGAAGAAAGACCTGTTGCTCCTTCTGTCAGTTGGTCTATGAATGGTTTCATTTTAGGAAAATGTGGGGATGTAATTTTTAGTACCATTGAGAATAATTTCCATTTGTAAATTGATAAAGATGAAATTGAATACTTTAACAGTTCCTTCTTACATAATTCATGACAAGTACTATGTGGATATTCTCCTAAAGAATTTCATATTGATTGTCTTACGCCAAAGAAAAAGTAAATATGCAGGAGTCTGTTTATACTACAAAAATTAACTCTTTTTTAAATAATACACATAATTTTATTACAGAAAAAAAATGAAACATCCTAAATATAATTAACTCTTTTTTACCTATGCAATGTAAAGAATGTTACATGCTTTTTCTGAATCAGTCATTGGAGGAAATAACCCAATGAGAAATAATCCCCTACTTCTAATAGGAGAGTCTGTCTCTTTCTGAGAGCAGAAAAGCTGACCCTGGGGCTGGGGATGTGGCTCAAGTGGTAGAACACCACATAAAAATAAAGATATTGTGTCCACCAAAAACTAAAAAATAAATATTAAAAAAATTCCCTCCCTCCCTCTCCCTCCCTCTCCCTCCACCTCCCTCCCTCTCCCCCTCCCTCCCTCCCTCCCTCCCTCCCTCTCTCTCTCTCTCTCTCTCTCTCTCTCTCTCTCTAAAAAAAGAAAAAGAAGAAAAAAAAAAAAAAAGCTGACCCTGCTTTGGTGGACTAAGTGAAATGAACAGTTAGGGATGTGATCCCCTTTCATGAAGTGGGACTGTTAGATATCTAGCTTGTTCATATGATACTTTATGATCTTACTTGATCCTTATAAATTCTTCCTTAAAAAACAAGCAGCTGGAGGTTGGGGATTTAGCTCAGTGGCAAAGCACTTGCCTAGTACATGTGAGGCCCTGGGTTTGGCCCTCAGCCCTGGGGGGTGGGGGGAAACAAGCAGCTGCCAGATGCAGTGGTACACACCTGTATCCCATCGGTTCAGGAGGCTGAAGCAGGAGGATCTCTAATTCCCAGCCAGTCTCAGCAACTTATCAAGGCCCTAAGCAACTTAGCAAGACCCTGTATCTAAATAAAATATTAAAAAGGGCTGGGGATGTGGCTCAGTGGTTAAGTACCCCTGAGTTCAATACTCAGTACCACCCCTCCAAAAAATAAAAAAAAACAAGCAACTAAAGGTGGGAGTCCCATCCGCAATTCAGATGTGTCATTTGTGAACTGCATCTTTTCTGTGGCAGAATGTTCCCACCCTGAGAGTATCCTGCCTTGGGACCAGAAGTGGGAGAATGGAAGGCACAGAATCCTTCTTCAAAGGCAGGAAATGCCATTCCTTCTTTACCTTCTTGACTCACACTTAATAAGTAAGCCTTGTCCTGCTTTTATTAGCCTGCATTCAGTACCCAATTCTTTAGCTTATGGGATGGAGCAGGGCTATTGTTGTTATGAGCACAACCTAACACTATGCCCTAACAACATGAAAGTATTGTATAATAGTTATAATGAAATAAACTCTTATTGTTAATGAACATTTAAGAATTAGAAAATGTTCAAATATTGAACAGTACTAATAATGAGTTGCCTTACTATTTTAAAAAATGGATATTAGAAATATTTGTAATTATTTTGACCATATCTTTTTTGTATTCTTCCTCTTCCATTACAGGGGATTGAACCCAGGGGCCTTCTATCACTGAGCTATACCCCTAACCTTTTTTTTTTCCTTTATTTAGGGTTTCACTAAGTGTCCCAGACTGGCCTCAAATTTGTCATTCTTCTGCCTCAGCCTCCTGTATAAATAGGGTTACAGGTTTATGCCACCATACTCAGCCTTTTTTTTGTTTTGTTTTGTTTTTTTGAGTTTTGTATCTTTTATTATTTTTTAAATTTTTTTATTTGTTCTAATTAGTTATACATGACAATAGAATGAATTTTGACACATCATACATAAATGAAGTGTAACTTCTCATTCTTGTGGTTGTATGTGATGTAGAGTAAGTTACACAGGTCATGTAATCATATATGCACATAGGATAATAAAGTCCAATTCATTCTACTATCATTTCTACTCTCATACCCCCACCTCCTTTCACTCCCCTCTGTCTAATCCAAAGTACCTCTATTCTTCCCCCTTTATCTCCACCACCCCTTATTGTAAATTAACATCCACATATCAGAGAAAACACTCTGCCTTTGGTTCTTTGAGATTGCATCCATTTCTTCTTCTTCTTTTTTTTTTTTTTTTTGTACCAGGGATTGAACCACCCAAGGCTACGGTAACCACTGAGCCACATCCCTAGCCCTTTTTATTCAAAAAACAATAAAAATCCAGTCTCACGATAAATTTTTTAAAAGGGCTAAGGTGTAGCTCAATGGTACAGTATCAGCCTAGCTTGCATGAGATCCTGGATTCAATCCCCAGTACTGCCCAAAAAAAGAAAAAAGAAAAATGAAGAAAATAACACCCAGAAGAATGGTAAGGATAGAAATGGAACAAGATTCAGGACAGCAGCAAGAGGAAGTCTGCTGCCCCTGCAGTAAAGCATTCTCTACAATACAACTCTGTACTCTGGTATTATGGGAGGACTCCTAGTTATCCCACCAGCTCATGAGGCTTTGAACAGAATATCAGACAGATTGCCATGTGGAGCAGGTCTAGAGGTTTTCTAGCCACATGGTGTATCCCAGGGACCTAATAGACATAGTGACTTCCCTCTCTTCAAGGAAGGAATTAAACCTATATGGGAGGATGACACAATAAAATGGGAGCAAGTGAATTATCTGCAGAGGGGCTTGGTCTCCCATTGTTGTGAGAATCTCATACTAGAAATGTTGGGGGAACAGACAATTCATGGTTAGGGGGCTGTGGCCTCTGCTTCTAGAAGGAAATTGTTTTAATATAGAATAGGACTGCCAGCAACCAACCAATCACAGCCCAGTTTCAAGTTATACCTCATTGAGTGCTTAACCTACATCCCAACACCATTATGGAATATAAAACTCACAGGCAGCATCAAAATGGCCAGGCAGGCTGTGCCTTTCAAGGCTTCTTTTTTTAAAACTTCTGAAAGCCACAGTTGAGCGTACCATGACCTTCTCCCTCTATAGATAACACTTTGTCGAAACTGGCATCATTAGAGTCTCTTGGTGTGCTACCTGCAAGATCCTTCTATCCTAGACAAGAAGAATTTGAAAAACATTTTAAGAATAGGATGACACACAGTATCTGCAAAACCAGCTGATCACTTAAACTAAAAATTACGAGTATAACAAAAATTTATATTAATAAAAGATTAAAAATAAAAATTTTCAACATTATCTTCTGTTTATTTCCTTATTCTCTTTCCAATATTCTGCTCTTTCACATAGAAAATTTGCATATTTCATTTTGTCTTACCACCATGTATCCCCAAAAGTAGTCCTGTTTTATCATTGTCATTGTATGAAGGAATAGATATTGAACCTCACAGTTTATCCTTTTCCTTTGTACACTTCCTGCAGTTGAACTCATCATACTCTATACTTCTTACTGCTTATATCCTGTTTTCTTACAATATGCTTGTAAGTTTTATCACGAAGTTAGCCTAGAAACATGGTGGCTCCCATAGTATATTGTAGTATATATTAAAACACCCTGGCTCCTCCTTAGCACAGGTAGAAGGCTTTCCTAAGTTGATGTGCAAGCTGGTATTGAAGAAAAACCTATAATTATAAGACTTTGTTGATTTATTCGGTAGACTTCATTGCATGGGATGATGAATATCTTCTATGACCACTTTCTTCTTTGCTTGCATATGGATTATTATCATTATTATTGCTGTTAAATATATCCAAAAAATAACCAAACAGTTTTCAAATAATTTATCATTTTCCTTCCTTCATTTCATTCATTGCAATCTATAGTGTCTTTTTTTTCGGGTTTTATGAAAGTATAAAGATTGGCTTCATTGTCATTGTTTGTAATATTTCAAAAAAGCAGTGGTGGTATGCTTTTGTTTGTTAACAATATATGTTATGCCAGGAATATGAATATTATTTTAATCTCTAAACAGAAACCAGCCAAAATACTTACATCTTTTCCTTGCAAATCATTGAAGCCATCAGATGAAATGATTGAGATTACTAATGACTTGGGGAAGACAGAGATTTTCTGTTCTGTTAATTGTTTTTCTGCATATAATAAAGCTAAGGTGGAATCTTCTACAGGTAATATTTGTTTAGCTTCTTCAGAATTTTATATTATTACTATTGACTTAACTATATTTTGCTTTTAATATGTAACCTGGATTCATTTCCACATTAAACTGACCTAAAAGTCAAAGCAGTCTAAAAGTTGTAAAAACTGTTTTCTAGTATTTCTGTGTAAAAGGATGGCTATGTCACCATCAGAGATGTAACATTTATTTGCTAAGATTAACCAAAAAAAAAAAAAAAGATTGTTATGTTAGATTGATTACAGAATTGATATAGACCCTCTTCATTTTAAGACAAGATTAATGGAAAAAAAAATAGGGATCCATGTCTTTGGAGTATTTAGATCCTTTAGTAAATGAACACATGCATGTCTACATTAGTACACATTGAGTAACCTACTATAGAACTTGGTTCATAGGAGTTAGTCAATGTTGAGTTTATTCAATACATTTCTGATTGAGTAGTTCTAATAAATATAGAATGTTTACTTAGCTTTGCTTTGTAAAATAAGACGTTTTACTTTCATTTTCACATGAAGTATAGGTAGTTAGAAATGCTTGAAGATTCAGTAATAAACAGGGGCACATGTCTATAATCCCAGCAATGCAGGAGGATTGCAATTTTTAGGCCAGCCTCGGCAATTAGTGAGGTTCTGTCTCAAAAAATAGAAAAATAAAGGACTGGGATGATGTAATTCAATGAGAGAGAGCCCCTGGGTTCAATTCCTAGCACCACACACACACACACACACAAAAAAAAAAGTTAATAATAATATTCAATAATAGAAAAAGCACATATAATCCAGGGCCAACTAAGTATTCCATCAACGTGTTTCATTTCTAGTGATGCTATTGACATAGACTACCAGGTGAATAATACCCCTGGAATTTGTATATCTATTACAGAACTTTTGCTACTAACATGGACACTAACTTAACTCCAATGATGCTGAAGTTTGTGAATTATGAAAGAGTTAGAAATTGATACTCACTCAGAGATTCTAAAAGACTCTTTTCTGTTATGGGTAATTTCACAGCAAACGTTTGCTCATAATTTCAAACAAATAGTATAAAAGTACTAAAAAATTATGCATAATAGT
Organism: Urocitellus parryii; assembly: GCF_045843805.1. NCBI lineage: Eukaryota > Metazoa > Chordata > Mammalia > Rodentia > Sciuridae > Urocitellus > Urocitellus parryii. The sequence continues at coordinate 22,156,300 of NC_135541.1, forward strand.
GAAAGATATAAAATGATATGGAAGTGTAAATGATCATTTTGTTATTTCAGTATACTAAAAAACCTGGCTATCCAGCTGAATGTGGTGGTACACACCTGTAATACCAGTGGCTCAGGAGGCTGAGATAGGCAAGTTCAAAGCCAGCCTCAAAAACTTAACCAGCCCCTAAGAACTCAGTGACACCTTGTCTCTAAATAAAATTCTTTAAAAATAAATGGTGAGGGCTGGGTTGTGGCTCAGTAGTAAAACACCCCTGGGTTCAAAGCCTATTACCCACCCCCTTCCCCCCGGGGGGAAAACAATGGCTATCCTTTAGCTCCAATAAAAATTACTCCAATACCCAGAAATATCCTAAAGTATGAGATATTTGCATTATTCCTTGAAATACTTTTTTTTTTTTTTTTTTTTTGCATTGCTGAGGCTTAAATAACCTGGGTCTTGTGCATACAAGGTAAGCACTACTACTGAGCTATATTTTAGCTCAAAACATTTTCTGGTTTGACCCATTCTGCCTGATTTTTAGAAAGTATTTTGTTTATTTTTTTCAGCAAATGTTTCCATGACACATGATACTTCAATGGAGCACCTTTCTCCAAAGAAAGATCCAATTCCAGTTATTAGCAATATAGTATCATTAGCAGATAATCCTGTTGCCTTGCCCATCATGGACATTGATGTCTTACAAGGTAAAAGACGATGTGAAGACATTTGATATAAACATTGTTTTGTTATACTTGATGAATGTATGTGTTAATTTTTTTTGTCTCCTGATATAAAATAAGCAGTTAGAGATTATGATACTGTTTTTTTTTTTTTTTTTTTTTTTTTAGTTTATGAGATCTTAAAGTAACGCTCTAATTTATTTTAACAGGTACAGTTTCTTCAGTAACGACAAATGTCATTACAGACGTAAGTTTTATCCTTATTTATTTGTCTACTCTCTTTTCTTTCATGAGCAGATTTTATATATATAATTATGTATGTGCATACATATAATATAGGTATTATGTATATTTATTAATCATTATTTCCCTCCTCCTACTTCATTTTTACTTATTAAGCAATCCTAGTTGCCTGAGCAACAAGTTATTTTATTACAACTATATACAAAATGGTTCTATAAACATTTAATGCTGAATCTGGATTGAAATAATTAAATTATAAATTTTTTTGTTTCCCCAGAGAAGTTCGTACTATAGCATATTCATTTTACTGTGTTATTAAAATAGATATGTTCAGTATTTTATTTAAAGACTATTAAAACAACAGTGATTTTTCTCTTTTTTACCCACAGATCTCTAAGAGTTCACCCAATGAATCAAGTAATGGTGTTGCTAATAGAGTGGAACAGCCAAGACTTTTGCCATCTTCATCAGTACTCAGTCAGCACACATTTGGTGCCAGTATAGAAGTACAGAAAGATAAAGTGTCAAACCAAGATCCTATGTGCAATATGAACTCTGTGAAAATAAGTGATGGACTGTGTCACCCAAAATTTACAGCCAAAGTACAAAAAGTTAAAGGTAAATCACAAAATACTAGGAAACCTTGGCATTCACCTTTTCAGCATGTGGAAAACAGTGTTAAAAAAGATATGACATTCTGTTATTCGTGTCAGTTGTTCTGCCAAAAAAATTTTAGCTATAGAGGAGAGTCATTTGTAACCCAAGGAACTTCTAATTGGAAAAAAACTCTGGAGAAATTCAGAAAGCATGAAAAAAGTGAAATGCATTTGAATTCATTGCAGTTTTGGAGGAAATACCAGTTTTGTGATGAAGCTGTTAGTGATAATTTATCTATTAATTCAAATCAGATTGAGGGAAATAAAAAGTACCTAAAGCTTATAATAGAAAATATTTTATTTTTTGGAAAGCAGTGTTTACCCTTAGGAGCAAATGACCAGTCTATTTCATCCATCAATAAAGGCAATTTTTTAGAATTGTTAGAAATCAGAGCAAAAGATAAAGGAGAAGAAATGTTTCGACTGATGAGTTCACAAGTTGACTTCTATAATAGTACACAAATTCAAAGTGATATTATTGAAATAATAAAGACTGAAATGTTACAGGATATTGTGAATGAGATCAATATCTCCTCAGCTTTTTCAATAATATGTGATGAGACAACTGATAGTGTCACAAAAGAGCAACTTTCAATTTGTGTAAGATACCCACAAAAAACATCAAAGTCTATCTTAATTAAAGAAAGATTCTTGGGTTTCGTCAATATTGAAAAGATGACTGGGACCCATTTACATAGGAATATCAAAACTTATCTGCAGCAAATTGGAGTCGATTTTAATAAAATATGTGGCCAGTCCTATGACAGTACCACTAATTTGAGGGTAAAATTTAATAAAATTGCAGCAGAATTCAGGAAAGAAGAGCCTAGAGCTTTATATATACATTGTTATGCACATTTTTTAGATTTAGCAGTAATTAGGTTTTGTAAAGAAGTAAAAGAACTCCGCTGTGCTCTAAATACTCTCAGTTCTTTGTTCAACACTATTCATATGTCTGGGGAAATGTTGGCAAATTTTCAAAACATTTTTAAGCTAAGTCAAAACAAGACATGCAAAAAACATGTATCACAGTCATGCTGGACAGTCCACGATCGTACATTGTTATCTGTGATTGACAATCTTCCAGAGGTTATTGAAACACTGGAGTTTGTATCAAGCCATTCCTCAAATACAAGTTTGGCTGATGAATTGAGTGACTTGTTGGCACTGGTTTCCAAATTTGAATTTATCTTTTGTTTGAAATTACTTTATCGAGTGTTAAGTGTTACAGGAATTCTTTCCAAAGAGCTTCAAAGTGAAACCATAGACATTTTTTCTTTGTCTTCAAAAATAGAAGCAATTTTGGAATGTTTATCATCTGAAAGAAATGATGTATATTTTCAAACTATCTGGGATGGAGCAGAGGAAATATGTAAAAAAATAACCAGTAAAGGTTTTGAAGTTGAAAAACCTTATCTTCAGAGAAGACGAAAAATTCAGAAAACTATAGATCTTGACAATTCAGATAGTATGTTTCCTACTTCAACAGAAGAACAATATAAGATTAATATTTATTACCAAGGACTGGATACTGTATTACAAAATTTAAAGTTATGTTTTTCAGAGATCGATTATTGCAAAATGAAGCAGATTTCAGAACTACTATTTAAATGGAACGAACCATTAAATGAAGCAACAGCCAAACATATTCAAGAATTTTATCAGCTTGATGCAGACATTATCCCTGAACTTAGATTTTATCGGCACTATGCAAAACTCAACTTTGTCATAGATTATGATTCCATCACCTTTGTCAATCTTGGCTCTTTGTTTATTCAGCATGGTCTTCATAATAGTATTCCTTGCATCTCAAAGTTGTTATATATTGCTTTGTCTTGGCCAATTACTTCACCAACTGCTGAAAACTCCTTTTCTATATTGCCTCGTCTTAAAACATATTTATTTCATAACATGGGAGAAGAGAAATTTAGTGGCCTTGCCCTAATGGCTATTGAGCAGGAATTAGTAAATAAACTAATGGAGCCTGAGAGACTTAATGGGATTGTAGAAAAGTTTATCAGTCAAATGAAAAATATATAATACTTGCTAAATTGAACTGATTTAAAAGAATATTTTGGGAATTTTTTATTTGTTTGTTTGGTGGTACTGGGGCTCAAACCCAGGGCTTCATGATGAGTAGGCAAGTTTTCTACCATTGAACTATACCCCTAGCCTGCTCGCCCTTCCTCCTTCCTTCCTTCCTTCCTTCCTTTCTTTTTTTTCTTTGAGACAGGTCTCACTGTATTGTTCAGGCTGGTCTCAAATCTGTGAGCTGAAGTGATCCTCCTGCTTTAGCCTCCTGAGGAGCTGGGGCTGCAGGCACATACTACCATGCCTGACTTGCAATTCTAGTTTTTATTTTAAAATTGGGTTTCTTAAAAAAAAATTTTCAACAGAACATGTAGCATATTCACATTCAAAAATTCAGAAGACACAATGACATATAGTGAAAAACCTCCTTGGAACTCAGTTCCTCCTCAAAGATTTTGTTTATTTATTTTGCAGTGTTGGAGGTTAACCCAGGGCCTCACAAACTCTAGGCAAGTGCTCTATCACTGAGCCACATCCCCAGCCTCCTCTTCAAAGTTTTTCTGTTCATTAAATATCTTTCGAGAGGTATTTTCCCTAAATGGTACATTACATTGCACACTCTTCTTCGGCTTGTCCTTTCTACCTAATGTGGTGTTTTTGAAATTGTCTCATACCAGTAGGTAGCTTGCTTGATCTTTTTTTTTTTCCCCCTTTGGTACTGGGAATTGAACTCAGGGGCACTCGACCACTGAGCCACATCCTCAGCTCTATTTTGTATTTTTATTTAGAGACAGGACCTTTCTGAGTTTCTTAGTGCCTCTCTTTTGCTGAGGCTGGCTTTGAACTCTATCCAGCTTTGGACTCTTGATCTTCCTGTCTCAGCCTCCTGAGTTGCTAGGATTATAGGTGAGCATCAGTGCACACAGCTCTTTTTTTTTTTATTGTATGAATATATTGCTTACTGACACATTTCTATTTGCAGTCATTTGCTATTACAAGCATTGCTTCCATTTTATACTTGGTACATAGATCATATATTGTGCATGAATGAGTTACCCTAAGATAAAACTGGATTCCTAAGTCAGCAGATTTGTACATTTTTAAATTTATGACAGGTACTGGCTGAATTGCTTTCTCTAAGGATTGTGCCAATTGAAAGTCCCACCAAAAATGCACAAGAGTCCCTATTTTCTCAAATCTTTGTAAGTCTAATTATCAAACATTTTGATCTGGGCTGGAGATGTAGCTCAATAATAGACCTCTTGCCCAACGTGCAGGAAGCCCTGGGTTCCATCCCCAGTACTGCAATGGAAAGAAAGTAAATATGTTATTAGTTGAAAATGGTATTTTAATCTCAGAACAGTTTTCATTTAAGAATAAGGTTGAATATCTGTTTATTTGGGCCATTTGTATTTCCTTTTCTTGAACTGTCACACCTAAACATTAAAATTAGATATTGGGTTTTTTTTTATTTTTACCTCCCATCTAAATGACACAACAAAACTTAAGCTGTTTTTTGAAATATTTTTCAAATAAACTACCACAAAAGAAAGGATTCTTTTATTTCTTTAAACTTTTAGGAGATCTGTTCTCCAAAGATTTGAAAACATTTGGTGATAAAAATATCTGGGCTTGGGGCTGGGGTTGTGGCTCAGTTGTAGAGTGATTGCCTAGCACATACGAGGTGCTAGGTTTGATCCTTATCACCACATAAAAATAAGTAAATGAAATGAAATGTATTGTGTCCTACTATAACTAAATATATATATATATATGTATATATATGTGTGTGGGTGTGGGTGTGTGTATAAATAAATAATCTGGGCTTAGGTGCCAGGGTTGTGGCTAGTGGTAGAGCACTTGCATCACATGTATGAGGCACTGAGTTCAATTCTCAGCACCACATATAAACAAATAATAAAGGTCTATCAATAACTAATAAAATATTTTAAAAATATGTCTGGCTTAGCCAGGTGCGGTGATATACACCTGTAATCCCAGTGCTTGGGAGGCTGAGGCAGGAGGATCATGAGTTCAAAGCCAGCCTCAGCAACTTAGCTAGACCCTAAGCAATTCAGTGAAACCCTGTCTCTAAAGAAAATGCAATAAAGGACTGGGGATATGGCTCAGTGGTTGAGTGTCCCTGTGTTCAAATTCAGTACCAAAAATTTTTAAAAACCTAGAAGTGGGTTGGGGATGTGGCTCAAGCGGTAGCGCGCTCGCCTGGCATGCATGTGGCCTGGGTTCGATCCTCAGCACCACATACAAACAAAGATGTTGTGTCCGACGAGAACTAAAAAATAAATATTGAAATTCTCTCTCTTTAAAAAAATCAAACAAAAAAGTAATTATTTAAAAAAAAAAAAAAAACCTAGAAGTGGACTTGGGGGTTAAAGGCTACGCTCATCTTCCACTTTAACTTGAACATGGGTATATCATTTTTCTATTCCCGGCAATAATGTATGAGGGTTTCTGCTGTTTCACGTTTTTACCTGTATTTGATATTATCATTTTTCTATTTTTTCCAGTGCATTGATTTCTATTTTTAAAAACCAAGGTGTTACTTAACACTTAGTTTTGATTACTTAACTGTATATTTTCATTCCTTTGTTTTATAAGGAAATTGCATAACACTAAAAGTTTCCTTGGGTCAGCTCTGTTTACCATGTATGTTTTTCAATCATTTTCTGTAATTTCTATCTTGTTATAGAATCAAAAGTTTCTGGTTTTTTGTTTTGTTTTATTTTGGGGCTTTAGATTTTTAAGTGTTTGATTTCAGTTTTTAAGTGTGTAAAGCCTATAATGGAAGGCCTAGACTCAAAAAGGAAGACTACATTAATGCATGTCTTTGAGGAATACCTCTTGTGCAATCTGGGACATTTCTTAGGGTTTTATGTTATTTATTTCTCACTACAACCTATGATTTTATAGAGGAAACTGAGGCTATGGATCACAACTAATAAAGGCAAAAGTAAGATTGGAAAACAGGCAGTATGACTGCCTGTAGGTCTTCATTCTCTGCTATCTTTTAAATCATTTTCATCTCTAACAAATATTCCTAAATAAAAAGTTATCTAGCAGAAGTGCATTAAAAAAGAAAAGATGGGCTGGGGATGTGGCCCAGTGGCACAGCACTTGCCCATCATGTACAAGTCCCTGGGTTCAATCCCCAGCACTGAAAAAAAAAAATAGTCGTATAGTTTTTGATCTCCCCATATCCCTCCATGGATAGGATAGTTAAAGGAGAAACCTCTGTCCATCATCTTCAACAAATCTTGGTGACAATTCCAAAATATGGACAGGTAGTGATGAACTCAAAAACAGCTATGAGACCTAAGTGGGACTGACTGTAGGAGCTGGTATAGGAAAAAACAGTGAGTTAAAGGATGATGTGAAAATTAAGAAAACCTCCAAGTCAACAGGTGCTGAAAAGCATGGCAGTCAATTTGAGAATAGCTAAATTAGAAGGCCTCTATAATAGATTCCACCTTGCTAGTGTGTTTAAGGCAACTGTGCAGTTGTGAATATGTTGGAATGATTTAAAGTTCTTAGGAATTCTTGAACCTAACGAGCCTCATTCCAAACCAAAACCCCTTTAAAATAGTAAACTGCACATGGAGCAGAAGAGGGACAATTGAGGGAAAAGAAAGGTTAGAAGTGAGAGAAGCAGAGTAAGCAGATGTCAGGGAGTACTAGGCTATTGTAGAAACTTTGGGAAAACTAGAATTTCCTGACCCTTGAGTCTAGAGAAACTATTCTGTCCCATCTCCCTCCCAAAAGCACAGGAAAATGTATTTCATACAAAACAGCAGTAGAAAAGAATTATGGGATATAATTTTTAAATTACAAAATAGCAAAGGGCAGAAATATAGCTCAGTGGTAGAGTGCTTGTCTAATATGCAGGAGGCCCTGGGTTTGATCCTGAATACCACACACATAAGTAAAACAGCAGAGTAAATCCCTAATAAACAGGTAAGAATGAGCCTTCAAAAAAAAGTTAAAATGATAGAAGGTGGTCAGGTGCATTGGAATCCCGGTGACTTGGGAGGCTGATGCAGGAGGATCACAAGTTTGAGGCCAACCTCAGCAACTTAGACCCTGTCTAAAAGGACTCGGAATATCACTGGTAAAACACACCTGGGCTCAATCCCTAGTACAAAAGATAAAAGCTATTAAAAAAAATAATGTAAGAAAAATTCCGATCAGATAATGGAGTAAAAGATTTGAAAAAGAAAATGACGAGAGTTCAGGAAAGCATTAGGAAAAGATATAAAATTACTTTAGCCAGGCAGAGTTGCACAAATCTGTAATCCCAGCTACTCAGAAGGCTGAGACAGGAGGATCCCAAATTTGAGGCCAGCCTCAGCAACTTAGTGAGACCCTATCTCAAAAAATTAAAAAAGAATGTAGCTCAGAGTTAAATCACCCCTGATTCAATCACCAGTTTGGGGAAGGAAGACACGCATATGTACACAAAAATATTTTTTAATTAAACTAGAAGGACTTGAGTAAGAAAACACAACGATTATTTCACTTAATTTCTAAGTGAAATAGAATGTACAAAGGAGATATGTAAGAATATGCTTAAAAGGAATTCAAGAGTGGTGTTGAATAGAGAAAACACAATATTCATGTATCAGGAATCTTCAAAGAAATTCAAAGCAATGGGAAAGGCTAGCACTCGAAAGCAATATAAAAAATAAATATAAAAACCTACATATGCCTCTTAAAATATTATCACTTGTTTCACACCCACCCTTTTCTATTCTATGTAAAGTAGAAGTTGGAATTCAGCAAACCACATTTCTGCTCCTCTTTCTGGATCCTGTCTACTGACAGCAGCACTAGAGGGAGACTGCAGGTCTTGAGATTTGTTCCTTCCCAGCTGCTTCCTGTGTGCTTACCCTCAACTCTGTGGTATCACTCCAGCACTGCTGCTTTGTCCTGGCAGCAGTACCTCCTTCCTAGCAGCAGATGAGTCCAGGTTGCAAGTCACACAGCTTGGGAGAAGTTGCTGTGTTATGCCTAGTCCCCTTCAGAGGCATGGGCCCCAACCATCCCACACAGCCCTTTCAGGATTCTAGGTGTTAGGCCCAAATTCAGAAACCAACACCAGCATCCCTCAAATGTTTATTTTTTTGCTCCATGGGGCCCCTTTCAATTTTAATAATTCCTGTGTCTTTCATTTGTTCCTTCATCTCTGGAGATTTTAGCTGTTACTTCTATGACAGTCTTGTGTTTTCTTTGCATCCTCTCAAGAACCTAGTTAGTTTGTGCTTAGTTAATGTGTTTTTTAATATTTTCTCTATTCCAATAAACAGGTTTCTGTCTCCTGGTTACACCCAGGCTGGCGCACTAAAATTAAAGAGAATTTACTTGAAATTTAAAAGATGTGAAGGAATGGGGGTAGTATGTATACCTATGTATACAGCCTACATATATGTATACCTACAATGTATAAAGTCCTGGGTTCAATCCCCAGGACCAGAAGCAAAAACTAAATTGAAACTGTTAGAAAAGACACACTGAGTACTTACAAGCATTAGCCCAGAACCGTCAATGACCTAAAAAAATTACAGCCAGATGTAGTGGTACACACCTGTAATTCCAGCAACTCAAGAGGCAGATGCATGAGGGTCACAAGTTTCAGACCAGCCTGAACAATTTAGGAAGACCCCATCTCAAAAACTAAAAAGGCCTGGGGATGTAGCTTGGTGGTAGAGCACCCCTGGGTTCGATTCTCTAGTACTGTATTGCAAACAAAAAGAAAAAAGATAATTATTTTGTTGGAATTGTCAAATACAGAATGTAAATTAACCAGGCCCGGGTTGTGGCTCAGGGGTAGAGTGCTCACCTAGCACATGCGAGGCCCTGGGTTTGGTCCTCAGCAGAAAGAAATAGAAAGAGAGAGAGAGAGAGAGAGAGAGAAATCAGAATGTAAATTAACAAAGGATGAATGCTTAAATAAGTTAAAGGGCTGCGGGATGTAGCTCAGTGGTAAAGTGTGTCCCTAGCATGTGCCAGGCCCTGGATTTGATCCCCAGCACTACAAAATTTAATTACAGAATTACAAAAATGATCAAGCAACCAAAGACAATAAAAATATTAAGCATGTTTAAAAGAGGATTAAATTTTATTTAAAGAAATAAATTATTGAAATAAAATAGATAATAATTATTGAAATAAAAAGCATAATGGATGCATGTAACAACAAGTTAAGTACAACTGAAGATAGAAATCATGACCTAGAAGATAAAATGGAAAAGTATCAACAAAAATATAAGACACCAGGCACGGTGGCACACGCCTGTAATCCCAGCAGCTCCAGAGGCCGAGGCAGGAAGATCACAAGTTCAAAGCCAGCTTCAGCAAAAGCGAGGCACTAAGCAACTTAGCAAGACCCTGTCGCTAAATAAAATACAAAATAGAGCTGGTGATGTGGCTCAGTGGACAAGTGCTCCTAAATTCAATCTCTGATACAAATATATATATATATATATATATATATATATATATATATATATATATATATATATATATATATATATAAAACACAGAGAGCTGGGAGTGTTGAATCTAAATGAACTAAGTGTAGTCCTAGCCACTTGAGAGTCTCAAGCAGGAGGATTGCAAATTTGAGGCCAACGTGGGCAACTCAAACCCCATGTTTAAATTTTTTTTAATTTGAAAAAAAAATTAAAAACTGCCATACAGAGACATAAAGAAAAAGAAAAATAAGTGAACATGGAAGGAAAAAGTTCTAATATAATCTAACCAGAGCCTCAAAGAGGGAAAATTCAGGGAATGAAGGAGAGATAATATTTGAAGAAATCTTGGCTTGTGATTTTTCTAATACTGGTAAAAGAGATACAGGAAACACAACCTATGCCAAACAGATAACAAAAAGAAATATATTTCTGAGCTATAGTGTCCTACAAAATGAAAAGACAAAAGAAGAACTTTAACCACAGACCAGTAAGAAAAAGATAACCTACAGGATGAAAAACTGACTTCAGATTTATCATCAATAATGAACAGGTATGTGGAGTGTGTGTTTGCTTACTCGTTGTGCAAGTGTGCATTACTAGAGATTAAACTCAGGGCCTCCCATTTGCTAGGCAAGGACTGTACCTGGGGCTACATCCCAGATCTTCTTGTTTTATTTTTTAATTTTAATGAGTTATACATAACAGTAGAATGCATTTTGACACATCATATAGAAATGGAATATAACTTCTCCTAGTTGTACATGTAGAATCACACCAGTTGTGTAATCACATATACATACAGTAATAAATCTGATTCATTCTACTATCCTTCCTACCCCTAAGCCCCCTCCCCTCCCATTACTCACCTCTGCCTAATCCAAAGTACCTCTATTTTTTCCTGGCTACCACCACCCCTTATTGTGAATTATCATCTGATAATTCAGCCTTTGGTTTTGGGGGATTGGCTTATTTCACTTAGCATGATATTCTCCAGCTCTATTCATTTATCTGCAAATGCCATAAGTTCATTCTTTTTTAAGGCTGAGTTACATTGTGTATATATACCACATATTCTTTATTCATTCATCTGTTGAAGGGCATCTAGGTTGGTTCCATAGTTTGGCTAATGTGAATTGAGCTGCTTTATATAAACATTGATGTGACTGAGTCACTGTAGTATGCTAATTTTTTTGTCCTTTGAGTATAAATCAAGGAGTGGGATAGCTGGGTCATACAATACCTCTTCATATTCAAAACACTAGAAAAACTAGAGATAGTAGGAACATACCTCAACATTGTAAAAGCTATATATGCCAAATCCAAGGCCAGTATAATTCTAAATGGAAAAAAAAATGAAAGAATTCCCTCTAAAACTGGAACAAGACAAGGATGCCCTCTTTCACCACTTCTAGTAAACATTGTCCTTGAAACCCTAGCTAGAGCAATTAGACAAAAGGTATTCAAATAGGAAAAGAAGAACTCTATCATTATTTGCTCAGGACATGATTCTGTATATATAGAAGATCCAAAAAATTCCACCAGAAAACTTCTAGAACTAATAAATGAATTCAGCAAAGTAGCAGGATATCAAATCAACACCGTAAATCAAATGCATTCCTGTATATCAGTGATGAATCCACTGAAACAGAAATTAGGAAAACTATCCCATTCAAAATAGCTTCAAAAAAATAAAATACTTGGGAATCAATCTAACAAAAGAGGTAAAAGACCTCTCCAATGAAAATTACAGAACACTAACGAAAGAAATTGAAGAAGCCCTTAGAAGACAGAAAGATCTCCCAGGCTCTTGGAAAGGCAGAATTAATATTGTCAAAATGGCCATACTATCAAAAGCATTACACAGATTTAATGCAGTTCCTATTAAAATCCCAATGACATTCTTCATAGAACTACAAAAAGCAATCAGTAAGTTCATTTGGAAAAAAACATGAGACCCAGAATAGCCAAAGCAATACTTAGCAAGAACAGTGAAGCAGGAAGCATCAGAATTACAGACCTTAAACTATATTATAGAGACATAGTAACAAAAACGACAGGGTATTGGCACCAAAACAGACATGTAGACCAATGGTACAAAATAGAGGACACAGAGATAAACCCTTCTTATTTTATTTTGAATGTCTCCCTAAATTGCCCAAGCTGGCCTTGAACTTGTGATCCTCCTGCCTCAGCCTCCCAAGCAGCAGGGATTACAAGTGTGCACCATCTCACTTTGCTAGCAAAAATATATTTAACCAATAAGAAAAAAAATCATACAACCTCAACTTGTGTGTCCAGAAACTTTTTAAAGAATAATAGCAAAGAGATTTTTTTCCAGTGAAAAACAAGGGCTCATCAACAAAAGGTTGTCACAAAGGAAATTTCTTAGGATTGCACTTAAAAAGAAAATAGTGCTCATTTCAGCAGAACATACACTAAAAAGAAGAGAAACAGACTTACCCTTCCTGACACCCCATGCTTGAACCTGGGAAACTCAGAAGGGAAAATAGAATTAGAAGATCATGTGATGATACAGTAAGGTTTATCTTGGTGGATTTAGGGTGCTGGTACCATTTAGATATAATTATGCAAAGCAAAGAATCTAGGAACAAATTGTCTGAGAAACATTTAAAAATAGAATTTTATATGGAAGAAACCACCTCGATCCTGAAGGACAATAAAACAACATCATCAGCAGAATTTGTGCAAACTTGAACACAAAAACCGAGACCCAACTCCCCCCTCAGTGTGTACGACGTTGGCATCAACTACATAAGACATTTTATGTATGGTAAGAAAGCTCTTAAACAGGTAAATAAAATATACACAAGTTGTTTTAAAAAAAGAAAAATAACAGCTTCAAAAATTCTGAAATGTAAGTAATAATTATGAAAAAAATTGGCAAATTTGGAAGTATGTCTAACAAATACTATCGCAGTATTAATAATTTCTAATTTCTGGAATTAAAAAAAATGAAAGACCAGACAGCAGTAATGTGTAATTTGAAAGGCGGTGTTTAGATTAAATGTGTCCCAGCTACACTGATTTATTCTGGGGTTGGATTATGATATCAATTAACTTTATATTCTATTATAAGGGTATGATATATCACACATATATATTACATAATATATATTATCTGTTATATGTATATGTGTATACATATGTGTATACCTATATATGTATAGTGTATGTATATATATGTATGTGTGTGTGTATATATATATATATATATATATATATATATATATATATATACTTTTTTTTTCTTGATACTGAGGATTGAACCCAGGGGCACTTTAGCACTGAGCTATATCTCCTGTCCTTTTTTTTTTTTAAGTTGTAGATGGTCACAATATCTTTATTTTATTTTTATGTGGTGCCAGGGATCGAACCCAGTACCTCATGCATACTAGGCAAGCACTCTGCTCCTGAGACACAACCCCAGCCCCCATCTCATGTCCTTTTTATATTTTGAGACAAGGTCTCACTAAAATTGCTGGACTGACCTCGAACTTGGGATCCTCTTGCTCCAGCCTCCCAGATTGCTGGGATTACAGGAGTGTGCCACCACACCCAGTTTATATCACTAATATTATTAAAATGACAGTGTACAACTTCAAGAAAAATGGAATAAAAAATGAAACTCAATACAAAGGGGGCAAAAGACAAAAAGAGGAATTTTTTTAAAGGTATTGTTTTTTTTTAACTTTTTTTTTAAACATTTATTTTAGGTGTAGATGGACACAACACAATGCCTTTATTTTTATGTGGTGCTGGGGACCGAACCTGGGTCCCACCTGTGCTAGGTGAGCATTCTACCACTGAGCCACAATCCCAGCCCCAGGAATTTTTTTTAATATTTATTTTTTAGTTGTAGTTAGACACAATACCTTTATTTTATTTATTTATATGTGGTGTTGAGGATTGAACCCAGGGCCTTGCACATGCTAAGTGAGCACTTTACCACTGAGCTACAACCTCAGCCCCAAGAAGAGGAATTTTTAAGTTCAACAAATACATGTGAAAAATTAAGTGGCACAAACATCCAAATACATCAACAATCACAATAAAACTATGCTGGGCTGGGGTTGTGGCTCAGCAGTAGAGTGCCCGCCTAGCATGTGCAGGGCCCTAGGTTCGATCCTCAGCACCACAAATAAATAAATAAAATAAAGGTATTTTGTCTAAGTACAACTAAAATAAATAAATAAATATTTAAAAAAATAAAACTATGCTAAGTTGTCAAAAAACAGATGGCACAGGGGTTTAAAAACTAAGCAAGTATATTATATTTAAAAGAGACATATCTAAAACATTAAAGGTCCAGACAGGTTGAGTACAAAAGGTAGATAAAGATATAGCTGGAAAACACTATCTTTAAAGAAAAGTGACTTAGTTACATTAACATTCTAAAAATGGGCTGGGATTGTGGCTCAGCGGTAGGTAGAGTGCTCCCCTAACATATGTGAGGCCCTGGGTTCAATCCTCATTACCACATTAAAAGTAAATAAAAAAATAAAGGTATTGTGTCCATCTACAACTAAAAAATAAATATTTTTAAAAATAGGCTCTACACTGGGCGAAGTGGCTCAGGAAGCAGAGGCAGGAAGATCTCAAGTTCAAGGCCAGACTGGGGAATTCAGTGAGACCATGTCTCAAAATAAAAAGGACTGGGTAGCTAGCACAGTGGTAAATTGCTCCTGAGTTCAATCCCTAGTACCACACACAAAATAAATAAATAAAACAAAAATAATCTGGGTACCGTGACGCACGCCTGTAATCCCAACAGTTTGGGAGGCTGAGGCAGGATTCGAGTTCAAAGCCAGCCTCAGCAAAGGCAAGATGCTTAGCAACTTAGTGAGACCCTGTCTCTAAAGAAAATACAAAATAGGGCTGGGGATGTGGCTCAGGAGCCAAGTGCCCCCTGAGTTTTAAAAAATAATAATTTATATATGTAAATAAAATAGTCAGGCTCCGTGGTGCACTCCTGTAATCCCAGCAGCTCAGAGGCTGAAACAGGAGGATCACAACTTCAAGGCCAGCCTCAGCAATTCAGCAAAACCCTGCCTCTAAATAAAAATACAAAAAGGGGCTGGGGATGTGGCCCAAAGGCAAACCGCCCCTGGTTCAATCTCTAGTATAAATAAATAAAAACAAATTCAATAAATAAATTAATTAATTAACAAACAAATAACAGGAGAGATTTCCCATTGGAAAATATCTCTGGAAGATTCAGATAACCTGAAAGAAAAGAAATGCCTTTAAAATCCCTGCAATTTGAGGGTGAATATCAACTGGGGTAAAATTATAGAAGATGAATTTTCACCATGTTTGAAATAGATGTGCGGGGACAAAAAAATACAGGCTGGTAACTCTTATCTGAAACCCCTTGGGACTAGACTCTTCTCCACTGTGACCTACCATGTGAGTTCAGGTGTGGAATTTTCCACTTGTGGCATCAGGTTGGTTCTCAAAAAGTTTTAGATTTTGGAGCATTTCATATTTTAGGTTTAGGGCAAAATAAATAAATGAATAAAAAGGGTTAGGGGTGTAACTTAGTGATAGAGGGCCTCTGGGTTCAATCTCCAATTCAACAATAGCAAAAGAAAACATGGACTGTCCTTTTGGCTACATACAAGTGAACCCATAGGAAAGGTGAAATTGAAAACATCAAGGGAATGTGTACCGTTCAGAAAGGAACGCCCCAGAGTATTGTTTCCATGACAAAGTGCAAGTGTCCACGGTGTTCCCCAGGATGCCCTTGGCACTGTTGTAAGCAAGCAAGAGCAAGAGTCTCCCCAGGAGAGTTAGTGTGCGCACTGAGCGTGTTAAGGGCTCTAGCATTCCCCCAGCCAAGACATCCTCCTGAAACATGGGAAAGAAGATGATCACAAAAGAAGGAAGCCAAAGCAGAGACACCGGGGTTCAGCTGAAGTGCCAGCCTGCTCCACCCAGAAAAGCGCCCCTTGTGAGAGCCAGTGGAAGGGAACATGAGCTGCTGCAGCCTATGGATTCACAGTTTAATAGATAGGTGTTTAAAAAAAAAAAAACCCTCTGGACCTTAAAAAAAAATTAAAGAGGGATCAGTATTCACATGTCTGTCTGTCTGTTTCATAATTCTATAATTCTCTTCTTTTTCTTATCCTTTTCTTTAATTTTCTTTTTTTAGTACTGGGAATCAACCCAGAACTTCGCCGATGCAAGCACTCTACCACTAAGCTACACACCCAGCCATATATACATATTTTTAAAAATATATATTGATAATGGTAGATATTGTGAGGCCACCCATGGATTTGAAATATCTCACAAGGTATGGAAAGTCGGAAAAGTAAGATGTGAGACAAATGATGCAAATCACGAAGAACATCAAACCACTAAATGGCAAACAGTGGAAGTTGTCGTTTCTTTGTTAATGACTCTAGCTTCTCATAAAGGGAAAAGAGCAGTCATGGTGATAGAAGTAAAGTACACCGGAAAATTTGTTTCTGGACCCAAGGTAAATGACAACAGGTCATTTAAGTTAAGTAACAAGGTGTTGAGGCAAGGAGGGCAACTTTATTAGAAAGGTCTGCTAGATGAGAAGGTGTCTTATCAGGAAGCTGATTTTGGTGTGGTTTGTGTAGGCAATTGATGGGGTGTTCCCAGCCTAGAGGGTGCCCCCTCACAGCAGGTGATAGGTAGCCACAGGCCGGTGAGTACCTTCTCCCAGTGGTTGAATAGATGATGCACTTCTGATCCTAATCACCCTAGTCACAACACGCCTTTCAGTTCTGCCAAACTCAAGAACATTTCCTGGGGCTATTATTGTCACTGAACAGTTTGCCCTGTGCCTTTCCTGACGTATTACACAATGAGGCCCTCTTTCTGGTTGAATTTTGCATGAGATGATCTCAGTGCTTGGCTTGGATCTGAGTATATTGGACAGGAACTTATCTATAAAAGTTTAGTGAACATTTAAGTGAACATTTAACATTTAGTGACCTCTGAAGACTGGCTCAAATAGAGTGTAGTTCTGCTTCTAGTACTCCTAGCTGGGGTTGTGACATCAATACAATCTGCCAGGGTCACAGAGATAGGTATTTTCTAATCTACTTCTACTAAAATAGTTAATAGTGATTGTAACAAACCACATCTAAAATATAGTCATGTCCCACATAATGGTTTTCAGTCAACAGTGGGTCACATGAATGACAGAGGTTCCTAAGCATGTAAATGAGATGAAAATTTTCTGCCACCTAGCAACATTGTAGACATTCTTATGTTAGAGCACAACACATCATTACCCACATGTTTGTGATGATACTGATGTAAGCAAACCAATTCTCCATCATGTAAAAGTATTTAGCACATAAAATTATATACAGTACATCATACTTGATAATGATAAATAACTGTTAATGGATTATGTACGTATTATACCATATTTAATTGTCTGTCAGAGACCAGCTCCAACGGGGGGTTTCAGGAGACGAACGGATGGTGAGGAGTCGGCGAAAGGGGGATGGAGAAACAACACAGACACCAAAGTGAAGGTGCTGAATCCCAATCTTTACTTGTGAAGTTGATCATGTATACTTTTCATTTTGGCAGGCTCACAGTATTTTGTGGTTACAAAACAGGAATCATTATTCAAAAAAACAAAGTATTACGTAGCTACAATTAGATTAGAAGAATGTCTCTTGGCTTAGGCATAAGCAAGCATTTTTACTTTCAGTTCGTGTTTTGCTTTGACCTGTTTCTGCTTAGTTAACTTTTAATAATAGTTAGAAATGTCCCAGACTATTGGCCTATACCTTGACTATTCTTTCTTGACTTACTGACTAGAACCGGTGCCATGGTTATGGCAAGTGGTTAACTTGTTATTAATTTTACTCAAACAAGAGTAAGAGCACAAACCATTGTGCACAGGAACAAGAACAAGTTGCCCAGTACTAAGCACTAATCTGTCTTCTTAACATTATTTCTTCTTCTCTAGATTTTAATTTAATTTCTCAAAAACTTCCTTGACTGTTTTTCCTACAGGGGGTTTTTCATTAAACATTAACAATTTACGTTCCACAGCTGAATCATTGCATTTAGAGCAAACAGATCTATTCTTTAGAAGTAGTTGCATTAATTGGGAAAGTCACGTTTTTTTCCTTCATACTTAATGGTCATATGAGAAATTGCAACTATACTTATTAAAGGAATACAGAAACAAACCAGCCCATTCCCAGAAACATACTGCGCTCCTCCAGAGGATGGACACCTTGCGCCATCCACTCACCAGGGCCTTGCCATTGCCTGAGTCAGGGGAGGGGCGCAGCAATTGTCATTTCATAGTCTCCTCCTCCTCCTCCTCCTCCTCCTTCTTCTTTCTTCTTCTTCTTCTTCTTCTTCTTCTTCTTCTTCTTCTTCTTCTTCTTCTTCTTCTTCTTCTTCTTCTTCTTCTTCTTAATGGTGCCTGTGATCAAACCCAGGGCCTTGTGCGTGCAAGGTAGGCACTCTACCAACTGAGCTATATCTGCAGCCTTCTATTCACTTTTTTTAAATTGTAAAACAATTTAGCTGCATTACACTGGCAGCCTCACATATTGCCTAACATATCTCTTGATTGTCCCAAGAGATTGTGTTGAGAGATTGATCCATCATCTAGGTTTGTGTAAGTACTTCTGTGATATTTGCATAATGGCAGCATTTCATGGAAAAATATCCCCATTGAGAAGCAATGCATAACTGTAGAGAAATAAGGGAAAACCTTTTTCTTGGTAAAACAGTGGATTAACGGGGAGTCCAAGTTAAACATAGCAAAAGGATCTTATATGTTTGTTAGCTCTACCTCCTGATTTATACACGAGATCTCAACAAATATTTGGGAAGAAGAAACCAGATGATAACTGATATAGAAAAATACAGAAAGTTGCCAACTAATAGCCCAGAGAGCTAGCGAATAGAAGAAGCGGGTGGGGGCTGGGGCTGTGGCTCAGTGGCACAGCGCTTGCCTAGCATGTGTGAGGCACTGGGTTTGATCCTCAGCACCACATAAAAATAAACAAAATAAAGGCATTCTGTCCATCTACAACTATAAAAAATATATATATTTAAAAAAGAAGAAGAAGAAGCTGGTCAGGGCTCTGGAGACCTCAGAGGACGGGGTGGAGGAGTGAGTAATGTTTGGAATTCTTTTTATGGAATGGCTTCCAGTTTCTCTCAACCATTCTGCACAGCCAAATGACTAAACTCATTTCTTCCCCCAAAATAAGCAGGGTTTCAACCCTGAAGACACTTAACCTAGGGGCTCTGCACTCATGAGCATCAAATACAACAGAGGCAAAGAAGAGGAAAGAACTAAAAGAAATAAATTTAGCAAATTCTGCATTCTAAGCAATTTGTCCATGTTACTCCCACCCAAGGGGCATCACTGGAGAGAATGGCCTTCCCAAGGAGGTTAACAAGATGATTTATCAGGTAGATGTCAGTCAGGCTCCTTCCAAGTCATCCTAGTATGTGATCCGTGATTTCTTAAATAAAATGGTGGAGATAGCAGGGACAAAAGTTATGTTGGATTTCCTCTCACCAAAGTCACCTGGACTAACTAACATCACTACAAGTTTCCTAACTTGTCAGCAGCTATGACTAACATCAAATCACAAAATATGATACCTAGTATTTTTGTTCAGTTTAAAATAATTACTATTTGCCCTTTTGGTTTTTCATTTGATCCATGGATTATTTAGAAATATGTGATGGAGTCCCTAAAAATTTGGGTATTTTCTAGGTATCTTCTTGTCACATATTTCTAATTTAATTCCATTGTGATCAGAGAACAGTTGTTGTATGTATATAAATAAATATAAATTGATTTATTACCCAGACTAATTTTATAGCCTAAGATGTGGTCTATTTTAGTGAATTTTCCACGTGCTCTTAAAAATAATATGTCTTCTGTTGAGGGTGAGTGGAGTATTTTATAAATGTCAACTAGATAAAGTTGGTTGGTAGTGTTCAACTTTTATATTCTCTACCAATTTTCTAAATAGTTGCTCTAATGATTACAAGGGAGTATAGTATTGAAATCTTCAACTATCATTATGGACTTCTCTCTTTCTTTCTTTCTTTCTTTCTTTCTTTCTTTCTTTCTTTTTTTTTTTTTTTGGTAGGGGGAATCCTGGGGATTGAATTCAGAGGGACGTTACCACTGAGCAAGGCTCTAAGCAACTTAATAAGACTCTGTCTCAAAATAAAAAATAAAAAGCATTGAGGATACAGCTCAGTGGTAAAGTACCTCAAGAAGAAGGAAGGGATAGGGGAAGAGGAGGAGGAGGAGGAGGAGAAAAAGAAGGAGGAGGAGAAAGTTGAAGTCCTAACCTCCTGCCTCTTGTAGCATATTTTACTACTACAGTTGTGTGTTGCTTGATGTAAGAAATGCATTGGAAGGGCTGGGGATGTGGCTCAAGCGGTAGCGCGCTCGCCTGGCATGCGTGCGGCCCGGGTTCGATCCTCAGCACCACATACAAAGATGTTGTGTCCGCCGAGAACTAAAAAATAAATATTAAAAATTCTCTCTCTCTCTCTCTTTAAAAAAAAAAAAAAAAGAAATGCATTGGAAGACAATTTTGCTGTCGTGAGAACATCAGAGAGTGTAATTCTACAAACCAAGATGAGCAAGCCAACATGAGGTGATAAAACCTTGGGGACCACCATTGTCTATGTAGTTCATCATCAGTACACAACTGTGACTCTCACAGGCACTGTTATTCTTTTTGCTGTAAGCAATCAATTATCTTTTAAAGAAATGTATATACAAAACAAAGTCTTTGGGCTGGGGATGTGGCTCAAGCGGTAGCACACTCGCCTGGCGTGTGTGCGGCCCGGGTTCGATCCTCAGCACCACATACCAACAAAGATGTTGTGTCCACTGAAAACTAAAAAATAAATAATTTTTTTTTAAAAAAGCCTTTTATGTTTACCTTCATAGTTACCATTTCATCCCATTGTATAGATATATATTTCATTTTCTTTTTGTTATTCTTTTTAGATATATATGACAATAAGTGTATTTTGACATATTATTCACACATGGAGTATAACTTATTCTAATTAAGATCCCATTCTTGTGGGTGTATATGATGTGGAGTTTCACTGGTCATTTATTCATATATGAACATAGGAAAGTTATGTTTGATTGATTCTATTATCTTTTTTTTTCTTCTTCTTTTGGGTACCGGAGATTGAACTCAGAGGTGCTTGACCACTGAGCCACATCCCCGGCCCTATTTTGTATTTTATTTAGAGACAGGGTCTCACTGAGTTGCTAAGCACCTCGTTTGCTGAGGCTGTCTTTGAACTCATGATTCTCCTGCCTCAGCCTCCCCTACTGGAATTACAGACACCAGCCACTGCACCTGACTCATTCTACTGTCTTTCCTATTTCCATTCCCCCTCCATTCCCTTCATTCCCCTTTGTCTAATCCAAAATTCCTATTTTCCCTCCACTCCACCTTATTCTATGTTCGTATTTGAATATCAAAGAGAACTCATTCAACCTTTGATTTTGGAGGATTGGCCTATTTCTTTTTCATTTTCTTTCTTTTCTTTTTTTTTTTTTTTTTTTGGCGTATTTTTTAGCGTGGTAGTCTCCAGTTCCATCCATTTGCCGGCAAATGCCATAATTTCAATCTTCTTTATGGCTGAGTAATATTCCATTATGCATATATACCATATTTTCTTTATCCATTCATCTGTTGAAGGGGACTTAGGTTGGTACCATAGCTTGGCTATTGTGAATTGAGCTTCTATAAACATTGATGTGACTGAGTCACTGTAGTATGCTGATTTTAAGTTCTTTGGGTAAAAACCGAGAAGTGAGATAACTGGGTCAAATGGTAGTTGTATTCCAAGTTTCTTGAGTAATCTCCATTCTACTTTCCAGAGTGGTTTCACCAATTTGTAGTCCTACTAGCAGTGTGTGAGTGTACCCTTTTCCCCACATCCTCATGAATATTTACTTATATTCTTGTTGATTACCATTCTGGAGTGAGATGAAATCTCAGTGTAGTTTTAACTGGCATTTCTCTAATTGCTAGAGATGTTGAATATTTTTTCATGTATTTGTTGACCATTTGTATTTCTTCTTCTGTGAAGTGACTGTTCAGTTCTTTGCCCATTTATTGATTGGGTTTTTTTTTAAGTATTTTGTTGATAGACTCTATTTTTAATATATTTTATTTTTTGGTTTTAGGTGGACACAAAAATCTTTATTTTTATTTGTATGTGGTGCTGAGAATCGAACCCAGTGCCTCGTGCATGGCAGGCAAGCGCCGCTACCACTTGAGCCACATCCCCAGCCCGGATAGACTCTTATTTTATTTATTTATATGTGGTGCTGAGAATCTAACCCAGTGCCTCACACATGCCAGGCAAGTGCACTACCACTGAGCCACAGCCCTAGCCCCTTGATTGAGTTATTTGTTGTTGTTGTTGTTGTTGTTGTTTTGGTACCAGATATTGAACTCAAGGGCACTTAACCACTGAGCCACACCCCTAGCCCTTCTCTGTATTTTATTTAGAGACAGGGTCTCACTGAGTTGCTCAGCAAGGCTAAATTGCTGAGACTATCTTGAACTCTCAATCCTCTGCCTCAGGCTCCCCTGCTGGAATTACAGTGCGCTACCACGCCCAGCAGTTATTTGTTTTTTTGATGTTACGTTTTTTTGAGTTCTTCATGTATCCTGGAGATTAATGTTCTGTCTGAAGTAATGGTTTTCTCTCATTCTGTAGGCTATCTCTTCGTGCTCTTTATTGTTTCCCTTGATGTGAAGAAGCTTTGTAGTTTGATACCATCCCATTTATTGATTCTTGATTTTACTTCTTGTGCTTTAGCAGTCTTATTGAAGAAGTCGGTTCCTAAGCGATATGATGGAGAATTGGACCTGCATTTCCTTCTAGTAGGTTCAGGGTCTCTGGTCTGATGCCTAGGTCTTGCTCTATTTTGAGTTGAGTTTTGCACAGGATGAGAGATAGGGGTTAAATTTCATTCTACTACTTATGGATTTCCAATTTCCCAGCACCATTTGTTAAAGAGGCTAACTTTTCTCCAGTGTATGCTTTTGGTTCCTATGTCAAGTATGATAGCTGTATCTATGAGTTTGTCTCTGTGTCTTCTATTCTGTTCCATTGATCTTCATGTCTGCTTTGGTGCCAATACCATGCTGTTTTTGTTACCATAACTCTATAGTATAATTTAAGGTCTGGTATTGTGATGTCTCCTGCTTCACTTTTCTTGCTAAGGATTGATTTGCCTATTTTAGGCCTCCTAATTTTTTCCAAATGAATTTTATGACTGTTTTTTTCTGTTTCTATGAAGAACATCATTGGAATTTTAATAGGAATTGCATTAAATCTGTAGCTTTGGGTAGTATGGCCATTTTGTTGGTATCACTTTTCTTCAACCAGAAAGAGGCTCTTTAACAATTTTTATCATGCAGGTCTTTCAGCTTTGTTTCAAAAAAAGTCTTCTCTCTTTGGTTTTGAAAGCTATTTCTCACAGGGTAAGGTGGTGCACATCTATAATCTCAGCAGTTTAGGAGGGTGAGGCAGGAGGAATGCAAATTCAAACCCAGCCTCAGCAACTTAGTGTGGCACTAAGCAACTCAGCAAGACCCTGTTGTTAAATAAACTATTTAAAAAATGGGGGAGGAGATGTGGCTCAGTGATTAAGCACCCTAGATTTAATCCCCAGTATCCCCCCCACCAAAAAAAAAAAAAAAAGAGATTTCTCCTGAGTATAGAATAACAGTATTTTTAAGTTTCACTGTAGTACTTTACAGGTGTTTTTCCACTACAGGGGCTTACATGGTTTTTCTCAAATTGTCTTTCATTCTTACATACTTATTTAAAAAAAAAAATTTAGCTGTAGGTGGATACAATACCTTCATTTTATTTATTTATATGTGGTACTGAGGATCATACCCAGTGCCTCACACATGCTAGGCAAGCGCTCTACCACTGAGCCACAACGCCAGCCCACTTTTATATTTTTTTTCTCTTCTGAATGTGGCTTTTTCTGTGGCTCATGGAGTTTTTGTTGTGGTGGGTTTTAATTGCTTCCATTCGCCATTTGTAAAAGAAGAGTATAAATCCCCTGGGGAAGCAAATGCTTTCAGTCTCCCTGAGCATTCATTCCAGGGCCTGGGGAAGTTCTTTTTCTGTTCTTCTCTCCGTTCTTCCTATCATTTATGATAATTATGAACATACTGCATCAGTCCCTGGACTGAGTCCAGGAACAATCTACTGCCAGGCTACATCCTCAGCCCTTTTTATTTTATCTTGAGACAGGGTCTTTCTAAATTTCCCAGGCTGGGCTTGCCCTGTGATCCTCATGCCTCAGTCTTCGAATAGCTTGAAATTACAGGCATGTGCCACTGGGCCTAGATGCCTATGATATTTCTTATTGTTCCCTCCTCCAAGGAAGCTGCAAAATGACTGCATCCCCTTCCCTTTGTTTAATATAATATTCTTTCAGAGACAAAAATGACAATTTCATTTTCCCCTTCCTACTTCATAAACTTGCCCTGGATTTCTGGACTCAAGAAATTGCACTATTTTTATTTAAATATATTTATTTATTTATTTATTTATTTATTTTAGTCATAGGTGGACACAACATCTTTATTTTTACTTTTATGTGGTGCAGAGGATCAAACCCAGTGCCTCACACATGCTAGGCTCGTTCTCTGCCTCTGAGCCACAACCCCAGCCCACACTATTTTTATTTTAAATGCAAAAGGACATTATCGGGGGTATTAGCAATCGTAATCCTGGACACACAGGTTTGGATGAAACTGACACTGTGTTCTGAAGAGAGAACAAAGGGTTTGGGATTAGGAAGGCAAACATCTACAGTGATTGGTGCCGGCCAGCATTCATGTCCATGAGTTCGTAGCTGATTGGTCAGCTGGTGGGAGCAGCTGCAGTAACAAATTTCACTTCTTGTCAAGACTTTCCAATGGCTCCTCAGAAAGTAGACGCTGGCCATGGCCCAACCTTGAAATGAAAGGCAGATTGTCTTCTGAAAGTTTCCTTTCTCTCGTGGTTGTGGTTGCCTGTCATAGGAGTAGAGATGTCTCTGAATGAGGCTCCAAGAGGTTCCCAGAGAAGAGGAGGAATTTGACTCAGGCCCCGCTGGGCTTCTTGGCTTTGGTGAAGGAAAAGAATTTCAGCAGGAGCCAGACAAGGGCACAGACAGAAGTTTATTTAGGAAGTAGATACACATTTAAGGGAGAATGCAGGCCAAAATTCTGAGAGTTTAAAAGCCCCTCCTGGGGTTGGAGGTTCAATGTTTATAGAAGGGCTGTAGTTAGGGTCCAGATTAGAGGCCCCCCCCCCCCCCCCCCCCCGCCCCGCACAGATTTCAGCTAGTTTCCCTGTATTTGCATATTCCTTTCATTTCACAAGGATGGAGGCCGAGGGTGTGCCCTTCAAGATTTACAACTGTGTTTTCTGCGTTTCAGTGGTCCCTGGGCATTTCCTTTAAGACTTAGTATGTCTCTACTTTTTCCTAAATCCCTATCTCATGTCCTATGGGCCATTTTACAGCACTGAGCAAAGAAAAATGATGATTTTAAGGTCCATTCCAAATATTCTTTGTTTTGGCACTAGGTACCCACGGGTGCTTAACCACGGAGCCCTTTTTGTATTTTCATTTAGAGACAGGGTCTCGCTGAGTTACTTAGCGCCTTGCTAAATTGCTGAGGCTGGCTTTGTGCTTGCAATCCTCCTGCCTCAGCATCCCGAGCCACTGAGATTACAGGCACGTGCCACCACGCCCGGCTGAATATTCTTATTAAAGATAGAGTCAGCAGAACTACCTCTTGCTTCTTATATGTGTCAGAAATTAGTGCTCATGTCCTGGGGGGCAGAGGTGGTGGGGATAGGAGGCTACATTGCTCATCTGATTATTTTATTGACACTTCCCAGATGAGGTTGGCAGAGCCAAGCCAGGGAAGCAGCAAGCTGAACAGCTCAGAAATAACGGGAGAACCTGAATTAGGAAAGAGCATGGGACAAATAAGAGCCACCTGGGAGTTGAATGACAAGAGGTGATTTCTGTTCTGCTTTGCTAAGGGACTTGAGCCCGAGAGGAGACAGGCAGGAAGGAAGACCAAGAAGTGACTTCTCTGGACCCATCCTGCCAGAGGGTGTCTGCAGCCCTGAATGTGAGAGGGTGCGCAGAAAATGAAAAACAGCAGAAGCAGGGTTTGTGTGTGGTCTCCAGCCACGTACTGGACCACTCCTCTTCTCCAGTCCTCTTCCTTTTGCCCCAGGTCAGCTAAATACTTTCCCACATCTTCATTATTTCCTGACCCTCTTGAGGAGTCCTCCTGCTCCTTTTTCTTTCTTTCTTTTTTTTTTTTTTTTGGAACAGGGACTGAACTCAGGGATGCTTAACTACTGAGCCATATCCCCAACCCTTTTTATATACATATGTATATATGTGTGTATATTATATATATGTGTGTGTGTGTGGATTTTTTTTTTTAAGCGACAGGGTCTCGTTAAGTCGATTAGCACCTTGATTAATGACTGAGGCTGGCTTTGAACTCGTGATCCTCCTGCTTCAGCCTCCCGAGCTTCTGGGATCACAGGCGTGTGCCACCGTGCCCACCTTCCTGCTCCATTCTTGCTCCTCTTACTCTTGCTCCTCTTACTCTCTCCTCCACATTCCTGCCAGAGCCATGTTTCTAAATAGCAAATGAAATCTTAACAGTCCACCCCACTGCTGAAAATTCTTTAACAGCTACCACTTTCCAAGAAGGAGAAAACCCAAGCCCTTTCTCTTGGCACGCCAGTCAACGTTCCCTCGGCCTCTGCCTGCTCCTGCAGCCCTGCACCCGTCCTTGCCCTCTGGACTCTTCCTGCTCTGAGCCGGGGAGAGGTTTCAGCTCTCACCATAATCATTCCAAATTCCCAAACACCCCAAACAGGCTTAGGTGGAAGCTCTTCTATACACTCTTCACACTCGACTTAAGTCTTGATTTTAACCATTAGCTTAGTGTATTATAATTATAATTTGCCCGTTGCCTTCCTTCTAAGCTTCTTAAATTCTGTTTCTGGGAGAAATCTTCCTTTCACTGTTGCTGGGCTTTTTTTTTTTTAACTTACTATTTTAACTATTTCCAAGTATATAACTCAGTGCAGCAGCCAGACACAGCAGTGCACGCCTATAATCCCAGAGGCTGAGGCAGGAGGATCGCAAGCTCAAGGAGGATTAGTTTTGCTGGATTATTTTTTTTCAAAATGAATTATGTTTTTCTCCTTTTTTGCATGCCTAATAATCATTAATTGAATGGTACAAACTGTGCATTTTATCTTGTTGATTACTGAATTTTCAGCGGGGAGGGTACTGGGGATTGAAACCAGAGCTACTTTACCACTGAGTTGAATTTACAGAACTTTTTTTTTTTTTTTTTGGTAGTATTTTTTTCTTTAGTTGTAGATGGACCCGATGACTTTATTTTATGTAATTATTTTTTTTTATTTGGTGCTGAGGATCAGACCCAGTGCCTCACAAGGGTTAGGGGAGCGCTCTTCAAAACCCTAGCCGCCCCCGCCAGTACCTTTTTTTTTGTCGGTGAAGGGGACAGTCTTGTTAAATCGCTGAGACTGGACTTATACTTGCTTTTATGGTTTAGATGAGA
This sequence comes from Urocitellus parryii, assembly GCF_045843805.1. Taxonomy (NCBI): domain Eukaryota; kingdom Metazoa; phylum Chordata; class Mammalia; order Rodentia; family Sciuridae; genus Urocitellus; species Urocitellus parryii. The sequence continues at coordinate 22,184,064 of NC_135541.1, forward strand.
GGTGTTCCCCAAAAGCTCCGGTGTAAGACACTGGTAAAAAGGCTTACAGGTGAAATGATTGCGTTGTGAGAGCCTTATCCCAATCAGTGAATTAATCACCTGATAGGGGTTAACTGAGTGGTAAGGGAAGGCAGGTAGGGCGTGGCTGCAGGAGCCTGTCTGGGGGGGGCACATTTTGTACCTGGTGGGTGGAGTCTCTCTCTGCTTCGTGAGGAAGTCCTGAGCTGCTTTCCTCCGCTATAACTCTTCTGCCATGATGTTCTGTCTCACCTTAAACCCTGAGGAATGAAGCCAGCTGTCTTTGGATGGAGACCTTTGATGTGAGCCCCAAAATAAATTTTTCCTCCTCTAAATTTGTTCTCATGAGGTCTTTTAGTCACAGCAGTGAAAAAAGCTGACTAAAACACTTGCAGTGGCACATGCTGTAATCCCAGCAGCTCAGGAGGCTGAGACAGGAGGATTGTGAGTTCAAAGCCAGCCTCAACAAAGATGAAGCACTAAGCAACTCGTGAGACCTTGTCTCTAAATAAAATGCAAAATAGGGCTGGGGATGGGGCTTAGTGGTTGGGAATTGCCCTTGAGTTCAATCCTTGGTACCAAAAAAAGAAAAAAAAAATTTGCAATCCCAAATCTCCGGGATTGCCAGCATGTGCCACCATGCCCAGCATTATTAAATTTTTTAAATATTCCTGTTAAACTTCTTGATATTTTTAGAGGGTCCAGCTAAGTTACTTGACAGTAGTTTGACCCTTTTCGTTCTTGCTTTCGTGATTTTTTTGGCAATCTGAAGCTGTGTCCAATCTATGGCTAATGAGGCAGGGCACAACTTCCTGAGTATTCTCCAATGCCTGGAGGATGATGGTGTTTCTAGTCTGATGGGTGGAAACCGGCACCATCCCCAGTGCTGGATGAACGTCATGCACTGCTTCCTAATCCAATATAACGGTTTTATCTTGGCCTCAGAAAGTTTCTCCCACACATGCGCTGATAGGAACCATACTAAATTTTTGAGGGAGGCCTTCTAAAAGTGTCCACATTTCCAGTCGGACTATATATAAAACTTCAAGTCATCTCTCCATCTTCACAACACGAAAAAGCTGAACAAATGGAAAATCAGCAACTACTCTTAGATCCATCAGAAAGCAGAGGTCCCAGGGCAAAATGGTGCCCACAAAACCTGCAAGAGGCAAACAGAAAATCAGTTTACTAACAGCAAAAGCCCAGGAGGAGAAGCCTGCAGCTGAATCCAGAACTGGTAGGAGCAATTAAAACTCAATTAACAAATTGCCAGAGTGTGGAAAAGCTTACAGGTAGAGGGTAGCCACACATTCTTGAGTTTTACCTCCAGAATCCCTGCTAGGTTCTCACAGTGAGGACTGGATGAAAGTCTCCTCTTGGGCTTCTGGCAGGAAGAAGGAAAAAGCAACCAATTTAAAGTACTTTCAGAGCTCTCTGTTTGTTGTAACAAGGCTGGCACTCAAGGGAGATTATTTACCAGAGTCTGACCCACTGGGGTTTTAAAAAGCCTCCTATACCCAAGGAAATGGAAATATCCAACTCCCAACTCCTGCCCCTCTGGCTTTTGACTGGGAGACAGGCTCACTAAATACGGGGCCTCGACATAGGACCAGAGGTTGCCTCCTTTCACCCCCACCTCAACAAGGTCCCCTGTGATAACAGAGAATTATAGCTAATAGAATTGCAAGGCTCACACCCAACCCAAGACGTCTCTGGCGGCACCCAGAGACTTCTTGACAACAAAGGGAGACACAATAAGGACACTACAGGGAATTTTAGCCTCTGATGCCACAGCTACAGCAAACAGTAGACACAGCCTCACCCTGGCCTCCAACTGACGCCTGTCTACTTCAGTTTCTTTCACTGAAGTCTAGGGTTCTCTCTGTCTCCTTCCCACCAACTCTAGCCACCTTGATGTCCCCAGCTGCACCTCCACCTCCACCCACTGACTCCATGAGGTTTCCCTCTTCTGCATCCCAGCCCGAGGCTCTCACAGGGCAGCAGGAGGGCGCTTCTCAGCCAGCTTTGTCATTTGATGCCCAGCTCCTTGAAAATCATCATGTCGCGTCAAACTTTGCATGGGTTTTTGTTGTTCTTTTGTTTTAGTCAGGGGGGTAAAAATGTTTTTTGTGACTCCATCTTGAGCAGAAGTGAAGGTCCTTTTTCATTCTGACATTTGGAATCGATCACCACCTGTCCTCCCAGGTGGTTCTGCCTGCCACTTTTTTTTTATTTTATTTTTTTAGGGCTCATAATATCTGGTACAGATTGTACCAGGCCCCCTGTGAATAAAAAGATAAGTACAACCTGAACCTTCTGGAAAAGCTCACATTTATACATCACACACACACACACACACACACACACACACACACACACACACATGTTCATAAAACAAATTTGACAGGCTTGATAAGAGCTATGCAACAGCATTATTGGAATTGAGAGGATCCATCAATTGGCTCTAGGTGCTGCCAGGGGGCAGGCATTGGTAAGTAAGGATTTGGAGAAAACTATGCAGAAATACCGGCACTGGAGCAAACCTTTAAGAGCAGATAGGAGTTATCTTTCTAGGGAAGAAAAGCTCTTTGCAGAGAAAGCAGTCTCTTGGCATAAGCAAAGACAGGGCTGGTGCGCTTCTCTACCAGGCCTGGCAAACCAAAGCAGCCCTGTTTCAACTTTGCTGCTTCTGATGCGCAGGGAGCTTACAAAGCGACTAACAAGCTTGCTTCAACAACCTTAAACTATTTTTAAAGCTCTGAGGGCATGATTTGTGGACTTTCCTATTAAGTGAAAGGGGAAAATAAATGCAAGTGTCAATGTGGGAGCCAAGCGTGGTGGTGGCATAGGCCTGCAGTCCCAGCCTCTCTGGAGGCTGAGTCTGGAGGAACACAAGTTCAAGGACAGCCTCAAAAACTTAGGCCCTGCATCTTGGGAGGCTGAGGCAGGAAGACTGTGAGTTCAAAGCCAGCCTCAACAACTTACTGAGGCACTTAGCTATTCAGTGAGACCCTGTCTCTAAATAAAATACAAAAAAGGGTGAGGATATTGCTCAGTGGTTAAGCACACCTGGGTTCAACCTTCAATACTAAAAAGAAAAAAACTTAGGCCCTAAGCAACTTGGTTGAGACCCTGTCTCAAAACTTAAAAAATAAAAAGGAATGGGGATGTGGCTCAGTGGTAAAGCCCTCCTGGGTTCAATCCCCAGTAGAAAGAAAGAGAGAGAGAGAGAGAGGGAGGGGAAGGAAGACGGACTTGAGTTCATTATCTTAAAAAAACATATTTTTAATATTTGATATTTAAAATATTTTCTACATATTTAAAGAATGTATGTTCCATTATAAGTCCTGAAATTTAAACTATCTTTATAAATGAGATAGCAATACACACTAACATCAACTAATATAAGTTCAGAGGGATGAATTAAAATTTTTTAAATTTGTTAATATTTTTATTTGTTCTAATTAGTTGTACATGACAGTAGAATGCATTTTGACACATCATACGTAAATGGAGTGTAACTTTTTATTCTTCTGGTTGTACATGATATAGAGTTACACAGGACATGTAATCATATATGCACATAGGGTCATAATGTCCGATTCACTCTACTATCCTTCCTACCCCCATACCCCCTCCCCTCCCTTCACTCGCCTCTGTGTGGTCCAAACTACCTCACGGTGAATTAGCAGGGATGTATTAAATTCCAAAGGCTTGTAGATGTGGAGTACAAATGCTGTAAGACAAATTCCCAGCAGGTAACTCTGACCAGTTCTGGGTCATCCTAAGCATCTTCTTTCCCTGGTCCTCCACTTGATTACTATGTAAATTTAGGTGACTTACTTAATCTTTGCCCATTTCTATTTGCTTATCCATAAAGTGAAGATAATGTAAAACCTACCTCATGTATTGACATGAGGATCAAATATATTAATGAATCAAATATATTAACGCATCAAAAGAACTAAGCACATTATAAGGACTCAAAAATGTTAGATATTTTTGTCTCCACGTGGAGCTACTGTCTTTTGACTAGCTTGTCAAGTTAGTTTGCTTGTGTAAGCAAAGAGAAATTTATTTCAGAGGCAAATAAAATTTTTCTCCCTTCTTTTATTGCTTTAAAGCATTAGAGCCCATACCTGCCCAAACAAGTCATACACATTTCAAGTGGATTTCCATGTCCTGAACTTAGAGATTCTGACTCAAGTCTGAGGCACAGTTTATGAAATCAGTTTTAAAACTCTCTAGGTGAACCGGGGGAGGTGGTGCACTGTGGGATGACACCCGTGAAGCTACTTGAGTGGTCTTTTACTCCGTACTGAGCCGTGGAGACTTAGGGCTCCCCTTGGGGACGATCCTGGCATTCCTGTTTATAAACTGCCCAAGGCATGAGATCTCTGCCCCCCTCTACTAGTGGGACAGCTCAGTAGCTCCGGAGTGAGCATAACCCATTGGGACTAGACAGCCCACCCCCTACCTTATTTGGCAAAGAACGTTCCATGGAAAACCTTTGATGTTTCTCCATGTAAATATGTAAATAAAGCAAGTGCAGCTCCCGCTCTCTCTTTCCCGTATGGAAGTTCCATCCCGAAGATCAGACAGCCATCCTACTCTGCTTTCTAAAATTACTTCCTGTGTCCTGTGGTTTTCTCTTTCTCAGCTTTAATTCCGCAGCCAGCCCGATTCACACAGAGGAACCCCAAATTCCACTGCCCGTGGGGGGAATTTGGCAAGAGCACACATCTGTAATCCCAGCAGCTTGGGAGGCTGAGGCAGGAGCATCTGGAGTTCAAAGCCAGCCTCAGCAAAAGCTAAGCCACTCAGTGAGACCCTGTCTCTAAAGAAAACACAAAATAGGGCTGGGGATGGGGCTTAGTGGTACAGTGCCCCTGAGTTCAGTCCCCGGTACCCACCCCTCAAAAAAACCCAACTCTATAGGTGATTTTGATATACAGTCAATTTGGGGAATCACTATATTAGAGAACAACTTTCACAGCGATTGCCTCCTCTGAGGTCTGCTCAGTTTGAACATGAGCTGAAGAAACACCTTGTATGTAAACATTGAATGTAACACTTGATGGTTGGCACCTGATGTATTCCCTGGGTATGATTCCTTATAACCAAAAATAAAGGGCTTGGCCTAGATGACCCCTGGGGTTATCTCCCATTTGGGGATTCTGTACACACTCAGAACATCTTTAAAAGAAACCAGGCCTGCTGGGCACAGGGGTGCAGGCCTGTAATCCCAACAACTCAAGAAGCTGAGGCAGGAGGATCACCAATTCAAGGACAGAGCCTCAGCACCTTAGGAGACACTAAGCAACTCAGTGAGACCCTGTCTCTAAATAAAATATAGGGCTGGGATGTGGCTCAGTGGCCAAGTGCCCCTGAGTTCAATCCAGTACCAGTACCAAAAACAAACAAACAAACAAAAGGATGGGAATGTATCCCATGGTGGAGCACCCAGTACTGCAAAAAGAAAAAACAAAACTTCACTCTAAATAAATTTTAAAGCTTCCCAATTCGTAGAATAGGAAGGTATATGTTGCAAAGAGATGAATGGATGAAAAGGAGCATAATATAAAAGTTTTATGAATTTCTTCTCACTATTCTTTAAATAGTGACTAAATTAGTGAAATTTTTGTTGACTCTATATGTAACAAAAATGGGGAATACTGACATTATAGAAAGTTTAAAAACTATAAAAATTTAGTTATATTAAAGTCATAAAATGAATCAACAGGGGCTGGGGATGTGGCTCAAGCGGTAGCGCACTCGCCTGGCATGCGTGCGCCCCGGGTTCGATCCTCAGCACCACATACCAACAAAGATGTTGTGTCCGCCGAAAACTAACAAATAAATATTAAAAAAAAATTCTCTCTCTCTCTTTAAAAAAAATGAATAAACAAAATAAAGATATTGTGTCCGTGTATAGCTAAAAAATATGTTTTTAAAAAAGGACTGTAAACAAACATGAAAAAACATATTTGCAAAACATATCCAACAGAAGATTTGTATCTAGAACATGTAAAGAATTCTTACAATTCAATTAGAAAATAGTCTAATTTTTTTAATTAGCAAAAGAGAGACAATACCAAGATGCAGGGTATAGTGTACATGAGAGGATACTTCACATCATTAGCTATTTGGAAGATGCAAGTTAAAACCACAATGTGATATCACTACATAAACCACTAGACATGGCCAAAAATTAAAGACTGGCCATATTAAGTGTTGGCAAATTGTGGTGCAACTAGAACTTTCATACACTGCTGGTAGGAACAAAAGATACACTACCACTTTAGGGGGAAAATGGCAGTTTCTTAAAACATTTAACCTACCACATGACCTAGCCATTCTCCTCTTAGGGGAATGGCTACATCCCCTAAAATGAAATGAAAGCCTACATCCACACAAAGACTTTTACACAAATTCATAACAGCTTCATTGTAATAGCCCCAAAGGATTTTTCCATTTTATGAGGATGTAAAACCATACCCACATAATTGTTCTGTTTTTCATTTTCAGTAGAGTATTGGATAAATTACATCAGATTTTCAACACTCTATTATGAAATAGGCATTGTGCTTGACGATTTTACCTAACCATAGACTAAGGTAAGTGCTCTCAGCATATTAAAGTTAGATTAGAAGGTTGAGCAGATGGTGTTGAGCAGGTTAGATTATTAAATGCATTTTGCATTTTGAGATTATCAACTCATCAGGAGTTCATCAGGATTAAACCCCAGAGTAAGTCAAGGAACATCTGTATTCATGCAGTGGAATAGTATTCAGCAATCAAAAGAAACTGTTGATGCACACAACTGTGTAGATGAATGTCAAATAATTCTGTTCATTGAAAGAAGCTGAACAGGCACTGGGCACCCATGATTCATGCCTGTAATACCAGTGCCTTTGGAGGTGAGGCAGGAGGATCCCAAGTTCAAGGCCAGCCTTAGCCTTAGCAATTGAACAAAGACCTAAGCAGCTTAGTGAGACTCTGCTCAAAATGAAAAATAAGAAGGACTGGGGATATGGCTCAGTAGTAAAGAACCCCTGGGTTAAATTCCTACTACCAAAAGAAAGGAAGGAAAGAACTGAAAAAAGTAACAGTAAGTCATTTCATTTATATCAGATTCTAGAAAATGCAAACTAATGTAAAAGTGACAGAAAACATCTCACTGGTTTCCTGGATGGAAAAAAAGACGGGTTACAAAGGAGCAAAGGGAACTTAAGAGCTTAATATGTCCATCGACTTGATGTGGTTATAATTTAGTCAGTGATGCCTGCGATCAAATCGATCAAGTTATACATTTAAATATATGCATCTTCTTTATTATTTATTTACTGGTTCTAGGATCCAACTCAAGACCTTGCATCTGTTAAGCACATGCTCTACCTCTCAGCTATACTCCTAGCCAAATAGATGCATCAATTATGCCTCAGAAAAGTTGTTCTATGTTAGCTGAATTAGTGACCTACCAACACTAGGAACTGTCTAGACTCAAGGTATATATTTTAGGGATAACTGACAAGTATTGTGAGAACATCTGCTTCATATCCAAGTCTCACTTTTCTGCCCGCTCCCCCAGTCCTGGGTATTGATCCCAGGGGTGCTTTATCACAGCTACATCCTTAGACCTTTTTATCTATTTATTTATTTGTTTGTTTGTTTGTTTATTTGTTTGACGTTGACCTCAAACTTGTGATCCTCCTGCCTTAGCCTCCTGAGTTGCTGGGATTAAAAGCCTGCATCACTGTGCCCAACTCCCTTCGCTTTTCTGGTTGAGCCTGAAAAACTTCAGTTGTCCTAAAACTCGTGTTTCCTCACCCCTTAAAAAAGGGGGGATTAATATCAGTTCTGTCATCACAAAGGCATGGCAAAGATGAAGTCAGATGGTGCATGGCAAGTGCTCAGTATAGTGTTTGTCATATGGCAATGATCAGTCATTAACAAAGAAATGACAGCCGCTAGTGTTTGCCACTTAGTGGTTTGATGTTCTTTGTGATTTGCATCATTTGGGCTCACATCTTACTTTTCCAGACTTTCCATACCTCGGGAGACATTTCAAATCCATGTGTGGCCTTACAGTATCTACCATTGTCAATGTGTTTAAAAATATTTAATTTTCTAAGATATATAGAGAAAGGTACTTTCATTTCTAGTTATACTAAAATACTCCATTTTGATGCCAACTTTAACACATAAAAGGCCTACTAAGTTGGTTAAGACCTTGAGTCGGTTTATCTATGGGTAAAATAAGAAACTCGGATTCTTGTGTTAAGCCACTGTACCTCAGTGGCAGGGTCCTTGTATACCACATGCAAGGCCCTGGGCTCCAGCCCCAGCACCACACACACACACACACACACACACACACACACAAACACACACACACACACACACACACACACCAAAAAAAAAGTAAATCAAAAGCATTTAAAAACTATTCCTCCAAACTGGGGCTGTGGCTCAGTGGTAGAGCACTTGCCTCATATGCGTGAGCCCCTGGGTTCAATCCTTAGCACCACATAAAAAATAAAGGTATTGTGTCCATCTACAACTAAAAAAATATTTTTTAAAAAATTGAAAATCTAGGGCTGGGTTGTGGCTCAGTGGCAGAGCACTTGCCTCGCACACGTGAGGCACTGAGTTCGATCCTCAGCACCCTATATAAATAAACAATAAAATAAAGGTATTGTGTCCATCTACAACTAAAAAAACATTAAAAACCAAAAAACTCTTCCTCCTCAGTACTGACCCCTGACTACATACTGTACGCCTAGAATTTCTATGGTCTATCATAGGATGCTAAATACTAGACTATCAGATCTTCAAATATCTCAGGGTGGAGAAGAAGTTTCAGGATCCTCTTTACAAATTCAGTGTGTGCCTCTAGGGAAGACCTGGCCCCTCTCCACATCCAAGGGTCCTCATCAAGGGGAGGTCAGCCTAAGGTGATAACTTAAGGGATGTTGGAAGGACGGAGAGATGTGTCTGTGACTTCCATTCTTTTTGTTACGCGCCAGCATTTCTGGCTGACCGTGAAGGGGTCACTGAAAGGGTGGAGGAAGGTGACACCACTTTGGACTGAATGTCTAGTTTTCGTGCGGATGCTAACATTAAGTATTTTTTCTTCAAAAGAAAAAACTTCCCACATAATATTAGAAGAGTAACTTTATTTTTCCTGAGTCCTCAAGAATTTCCCGGCTTTTGTTAAATAATGAATGATAAATTTAAATAGTAGTTGCCAACAGGAATGAACTATAATAGAACCATTCTACATGACTCCTTTTATAGAGAATTTCAGCTGAAAGAGGTAAAATAATTAGTTTCATAGGATCCTTCAAACATATCACATTATTTAGCCAGGAAGAAAAATGAAGCTCCCTGGTACCTTAGAATCTATAAAAACCCTCCATGAAAAGGAAGTCTAATAAGTTTAAAAGCAGAAGTAGCATGTTTGTTCTGAAGTGACACTTCTTCAAAAACATGGAAATGTAGAAAATTAAACCCCATGTTCTATGAAGTACATACACAGAAAAGAGTAGGTTGCAGACTTAGAAGTCTGAGTTTTCTTGGTAGAAGGTGGTGAACTGCTAGATGAAATTTGCTTAGCAATCAGTTGAAGAGTACAATTCTGTAACGTGCGCATTAGCCCTGATAGTTTCACAGTATGAACCAAAAACCTCCATAGCAATAATTGACGATAAAAAATATTTTCTTCATACCAGAAGGAGGGAAAACAGCATTAGTTACAATGTGATCATTACTTATAAGTTCTTTCTTTCACAGACCTTTTTCAATGTTGAAATTCAATATTATATTAAGTATTACGCCCAATGTTTGACTTTTGTACAGCATCAAATTACCTAAAAGTTAAAAAAGAAAATATATTGCATTGTATGAACATGTACACACACACATACACACACACACACACACACATGCACGCACGCTAGCCATTTAAACCAACGTGATAAGTTAACCCTCCATACAGTCAGCAACCCTGCAGAAGCAAGACCTCCATGCCTCCGTTCTCTGGGACAACAGGTATCAGTTATGGTACCACGGCCGGACTTCAGTCCTTCTCCACATAGTGACATGAATAGCCACTGTTACAACCTGGGGTTGATCTTCCAAACAAATTTTCATTTGTCAATCCTGCTTGATGACTAATAGGTAACCCTATTCACAAAAACCTCAAAAGCAAAAACCTACAAATCAATAGTTTTCTGAGACCCATTTAAAAAGTATACATTAACTCAATAATTCAATAAATGTTTACAAATACAAAGCACTTAAAATATGCCTGGCCCACTCCTGGCAGGCACTACATAAGTGTTCCTATTATGATGACTGAGCACCCACTACTGCAAGACACTATTCTAGATGGTGGGGAAACAGCAGTAAATCAGACAAAATAATCCCTACAGCTTCATGAAGCTTCCCTTCTGGTGATGGAGACTGACAATAAGCAGAATAAGTAAGTTATATAATATATTAGAATAGGATGGGTTGGGGCTCAGTGATAGAGCACTTGCCTCACAGGCAGCTGGTGTTTGAAACCCAGCACCACACACATCAAAAGTTACTAGACGTGTAAAGGAAGAGAAAAATGTGATCTATGTCAGGAGGGAAAAACCAGCTAACAGGGCTGGAGAGCTGTATGATAGATCATTGAATTAGCAGATGATAATGCTCAATGCTAAAAACAGCTACTTACAACTGTGTACACATATAAACAGGAGAACATAAGAAGAAAATGTTATAATTAATGGAACCTCTACAGATTAAAAAATAGACTATCTGAAATGGAGCTTTCACTTGTTGGGCATACAGGAGATTCGACACCACAGAAGGAAAGATAGATGAACGCGAAGCACAGCAGATTGTACCACCATGTACACAAGTTCACTGAAGCCCTAAGGAAGACCAAATGAATGAGAGAAATAAATGGAGCCTCCGTGACCTGTAGGGCAACGTGAGGAAATCTGCCTTACATGCGCCAGGAGTCTAAGAAAAGGAAGAGGCAGAAAAAGTATTGATGACACTCTAAATCCATACATTCGAGAAATTCAAAAAATCCAAAGCAGAATAATGCACAGCAAAGCCTCATCTGACTCAACAATGCTGAAAGCCAGAGGCAAAGGAAAAGGCTTAAAAGCACTTAGAGGGAAAAGACAGATTGTAATAGGAAACCCAAAATAAAGACGGTAAGTAATTTCTCACCAGAAATAACATAAGCCAGGACACAATGGTGTATCTTTAAAGTGCTGAGAGAAAACTCATTAATGAGCCGGGTTTGGTGGCGCATGTCTATAATCCCAGCTTCTTGGGAGGCTAAGGCAGGAGGATCTCGAGTTCAAAATCAGCTTCAGCAAAGCAAGGCGCTAAGCAACTCAGTGAGACCTTGTCTCTAAATAAAAATACAAAATAGGGCTGGGGATGTGGCTCAATGTTGAGTGACCCTTAGTTCAATCCCCGGTATCAAATTAAAAAACTCGTTAATGAAGAAATATATTCATATAGGTATCTGTACGTTGGAGAGGGGGTGTTTATAATATCCAGTTAACATATCTTTCAGAATAAAGGCAAAATTAAAATATTTTCAGACAAACAGAAGTTAAGAGAACTCATTACCAACAGACCTGTAGTACAAGAAATGTTAAAGTTCTTCAGGCCAAAACAAAATGATATCAGATGGAAATTCAGATCCATGCAAATGAATAAAGAGTGTGTATATATTCACATATATATCTGTGTTGAAGATACTTGTGTAAGCCAAAATAACTTAGAGGGGGCAGTTAGAACACAAGTAAAGTATGGCAATAATAACATAAAAGATGGGAAAGGGGAAATTGTAGATATGCAGTTTTAAGGTTCTTACTTCATATATGAAGTGGTATGTATTTGAAGGTAAACTGTAGCTCTAGAGACGCCACTAAAATAAACTGAGAGGAATAACAAATAAGTTGATAGGATAAAATTTAATACTAAACATATTTGGTTAATCCAAAAGACATGGGGAGGGCTGGGATCTAGCTCAGTTGGTAGAGTGCTTGCCTCGCATGCACAAGGCCCTGGGTTCAATCCCCAGCAGCAGCACCACCACCACAACAAAAGATGGGGGGAAAGAGGGAAGGAGCCAAGCACAGAAGAAAAGACTTAAATCTAATCGTGTTAATTACTCAACACTGCAGTTGAGAAATAGAGATTGCCAGACTTGATACAAAAGCAAGACTCAACTGTCTGCTGTCTATAAGCAATGAACATTTTTTTGGTTCCAGTGATTGAATCAAGGGGTGCTGCACCTCTAAACCACATCCCCAGCCCTTTTTATTTCTTATTTTGAGACAGGGTCTTACTAAATTGCTCAGGCTGGCCTCAAATTTGTAATCCTCCTGCCTCAGCCTCCTGAATCTCTGGAATCACAGGCGTGCACCACCACACTTGGCACAGTGAACTTTAAATATTGTCATAGAAGAACTCTAATCTCATAGAGAATGGAAAAGAGCAATAAGACTCTGAGGAAGACAACTAAGTATGCAAAATGGTCAGCTTAACACAATTGCACATGTGCTAAAAATCAAACTCTGGGTGAGAGCAAGAGACGATCCTATGTATAGAAGCACAGCAAAAAGCAGGATCATCCGCATGGGTGGGACCAGAAGCCCTGTTCCACCCTCTGGTACCAGGAAGAGCAAGTCGTCCGACCCAAGTTTCAGCCAGCGATTTGCATTCCGGGTCGTAATACTCTTCTCAGTCTCCAGATTGTTGTTCTATAGATGATCTCCTCCCCATCCTGGAGTCTGTTTTCTGCATCCTGTTTCTTAATCTCTTTCGTGAAGTCTTCTTACATTCGCCCTGAAATCCTAGTGTGCTGAGAGCTCCATTCTCAGACTTCTTCTCTTCTTCCTGTAGGTCTACGCCCTGAGCAATCTCAATATTACCCGTACACTGAGTCCCAAGTATGTATTTCAAGCCTGTCACCTCACCTGAGCTGCATGTTGACAGATCTGCTTTGAGTCTGGTGCGCCTCCAGATCCCCCCTTCAGAACTAAGACGCCCTGCCCCAGTTGTCCCAAAGGCCCACAACCACAGTCCTCTCTGGGAATGTCCTCAGCTGAAGGTGGCTACTACCTCTGCCCTTCAAGCTGGCCCTTCCTGCTCCCCACCTACACAGCCCACATCCAGGGGCTTGTTGATGTGGAAAATAAGAAGACTCATCCCCTTTATCTTTATTCAGAACCACTCCAAAGGGCCATCCCAACTCCAGAGCTCTCCCCGAATGAGAGATGTCTGTTGTAATCATATCTCAGTCCAGTGTCCCCCTCTGTTCAGTTGTGCTTACTCTTACAGGTGTTATTCCTGGGCATGCTCCCCCATTAATCTCCTCACACAGATCTCCATTTTCCCCCAGTACTGGGGATTGAACCCAGGGGTACTTTACCACTGAACTACACCCCTGCCCTTTTTATTTTTTATTTTGAGACAGGGTCTTGCTGAGTTGCCCAAGTAGACCTTCCACTTGCAATTCTCCTGCCTCGGCTTCCTCAATTTCTGGGGTTATAGGCATGTGCCACCACACCCATCTCTGTACAATAAATTTTATCAGAGCGACCACCCAGGGTTATTGTATAAGGATTAAATAAAACACTATAAGTGAAATAAGTTTGTAACATATAGAATATACATTTACAAAGTTCTTTCAACTATTTGATTTCAACGTAACAATTCTTACGTTATTACCCTGAGTGGTCGCCATGTCATTTTTTCTCCCACGGTACTAGGGATAGAACCCAGGACCTTGTATATGCTAGGCAAGGCCTTTACCCCTAAAGGACCTCTCTAGCCCTTAAATATCATTATTATGTAATATTTACTAATAAATGTCATAAGACTACATAGCATAGAATATAGGCAGAGAAAAGAACAGAGATGTATCTGCTACTGAAAGAAAAAATAAATCCACATATCTCAATGTCTTGGTGTTTCAACTGAGAATGTAAACACAAGTTGGATTAATTTTTTTTTAAATCAAAGTCAGAATGAACCTTGTGGGAAAGGAAAATTATTAAGTCAAGAGAAATACAAAGCTGCCAGAAAACATATGTAGAAAATGTGCGTTCACCAGATGGGGTGAAAGCAAAAGACCAATCTGAGTATGGCTTAAAGAAAGCCTGTTTCTTCCGGGTATGGTGGCTCATGCCTATAATCCCAGCAACTCAGGAAACAGAGGCAGGAGGATGGCAAGTTCCAGACCCGCTTCAGCAACTTAGGGAGGCCTAAGCAACTTAGTAAGACCCTGTCTCTAAATAAAACAATAAAAAAGGGCTGGGATCTGGCTCAGTGGTTAAGTGCCCCTGGATTCAGTCTCTGGTACCAAAAAAAATAAAGAATAAAAAGATATTTCTTGAAGGCAACAAAATATAAGATCAAATTATTCTCAATCTTTGCCCTGTTGAAGACATATTTGCTTTTGTCTCACAACTGTAAGAACACCCTAATATTAAATGCCGTGTCCAAAGGCAGGGACAGTTTACTCTGCATGCATAGGCCATAATAAATGTCCTTTTTTAAAAAGTTTTTTTTTAGTTCAATGGACCTTTATTTTATTTATTTATATATATAAAATATATACCCAGTGCCTCACACATGCTAGACAAGTGCTCTATCATTGAGCCAAAACCCCAGCCCCAATGACTAAGTGCCCACAGGTTTAATCACCAGTTCTTAAATAAATGTCCTTTTAAAGTGTAAGATGTCATTAGTACATTAGGCATAGTGGATAGGATACTAAATTTGGAATTAAAAAATTGAATCTAGCCAAGTGCTTATGGTCCCAGTTACTCTAGAGGCTGAGACAGAAGAATCACTTGAGCCTAGGGATTCGAGGCCACCCTGGGCAACATCAAAAGACCTTGTCTCAAAAATAAAGAAATCCTGAATCTGAGTGTCAGCTCTGCCATCTCCCAGTTTCAAAACTGAATAATCAATCCACATTCCCTCAGGCTTCATCTCCTCAGTGAACTAGGGAGTTCTTTCATTATAAGGTTACTTGAAGTTTATTCTACACCAGGCATCCCATGGGTGAAACAAAGTCCAGTTATTCGTGCAATCTGTGAACCAAAGGTCTGTGGGAAACAGACCTCAAAAAATAAGTCCAACAGAAAACAATTGGTTAAGCCAGGCTCGGTGGTGCATGCTGAAATCCCAGTGACTCAGGAGGCTGAAGCAGAAGGATCACAAGTTTGAGCCCAGTCTTAGCAACTCAAAATAAAAAACAAAAAGGGCCAGGGAGGTGGCTCAGTGGTTAAGCACCCACAGGTTCAATTACCAGTACCTAAATAAATAAATAAAAGGACTGGGTTTGTAGCTCAGTGCTCCTCACACCTTTGAACAGGTAGGAATTAGAAATAACTCCATCAGGAAGGATAGACATGAAGTACTGAAATGTCACAGTGAAACCCATCAATTTGTACAATTAATATGTGTTAATAAGAAAAAAAGACAGTGGGGGGATATCTTGAAAATTGGTGTTACATCTGTACACTCCCACATTCAGCCCATTTGTCCTTTAAAAAGAAGGAAATCCTAAGATTGGGAATGTAGCCCACAGAGAGAGCACTTGAGTGGATCTGTGGAGTGGATCCTAGAACCTCCCCCCACCAAAAAAAGAGGGAAATTCTGTTGTTTACAACCACACAGATGAACCTGGAGTACATCATGTTAAGTGAAATAAGCCAGCCAGAGAAAGCACTGATAATCTGCACACTGCAGAGTCTCACTTGTGTGCCATCTAAAGAAGTGAAACTCAGTAGAGAGCC
Source organism: Urocitellus parryii (assembly GCF_045843805.1). Lineage (NCBI taxonomy): Eukaryota > Metazoa > Chordata > Mammalia > Rodentia > Sciuridae > Urocitellus > Urocitellus parryii. The sequence continues at coordinate 22,199,912 of NC_135541.1, forward strand.
AAATGGCCGAATGGTGGTCACCAGGGGCAAGTGTGGGAGGCAGAGTTGGGAAGATATTGGTCAAAGGATCAAAAATTTTAGTTTGAAGGAAAAGGTCAAGGGGCTGGGGGTGTGGCTCAGTGATAGAGTACTTGCCATGGGCTCAATACCCAGCACCACCAAAACAAACAATCCGGAAGGAAAAGGTCAAGAGATGTATTCTACTGTGTTGATTTTTTTTTTTTTTTTTGGTACTGGGGATTGAACCCAGGGCACTTTGCCATAGAACTACATCCCTAATCCTTTGCTAAATTGCCCAGGCTGGCCTCCAACTTGCAATCCTTCTGCCTCAGCTTCCTGAATCACTGGGATTACAGCCACAGGCCACCCAATGTATTATATACTTGAAAGTTCCTAAAAGTATAGATTTCAAGTGTTTTTTAACACAAATCAATGACAAGAATTTCAGAAACAAATATGTTAATTATCTTGATTTGGCCATTCAGAAATGTACAAATATTTCAAAACATTATGTTGTACATCATAAATATACAGGTGATGTTAACATGGGGTTACATCCCATTAAAACTGGTTATACATTGAAAATTCATCAAAAATTTATTTAATACTCCCGTCATATCATAGCATAGAGACTCAGTGCTTCACCCTCACGATCCTGTGGCTGGCTGGGAGCTGTCACTCACTGCCGCTGATCAGCACAAGACAGAACACAGTGAGCATTACTAGCCAGGAAAAGAGCAGCCTTCAAAACACAGTTTCTACTGAACCCATATCACTTTTTCACCATCATGAAGTCATAAGATCATGAAGATAAATAAAGGGACCAGCTATACACAATTTTGTTGTTGTTTATTAAAAAAAAAAAAAAAGGAGAGCTAGGGGTGTAGCTCAGTGGTGGAGCCTGTGCTTAGCATGTCTGAGGCCCTGGGTTCACTCCTCAGCACAGAGAAAGAGAGACAGACAGAACAAAGGTGGGGAGACTGGGAGAATGGCTATTGCCAAAGCCCAGTGGAGTAGCCTGCATCAGTGGATTAAGACTACACAGGGCCCTCGAGGGGATAGAATTAAAGACATTTAAGAAGCATAATCCACAACACAGAAGAGCAACTGACTGGGAGAAAGGGACAGATGGCAAAATATGCCTACCACAAAGGAAAGTATAAGAAACAACCCTCATGTAAAATATCAAATATCTCCTAATGAAAAAACAGCCTCTACCTCAGAGCAAAGCCTGTCCAAGGAAGGGACATGGCCTTTGTCCTTGGAAAGACCCACAGAGCACTCCTAGGCACATTCCCACCCTGCTAAGTGGTTTATCTACAAATAACAGGAGAGATCTGCTGCGCCAGGTGTCCCTGACTCAGTCAGGCTAGGTGGGGACCCATAGCAATCCCCTAGCAGCCACCAATCAGCATGAGACAGGGAAATACCTGGGATGCCAGATGACCCTCCCAGTAGTTTATGGTGTTGGGAAACCATGTAGTTCAGCACGTACAACCCTCTTGGCTTAAACCAATCAGTTCAAATGAATCCCCCTCTTGTAGTAACCAATCACCCCTACCCAACTTGTTCCCGCCAGTGAATGTGCTAATCATGTTTTAGAGTTGTTATTTGATTTTCCCCGAGGTATGTGATGATTTGCTAAGAGATGCTATGATGTATGTGAAGTCCCTGCCTTCTCCAAAGAATGTATAAAACTGCTGCAAACCCTGGGCTCGGTGCCTCTCAGCATCACCAGTTGCTGTGTGTGCTCGAGGAGGATCTAGCTAGCTCGCAATAAACACCTCTTTGATGCTTACATCAATCTTGGTCTCTGGTGGTCTTTGGGGGTCCCGAATTCGAGCATAACACTAAAAAAGTAAGAATGGGGGAAAAAGGACAAAAGGGTTACAAGGTCCTAATACAAGCAGATACCTGAGAACCTAAATTTGTAAAATAAAGGGAAGTAAAACTGTCTATTATCTGATCCCATATAAGAGAAAACCACATTATCTCTTTCATTTGTCTTTACCCAGAACAGAAAAAAAAAATGATTTGACCATCTAATGAAAAAAATACCCTTATTATTTCAGCAAAAACCTAGAAATTTTAAATCATTTATAATTTAAAGTTTGAAAAAGAAAAGAGCAGGGAAAACACCCAGAATGACTTGGACAGAACTTTCCCGTGTGCACACATGAACACACGAGTAGCGTGACTCCACATCCCGTACAACCGCCAGAATGGGAAGCTGTCCTGCATGTATTATATGTCAAAATGCACTCCACTGTCATGTATAACTAAAAAGAACAAATAAAATTAAAAAAAAAAAAAAACCATACCAGGTTGAACAGTGTGAGTGTGCATTCTCAGGTTCATTCCTAAATTTGCCAGTCCTTGTGGCACTACCATTGATTGATTTTGTTAAATACACCATCCAAAAATATTTCTTATGTATTAATATTCCATGAAAAGAAATCCTTGGTTCCAAACTATTAAATAAAGGGAGAGCCAGTCTCTCTAAGATATCAAGTATAATATTGACAAATTCTCAGATACAAGAATTACTCTTGAACTGAACAGGGGTGTAGCTCAGTGGCACAGTATTTGCCTCCCATTCACAAGACCCTGGATTTGATCCCCAGTACTCAAAGAAAAAAAATAACAATAAATCTATTACTACCAAGGGAAAAGTCACACAGGTTTTCTTTATTGTTGCAGTTTTGTTTGTTTTTGCAGCACTGGGGATGGAACCCACGGATGTTTTACCACAGAGCCATTTTTTTTTTATCCCCAGCCATTTTTATTTTGAAACAGGGTCTCTCTAAATTGCAGAGGCTGGCCTCTAACTTTTAATCCTCCTGCATCAGCCTCCCAAGTTGCTGGGATTACAGGTGCACACAGCTATTTTTCTATTGCTCAGCCCAAAGCTTCTATTATTATTATTATTATTATTATTATCATCATCATCATTATTATTTTGGTACTGGAGATTGAACTCAGGGGCACTCAGCCACTGAGCCACATCCCCAGCCCTATTTTGTATTTTATTTAGAAACAGGTTCTCACTGAGTTGCTTAGTGCCTCCTAAATTGCTGAAGCTGGCTTTGAACTCCCAATTCTCCTATCTCAGCCTCCCAGCCCCTGGGATTACAGGTGTGTGCCATCACGCCCGGCTTCCTTTATTTTTTAAAACAGTCTTCATAAATTGCAAGGGCTGGCCTTAGACTCTCATCCCACCAGCCTCAGCCTTCTCAGAAACTGGGATTCTACATGTGCCACCTCACCTGTTCCCAAAGCCCTTTCCTGACACAGGCTGGCTTCCCTTTCTCCCCTTTTCTTCCTGATGCAAGTTGGCTTTTCAATCCATTGCAACTACGACTGCAGAATCTGTTGTTTAGGGGACAGTGATGCACACACGTAGTCTCAGCTACTCAGGAGGCTGAGTCAGGAGGGATCACGGGAGCCCAATAAATCAAGACCAGCCTGGGCAAATAACAAGACCCCATTTCAAAATCAATACATAAAAATCTGCCATTTAGGTGACATCTCCGTCTCCATACCACAAGCTCAGAGTGGAACATTCTCCAAAGTCCTCCTTCCTCACCGTCCTCAAAAACAATTACTGGTCCCTTTTCCTTTTAGGAATTGAGGACACATCTTATCACTTTGTGAGAACAAAGAAATAAATGTCTAATCACCTCATCAGAGTCACTGGACATAAGAATGAAATAACCACTTTCCACACACGTCCAGCCTAATCAATAGTCTCTGGAAGATTCCAGCCCTAGTGAATCCAAGCCCAGCCCAACACTCGAAATTATAATTAGGTGTCCAAATCCACTGAGTTCAGGGGCATTTTTTATGAAGCAATGGCTAACCAAAGCAGCAGAGAGATATGCTGAAAACCCCCAGAGTGAACCAGGGAATATACCCAGTTAGGAGGCAATTTTAATAATCCAGGTGCTCTCAGTGACTCTTCTTCAAGCAGATAGCAAGAACAAGGCAGCTGGGAGCAGCAGTGAGCACCAGTAATCTCAGAGACTTAGGAGACTGAGGCAGGAAGATAGCAAGTTCAGGGCCAGCCTCAGCAATTTAGTGAACTCCTGTCTCAAACCAAAAAATAAAAAGAACTGGGGATGTAGCTCAATGGTAGAGTACCCTTGGGTTCAATCCCCAGTTCAGGGAAAAAAAAAAAAAAAAAAAAAGGTCTCATTGTGTTGTGTTGCCCAGGCTGGTTTTGAAGTCATGGGCTCAAAAGGTCCTCCTGTCTTTCCCACAGGTAGCTAGGATCACAGGCATTGACTATCCAATTGTATGTATATATCATATTTTGTTAATTCATTGATTAGTTGATGGACATTTGGCATTGTTTCAGTCTTTTGGCTATTATGAATAATGTTGTATACTCATATACAAATTTTCTTAATTTATTTTGGTACCGTGGATTGAACCCAGTGGCTTTGTACCACTGAGCTACAACCCCCGCCCCCATCCTTTAATTTTTGTATTTTGAGACATGGTCTTGCTAAATTGCCCCATCCAGCCTTGAACTTCTGATCCTCCTGCCTCAGCATCCCAAGTTGCTGAAATGACAGATGTGGGCTACTGTGCTGAGTATATTTTCATTTCTCTTGGGTATGAAACCACTGGGTCGTCTGGTGACTCGGTTTAATTATTTCCAGAACTGCTAGACTGATTTCTAGAGTGGCTGCACCATTTTACATTCCCATCAGCACTATACGAGGGGCCAAGCTCCATGTCTTTGCCAACATTTATTTCATTCTTCTCATTTTTAAATAAATTTTTTATTTTTATTTTATTTTTTTAAGAAAGAGTGAGAGAGAGTGAGAAAGAGGGAGAGAGAGAGAGAACTTTAATATTTATTTTTCAGTATTTGGAGGACACAGCATCTTTGTCTGTATGTGGTGCTGAGGATCGAACCCGGGCCGCACACATGCCAGGCGAGCGTGCTACCGCTTGAGCCACATCCCCAGCCCAATAAATTTTTTAAATTCACTTTTTGATCCTGAAATTTCTAGCGGATGTGAGATGGTGTCTTGTGCTTTTGCTTTGCATTTCCCTAAGGATGCTGAGCATCGACTCGCCTGTTTGTTAGCCATTTGTATAACTTTCCTGATGATGTATCTGGTTGAGTCCTTTTTCACATATTCTAGGTAGAATTGCTCCACCAGATATGATTTGCAAATATTTTCTCCCATTTTGTGAGTTTTTGCATTATAAAACTGTTTGTAATTGACAAAAAAAAGTGCATATATTTATCATGTACTTTTTTTGGATATACGTATTGTTGTGGAATGGCTACCTTAAACTAGCAGATGCCATTACCTCATATACTCTTCTTGTTGAGAACACTTTTTAAAAAATATATTTTTGTAATTTTAGATGAACAGCATGCCTTTATTTTTTTAAATATATATTAGTTGTAGATGTGTTGTAGATATGTGATGCTGAGGATCAAACCCAGTGCTTCATACGTGTGAAGCAAGCGCTCTACCACTGAGCCACAATCCCAGCCCCTATTTTGTTTATTTTTAATGTGATGCTAAGGATTGCAGTGCCTCACTCATGCTAGGCAAGTGCTCTGCCACTTGGCTACAGTCCCAGCCCTATTTTTCTTTTTTTGACAGTGCTGTGGATTGAACCCAGGAGGCTATACCAAAAAACTACATCCTCAACCCTTTTGGAGACAAGGTCCTGTTAAGTTGTGGAGGCTGGCCTCAATCTTGAGATCCTCCTGCCTCAGCCTCCTGAACTTCTGATTATAGGCCTGCACCACTGCACCCCACTGTCTCTTAAATTCAAGGCTAGCCTCCACAATTTAGAAAGGCCCTAAGCAACTTAGTGGGACAAGATTTTTAAAAAGGGCTGGGAATGTAGCTCAGCAGTAGACTGCCCCAGGACCAAACCCAGTACAAATAACCAAAAAAAACCCAAGCAATTTTCAAGAATACATCTATTATTAGTCAATATTATTATACAATGAATCTCCTTATTAAAACTTATTTTCGCTGAAATCCATATCCTTTGGCCATCTTCTCTCCCTTCCCATTTTTGATCTTTAAGTGATCAGGGTAAGATGGTGTCCCTTCATTTTGTGATGCTGGGGATTGAACCCAGGGCCTAAGACATGTTAGGCAAGACTATTGCTGTGCTACATCTCCAGCCCCCCTTTCTTTGGATAGTGTTCTTTTTAATTTTGGTAACATTCATTTTTTCTCTATTTTGTTCATGCCCTTGGTATCACATAAAAATCCTCTGCCAAACTCCAGGTGATAAATTCTACTAAGTTTTGTAGTTTTTGAATTCAGGACGTCTTCAAATAAGGGCTATTAAAATTAGCCCTTAAAATTCCATGAGAATCACAGATGAATTTAAGAAATATGCTTGGCTGTCGATTAGCATGGAAAATATTACCTTAATGTTCTTTCAACCCACAAATAACGTTTCTTTCTTCAGTCTTTTTCATTCTCAAGTCTCTTTCACTCTCAATCAAAAGTGTTGGATATAGCTCAGTAGTAGAACATCCTTGGTTTAAATTCCCCGTTCTGTACCAAAAAAACTACATCGGAATTAGGTATTATGCCAACTAAAATAGCCCTCCTGGGCACGGATTCTTGTGTTGAATCCAATTATTTGAGGTTATGAGGTTAACTACACATGGCCTTTACTGAGGCCCCCATTCCTTTTGGTTATTAATTTTGTAACTAAAGTTTCCCTATGGACTACATAGCCTGAATTTTTAAAATTGAAAAATTTTCCTATCAAAACTGATGAATCAGATGAACATGGTAATGCATGCCTGTCATTCCAGTGATTTGGGAGGCTGAGATAGTCTCAAGTCTCACATTTAGACCTCGGGTCAACCTTTAAGATTTGGGGATGTACCACAGTGGTAGTGTCCCTTGGAAACAATACAAAAACCTGGCAGTCAGGGCTGGGGTTGTGGCTCAGTGGTAGAATGCTCACCTAGTGCATGCGAGGCCCTGAGTTCGCTCCTCAGCAAAAATAAATAAAAAACCTGGGAGCTGGGGATGTGGCTCAAGCAGTAGCACACTCACCTGGCCCAGGTTCGATCCTCGGCACCACATACAAAGATGTTGTGTCCGCCAAGAACTAAAAAAATATTTAAAAAAAATAAAACCTGGCAGTCATCTTCCCATTACATGGTATAATGTCAGTTGCCTGTGAACTTTTGACTACTTTTAATAATGTACTTTCAGCCTCGGGCAGACAAATGCTTTAAATCCATTATGTTCTGTAATGAAGGGTGGCACCTTTATTTTACAGCTACAACACACTGGCAGAAGGCACATTGGTTTAACCCCATAAGACCATTAACCAGCACATTGCTTTTTCCCTGACAAATCCACAGGGAAACAAAACCAAAACTGAAGCTGATTTGGGGTAGCTGACCTCCAGCTATTTGAAAAAGATGCCATGCAGAAGAGCATGAACTATGAGCAGGAAAATACGGGTATTAGTCTCATAGCTGGAACAGACTTCTGAACTCCTGTGCCTTTGAAACAGAACTACCAATTAGCCTCATCTGATAAATGCTACCAGTGGTGTTAAATAGCCCGTGAACAGCTTAGCCTATAATAAGTGGGCAGATGACTGGGCTTCCTATTTTATTCATCAAGCAGGCTTTAATCTTTTTCCCTTAACTGCGTTCTGAGAAATTGCCCACATCACACTACTTATCAAATTCAGATTCATTTCGGAGAAATTGCATCTCAAACCACATGAAAATACCTGGCAGATGGTTATTAATTTATTAAGCAATAGTACCCAATAACAATCCAGTATTTCTTCTGTATATACTGTGCATACTTCTGCATTCACAATACTCTTATGCCTGAAACCAATCAAAAAGGGGCACTGCTAATAAAAGTAAATTTTAGGAATAAAAATTACATAAGAGGATTTAAAATATTGATGGCCAAATCAAGTTTTGGACTGTAAGGGACCATAAAATTAGGCTAGTAATCATGAAATCAAAAAAAGTGGTTCCAGGGGCTAGAGTTAGAGCTCAGTGAGGAAAATCCAACAAAAATCCTACTTAAACCAGGCAGGTTGGGGCACACTTGTAATCCCAGTGAATCTAGAGGCAGAGACAGACAAGTTAGCAAGGTGCCAATAAGCAACTCGGTGAGACCCTTCCTCTAATAAAATACAAAATAGGGTTAGAGATATGTCTCAGTGGTCCGGGTCCCCCTGAGTTCAATCCCTGGTACCTCCCCCAAGCAAAAAAGAATGCTACATAAAATAAAAGCACAATCCAATTTTTCAAAAATGACTTTATTAATGGCAAATAAGTTGTCCATCATTCCTCCTTATATGCTTCCTCATTGGTTTTGTGGACACAGCTCTCTTGATCCTGCAATTAAAAGATCTGATTAATTCAAGACAAATTCTGATTTATGAAGTCATTTATTTTTAAATAAACACCAATACCAACTGAGTTTCCTAACATTTAAATCAAGGAATGTAGTATTAATCACAAACATGAGTTTTTTTTTTTTTTTTCAGTAGCACCCAAGATAGTAAGAATCATTCAACTTACCTACACACTTTGTCAAACAACTTGTGGTTTTCCTTCTTGGTTGGCCCATGCTGTCAATGTCTGGAGAACAAATATCTGATCCACCTACAATTAATACAGATTAAAAATAATATTTGCCACATTAACTTCTAAAAATAACATTTGCCACATTAACTTCTAAAAATAACATTTGCCACATTAACTTCTAAAAATAACATTTGCCATATTAATTTCTAAGTAGTTCATACATTTTATTTTTGTGTGGGCAAGGGATTCCATGGATTGTACTCACAAAACCTTACACATGCTAAGCAAATGCTATACTACTGAGCTACATAGATTTCCCAGTCATTTTTTGAGACAGGGTCTTTAGATGTTGCTCAGGCTGGCCTTGAGCCCACCATCCTCCTGTCTCAAGCTCCAAAGAAGTTCGGATTACAAGTGAGTATCACTGCACCTGGGTGTATCATATAAACTTTATTCAGACACAAACAAATAGCAAAAACCTGCCCCATACCAAAATTATTTTCTTACACTTTCTTCCCAGGTAATCATGGAATTGTCCCTCTTCCTACTAATTCTTCCATCTACTACATAAATCAAAGTTTATGGAGATTTTATGAAAAATATTTACCCATCAATTCAAGCTCTTTTGGTAATCATTTGGTATTTTATAAGCATGTATCTTTTTTTAAAATTTTTTTTTAGTTGTTAATTGACCTTTATTTATTATATATGGTGCTGAGAATCGAACCCAGTGCCTCACTCATGCTAGGCAAGCACTCTACCAACTGAGCCACAACCCCAGCCCAGCATGTATCTTTTTAAAATTTTCCTACTTTTATAATAAATATTCTACTTTATCATATCCCACCAACCCCCTTCAGTGCTAGAGATCAAACCCTGAGCTTCTCACATGTTAGGCAAGAACTGCACTACTGAGACACACCCCCAGTACTCACACAATGTTCAAAATAGACAATATAAACAGAACAAGTCTCACCCTCTCCCATATTTCACTGGTTATTTTAACCAATGAAGATAAATCAAGCCCCAAATCCACTAGAGGTTAAGGTTCCAAAGGACACTTACTTCAAGTGAATGAACATTCCAATATCAGCCAACATCAACCATTCTTACCTAAAGAATAATAAGAAAAAGTTAATATAAAAGACAAGGGTATAAAATAAAGGCTTGAAAACGCTAGTTAACTTCAAAATTTAAAGAGTAAAATTCCAGAGACAAAGATTGGGGTAAGTTACAGCATAAAAAAAATAGGAAGAAACTTCATGGGGAAAAAAATCTAAAATTATTTTTTGTGTAAGTACTAAGTAGACACCAGAATTAGAATGAAAACTGTATCTTCTTTTAAAATGCAAAAGTCTAACTCCTATTTTCACCAGTCTGAGCACAATGAAGTTTGACTGCAACCCAAAATATACTATCCCTTATGTGAAGGTATGTGACAACGTTCACCTCACCCAGTATTTTATCAGCTCTCTTTTCATATGAAAGCACATACCCTGCTCCCCATTCAAGTATGCCTTTCATTCTCAGGTGGGCTAACCACCTTCAGCAGGAGTCCTCCAAGAGTGCCTTACCCACTTCCCACAGTACACAACACTGCAGTTGTTACCCTGCAATCCTATGTATTTGCCTCTTCTTTCCCCTCCAAGTCCTCACTGAGTTTTAAGTTAGGGCAAGGAAGCTATGCCTTACTGGGACAGCAAGGAACCCAAGGTTTTCTGAGGGAGAAGACATTCACCTTCACACTATATGCCTGGCAGGGCCACAGTGCACAAAACAAAGCTCAGCCTAATTCAAGTTCCAGGTTTTTCTTCTTCCCTATATCATTACTGCCACAGGATATGAAATATAATTCCCTGTTGCACATGTACCATCCATAAGGGATACTATATCGTTTTGCATTCTTCCCCATTCTCCAGATTATTCCTGTCCTATTCTACGTCCAGCCCCCCTTTCACCTTAAAAAAAAAAAAAAAAAAACTTTTCAGCACTGGTGTTCAAAAGCAACATTTTATGGTTGATGGTTTACCAGCAACTGTGAGATTTCCACAGTTGAGTCTTAAAAATTGCCAATCATTATCTAGCAGCAATGACAGATGATTAGGAGCAGTCAAATCCTCTAATTCTTTCCCTAATAGGCAGCCATTTGAGAACTGCACTAGCTGACAGCACTGAAACATTATCAGCTAAAGCCAAAACCAAGTAAAGGCCCAGAACAAACACCCCAGCTCTCTAAAACCTGTCCAGAATCATTAAGGGAAAGGCAGTAAATAATGCAGGACTGTAGATCTTGTCACTGCAGCTGACAATGATTAACAATAGGAGACATGCAACCCCCATTAATGTTAAAAGTCCAAAACTAGTCACACGCATCCCTTTTATTAGGAAAATGAAGACTATTATGCGTTCTTTGTAGGTTTGCAACCTTGCATGAAGAGTACCCATTGCATTTCTTTGATCTTTCAGAAAGCACCGGTATCTGTTCCAAGGGCCTAACAGTACGAAAATGCATTCTGGCATCACACCTCTGAACTCAAAGAGTGTTCTCATTAAAAAGTAATTTTGGTTTGTTTGTTACAAGAAAAAAAGATTATGAAATACAATGCAAGCACCTCGGTATAGAGCGTTATTACTGAAACCCACTTAATTCCCAGCTTTTTGATTGAGTGCTTTTTCAAAAAGTCACAATTCATAGCTACATACAAATTAAAACTAGTAAGAATAGACTTGTCAATGGTTTCTTTTCTGAAGTGCAAAAGCCGATTAATTCTGAAGTAAGCAGAACAAAGCAAAATTAACCCCCACCCCAATGATGTTCCTTAAACCCATATTATACCAAGTAGTTCTCTGAACATTGTTACTGTCTGCTAAGAAATAAACCTGAGCTTTTAGTTCTGAACACCCAGTCACTAAACCACGGCAGCAAGCGTTGGGCCACCGATTTAATGGATTATTACACAGGAAATCCCCCATGAGGGTTCTATGCAGTTTTAGTGGTACTCATGTCACTAATACTGAAAATTGTTTAATCTGCATTGTATTAATACGAAGAAACTAAACTAGTCACCAGTTGCTCTTTTATCTAACAGGAAAATCAGAAGTTGTTTGCTTGAATGAACTACAAATCTGTAGAGTACAAATCTGTCCCCACCCTGTGACTTACTTGCCAAAGAGCAAGCCATTTTTCTTGAGACAAATGAAAGAAAATTCTCATAGTTGTGAAGAGTTTTCACCGGCAATTATGCAAAGTAAACCAAACTTTCCAGTTACAGAGCAGAAAGCATTAAAAGCTGTTTCTCATGCATACTAGCTAAAAACCAGAGACCAGAGTTAAGTTGGATTGAGGTCTGGAACAACAGTCGATGCAAAGCTAAGCAACAAAGAAGGTGCTTTTGAAGACTTATGTTTTCTTGTACCTAAACATTTTGGACTGTAACATCACATCCCTAAAGCTAAGGGAACCAAGTTCAAAAAGCTACTCTGAACAAATGCAGTCACTCTACAGAAAACGACGAAGTTTTATGATTGGGAATGATTCCCAAAATGTATTCAACTATAATCAAGTCAATATTTCACACCACTTTCCCCCAGGTTTAGAGTATAAACATATTTAAACAAGTCACATAACTTGAACTATTCACGTTAGATTCCCATCTAAGCCCAAGTTAGTAACAAAGGTGTTCCCATGAAACCCATTACCAAAAAAAACCCTGCAGTTTAGTCTGAGTTCACTCAACTTGCAGAATAATTACCAAGATTGCATAATGAAATTACTTATATTGCTGACCTTTGAGCAGGTCAGTATGCTACAACAGAGACTAATTATCACATGCCATATGGATCCATGCTATATGGTCCACGTCAAGGTGCTAAAAGCACCCTACTTCCCTTCCCAAGTATGGTTTTGGTTCCCTCTTCCCCACACCACTGATGTGTTCCATGTTCTCTTCATTTACAATGCAACTATAGGAAACCACACAACTGAGTCAGATATACCAAGAATCAAGTTTGCACTTTTTATCTGAGAACTGCAACAGCACTGAATTCTGCCTAACAAATTACAGCTCTAACCCCAGACCCACACAGTTTTGCTATAAGCTAGCTTTATCATACAAGTGTTAGGTGCTGCACTGTAATTTCATTGTCAGAAATGTGATGTCAGAATGCCCACGGAATAAAAGTACATAGCAAGTCACCAAGTTAGATTATATTGCTTGTTACCTACCTGTATGCAGTCGGCAATGAGAATCTTGGAGCAAGCAGGAATACTACATCCGGGTCCTAATGTCCATTGCCATTTGCGGTACTACGTTCCTCACAGTTACGCACTGCAGAAATGCTGGCTAAATGCAGTTATGTAGCAGGCCACTACTTTAATAGTGCATAATTGCAGTCCAAGAACACCACAAAACATTCCGCCACAACTTAGTGGCTTGCCCAAGCCAAGTATCTAAAATTTTTTTCTGCCATAATATGCCACTTATAAAAATTGCACAGGCGTAACATTACAATTTCCCAAATTGTTGTTTGTTTTTATCAGTGATATAACACATCTAAAAAGAGTGGTGGGGTTTATATTCTTAGGAGTTTAATGTTCTAGGCAAAAAGGATTGTTTTTCACTAAGTAACGTGAGCCAATGGGTTAAGTTTATATAGACACCTATGAAATACACTAGCATCTTCCAAGAGAATGCAGTTTTTAAAGATTTGGAGACATAAGGTTCAAAAACGAAGTGTTCCTCTTAAAAATTATGAGAGAAAGGGAAGAGGAGGAAAATAGGGGCAGGATATTTCTTTAAATGAGAAAAATGGCTAATACTTCCAAAATTATTACCTTCCATTTCCCACCCCAAGTTTCATCATTCACTTTTAGAAAACTACTCATTAAGATGATTTAAGTTCACATTAGGCTAAAAAACTATCATTTACATTGCAAGACTTATTGAAAGTCCATTTGAGTAGCTTTACAACCCTTGGTACACTGCAGTTTCCATGATAAGTCAAATGTTCAGTTGAAACTCAGCAACATTATTTGCTAAACAACATTTAGCAATTCTACAGCCCTTAGTAGGCTATCAAAAGCCACAACTTTCAGGAGATTATTCATTAGCATCCTTCACCACTCTTCAAAGGTATAGTACTACCAAAAGCTTATTTTAGGGGTCTGTGCCAGCATCCCTTATAAAGAAAGGCATGTAATCTGAAAAATAAACTGAAACATTAATTTTATAGGCAGATTTTCCCATTTCCCCTCCAGCCCCCACCCACATACATTCAAGTTCACCCTCGTGGGTGTCCCATGAACACCCCTAACTTTCTTATCATTATAGAGTCCCCTACTATACAATTCAAATGGTAATGGACTACTTTCAAACCAACACCCTTGTTTCTATACACAAAATCTCATGTGTGCATCACCCATTAATGACTTGGGACAAAACTTCCTCCTTGGTAAAAGAACTATCCATTTCCAAATGTTTTCAGTGAATAAAATTAGCACATTTTCTAAGGAGATTCGCTCCCTTAATTAACACACCATGTACCTGTCAGCCCTACAACCAGAATTTGGTGACATGCTTTTTACACTTCAGTGTTTTTCTTAGATAATTATCCTGTTTTCCTATGCAGAAAATACTCAGTTGTTTCAACAATAGGTCTCCTTTTGTACTCAAGGAACAATACTAAACTTCAGCATGGTAATAAAAAGTTTGATTTAGAATTTTTCTTTTGCCAATTAGCCCCAAGAACAGAGGTGAAAAGGATGAAGATATTCCAAAGTTCTATAATGTAGAGTTGAATGGAAACATAGCTAAGAACAAAGCTAAACCATTCAATTACTTTACCTACTGTTAAAAATTGTTCCTCTAACATATTTGCACTGGGAAATCAAGCTCCCACTGTACTGACAGACAACAGTAAACAATCTACTTTAATATTGAATCAAAAAGTCTTTTCCTAATGGAAGGAAATTCAATGAAGTTGACAATTAACTGACAACACCATCGAAACATTCCAAAGCTTTATGGTGGAAGGAAGGGGTATTTGTACTGTGTAGCATGAGCAAGTCACTGAGATTTAGTGCTACATCAAAAAGCAACTATCTAAAAACAGGTGAACAAATTTATAAGGATGGTTATCTGCAACCCTATTTGTTATTAAAAGTCACCACTAGCTCTTAAGAAGAAAACCAAGATCTTTATAGTCCTATAGATTTTTCCCAACAGAAGTAGCACAAGGTGTAAAAGTTAAAAAGACTATGAATGTAAATAGAACTAAACCCATTTTACAGTTAACTAAACCTTACTTTACTTTTTCAAGTTGAATTCTTCAAACTAAGCCCCAGCTTTATAAATCACTTGAAGTAATACATGAAAAGGCTTATGTTTAACAATCTTTAATTCAAATGTAAAAGTTCAATACAAGCCATTTGTAGGGCTTGGGATTTGTTGTTCTTTAAAAACAAGAATAGGGGAAATGCGACAAAATGATCTTTCCACTTTTTTCAAAAACTTCCAAGGATAGATCATAGGGCCATAAAAGATCCATTAACCAAACCCACTTTCTCCCCCTACCAAGTCTTATACCCATTCCATAATCTTAATACACATTCCTGAATGAAGATTTACAGTTCAGCTTTGCTTACATAACCATTTAAAAATACTTAGCACCACCTTGCTTCCTATAATGCCAAACAATCGTGAACTACTTCAAATCTGCATTTCTTCTTTTTAAAACAAGGGGGCAATTACTTGTAGAAAGCAATACTTAGCCTCCACATACATTTCCCAGAAATGGCATATGCCTGCCATTCAAAGGCCTCAACACTCTCATGCTTTCAAAGTGGAATACCTAGCCTAATGTGCATAGAAGCATGAATGGCAAAGTTGAAGATCAGTATTATAACTATTTTTCTATTTATTTGAAGCACAGTAAAAAAAAAATCGGTACACTTTGGAAATTCGGTGGCACAAGGTACACTGCCATTAACTTGAGGGACATTATACAGTTAAAAAAAATGGAAAAAAAAAGAAAAAGGAAAGAGAAAAGAAAAAGCAAAAAGAAAAAACTTTTCTCCTGTTTCAAACACTGCATTACATAATTTTACCTGCCCAAACAGACCATTTACAAATATTAGGTCAATAAACTGCTAACATCCATAAAAAGGTAGCTTTCTTACTAAAATGCAAGAATTTAAAAGTGGTATCTAAACAAGAAAAGACAAAAACAAACTGGAATGAAAGCCTAGATATCACATCTAAAATCGGGGTTTTTTGTTTGGGCCTTCATATTCTTCTCTCCCTCTACCATATCCTGCTGGAGTTCCAGGGCCCATTCCTCTAGGACCCTGTCCACCCACAGGCCCCGCACCTCCCTGCCCAAAGCGCTCAGTACGCTATTGGAACAGTAATCAACAGTTCATTATATGTAGTTGATGTCCATGTGTGTTAAGTAAATATTTTAGAAGGTTCCGTAGTCAACGTTCGTCGATACAATCACCAATGAGTCGATCCACAGGTACCGGGAACATAGAAAGGAAAAAAGGGTAATTTGAAAATTAGTTTACGATAATACATGCCTTGTGGTATGTTCCCACTTGAGCCATTCTCATACACCTGTTTCAAAGAACAGATCTTCCCTGTAGTGCTAAAAAATTTAAGAATTAGTGCAGATGTGAAAATCCATTCCAAAATGCGTTCTAAGAAATTTCACATCAGATTAATCCAATGAAAACTTGCAAACTCTCACTTTCAGGGTATGAACAGAAAATTTACTCTCCAAGTAAGCCTAACAAGCCCAACCAGACAGAGTCAATTCACTCAATGAAGTGACAAGACCTACTCACCAGTCAGTGGCATGTGCTGCTTAAGAAACCTTGTGCTTTTCAAGATAAGACACATCTGCTAAGTTGCAGAAATCTTAAAAGGTTGAAAGTTTTAATAAAATGCTACCAGACTACAAAAAGAAAAAGCATAAAAAAACTAATAGATTTAGTCACTTAACCGGCACAGTAACTTGATCAAAAACTTGTGTTGCCATATTCTCACAGGTACACCACCTTCAGAGCCATCACTATAAAACCAGAGACAATTATGTTCACTTTCACAGTACTATTCTGCATTGTTGCAAACATACAGCCCACTAACAGCCCAACTTTTCCCTGAGGTCTTTAAAAAGTACACTGAAACCTTGCTATGAATCCATGCTTTAGAAATTTTAAAAGGCTCCACACAAACAGTTTAACACCAAGCTAAAGTGACTGCAATAAAGCAGTGAGTAGATTTTAGGTACTTCTCAACTTGAAATGTTA
This sequence comes from Urocitellus parryii, assembly GCF_045843805.1. Taxonomy (NCBI): domain Eukaryota; kingdom Metazoa; phylum Chordata; class Mammalia; order Rodentia; family Sciuridae; genus Urocitellus; species Urocitellus parryii. The sequence goes on from NC_135541.1 coordinate 22,216,792, forward strand.
TGTACCCAGACAGCAAGACTCTATAGGTAGGTAAGCATAGCAGTCTATTCTGTCTTAAATTCCATTTAAGATAGCCCACTTACTCAGTTTTATTCCAAAGAAAAGACCTAAAATGATTTATTACGGTTTAGCTGCTCTGTGCCTATATATATAATTTCACCTTCTCCCCCAATACTGTAAAACTACTTGGGAAATCCCCTTGAAAAATTCTTTAAAAATTGTGTTTGGTTTTTACATATTATACTTTATCTCAAAGAGATGAAGATTTGGGGGGGTTTAAGATTGTTATTAGAACAGCTGAAAATTCTAGTACTTAGCCACATAGAACCTGAACTGTGGGAACATCATATCAAATTTGAGTCTACAAATTTAATATGTACCTAAACTGTTTTTATGAAGCTTAAATACCAAAACATTACCCAGTTTTTTAAAATTTAGCTAGATAAAACTAATAGTACATTTAACACAACCATCAATTGAGAGTTGTAACTTTGTCAAAAAGCTTTAGATATATTTTATATTTTAAGTAGATAAGGTCTCATTAAATTCTAAAGTTTCTATTGATAAAAATTATGTGAGCCACATACTGCAGCAGCTTCTTTGCCAAGACCATAGGAAAACTAAATCTGATTCAATCAGCTATGAAAATGTACTCTTTTCTAAGCCCACCAAAATTCAGAACTGAGGATTTATAAAGCCCTAATACAGCCACTCATCAATTTACTTGACTGTTCTAAAGCATCTGACAGACTATCCATATAGCTAACATAATAACATCAAGAAGGTTGAGATCAAATGCACACAATTAGTATGCTTAAATTTATTGTTGACTTTTGCTACCCTGTAGCAAAATAGAGATGTCAGTTTATTTTAGAAGGTGTACCTACAAACAGACCCAACAGGTGGGAAACGACGAGTCAAAACACTAAACAATTCTCTTTCATGGGATAGAAGCCACACCAAATATAGGTCAAAGTTCTACATATCACTAAAACATGCCTAAAGCTACAAACTACAAGGCTGATTCCCATTTATGGCAAATACCAACTTAAAGAATGACAGTTTGCCATGTGATTACCCTCAATTGAGTGTATAGAATAATCATACATTACCTAACACAGAATTTGGATTTGCCATGCACTGGGGTTCAAAAGTGCACAAGCAAAAAAGTGGAAAACACCTACATGTACTTATTGCCAAAGATAACTCCACATACTACTAACAGCATTGACTCCTCATTGGCAACCATGTTCAGGTTACCACATAAGAGTTCTTCTGTGTTGCCAAAGTATTCCTCAATATTATATATTTACATGATAGGGAGAACTAAAAGAGGTCCAGTCACCTACTTAAAAACAAAACAAAAACAACAACAAAAAAAAAACACACACATTAAGTCATGAAAATGAGAATTTCCTTTGTACTACGTCCCACAGGATACATTACCATGTCGCTTCCCATCATGGAACCACTCATAGTTGCTGGTGGAACGCCAGGATTAGCTTCATAACCTATGCCACCACCACCACCTAGAGGTGGAAATTTCTGGCCTCCTGAACCATAAGGATCTAGGAAACAGAAAGAGTGATTAGGATTCCACCACAACACTGCTCTCTGGTAATAAAGTTGACTTAAATTTTCATGCTTACCTCCCATGTTCATTGCTCCTCCACCACCCATTCTCATGTCTCTTTCTCTCTAAAAGAAAAAAAAATTATTTCACCTATGCAATAAGCACATTAAGAATGTTTAAGACTTAAAAACTGAAGTTCAGAAGGCATTTTTCTTTCAAGTATTAAAAAAAAAAAAAAAACCAAGCCTGAAAACTAGCTATTTTCTATTATCAAAAGAACTAAAAAAAAACAACACCACCATAACCTTCCAGTTCAATCATCTTCTGGCCCATACAAAGAACAGGAAAAACAAGAACCATGGCAATCAAACATAGTACAGTTGTTTAAAAAAAAAAAGTAATCACTAGATCAGCCAAATCAAAAAATATATTTATGTATATTTTATAAGTAACTACTTGGGGGGGGGGCTGGCTTACCGGGTAATGAACTCAGGGGCACTTGACCACTGAGCCACATTCCCCAGCCCTGTTTTGTATTTTATTTAGAGATAGGATCTCACTGAGTGCCTTACAGCCTCACTGTTATGGCTGGCTTTGAACTCATGATACTCCTGCCTCAGTCTCCCAAGCCACTGGGATTATAGATATGTGGCACTGCCCATGGCCAACATTTTAAGGTAGAAAATGACTATACTGTGTGATTTTTTTTTCAACTGAGTCAAATTTCACCTTAGGTACCTACAAGTTCTATGAACAACTCCCAATTAGAATGCCAACAAAACCTAACTTACTGGATCCATGTAGCCCATTCGGCTATAACTTTCTTCTCTTTGGCGTCTCATTTGTTCTTCCATCTCACGTTGGCGAATCATCATCTCTTCCTCCCTTCTACGTCGTTCCTCCTCTTGCCTGAAAACATCAATCAAGCGTAAGCCAAAGTATCAACCTCTTCTTTTTAAAATTTAATTTGAAGAAAAGCTGGTAATAATATGTCTAAGAGCCTTAGATGGTGTAAGGACACAGTAAAATAGATACGTACATACATACATACATAAAGGGTTGGGGTTGTGGCTCAGTGTCAGAGTGCCTGCCCAGTATGTGTGAGGCACTGGGTTGGTTCGTTCCTCAGCACTGCATAAAAATAAGGTATTCTGCATCCATCTAAACCTTAAAAAAATCCATTCAAAAAAATAAGCAAACATGGGCTGGGGTTGTGGCTTAGTAGTAGAGCATCCGCCTAGCACATGAGAGGCCCTGGGTTCAATCCTCAGCACCACATAAAAACAAATAAAGGTATTGTGTCCAACTAAAAAATAAATATTAAAAAAAAAATAAGCAAACAAAAAACAAACTCCCCAAAAAGGTCTAGACAGTGAGGCTCAGAGCTTAGAGGCACAACACTAGACATTGTGGCACAAAAAAAAAATGTAATATACACACACAGAAAACTTGATATCCTTACATTTGATTTTGAGCACTGACACATATCACCTGAAAAATTGAGTACCCTGTTTCCTAAATGTCAGACTATGAGTATAAAAACAAAGAATCATCAGTATTTTACCTCAATTGCATTTCTTTACGTTTCTGCATTTCTTGATTGTGAAGTTCTTCCATTCGTCTTAATTCTTCCTGGCGTCTCATCAGATCTGAACATTAGAAAATATTATTTTGGTATCACATTAATAAGATCCTGGTATGATCCTACCAATAAAATTCGGAAGGCCTTTACCTTGGCGCAAAAGATTTGCCTGATGCTCATGATAGGCATCTTCCATTTCACTTTCCAACTTGTCTTTTGCATCCTTCATGTTTTTTTCAACTTGTTCCCTTTGCTGTTTTTCCATTTCATCCAAGGACTTCCACCTCTGAGAATATTCATACTCAAATGTGCCATGCTGAGCAAAGCGAGGTGGCGTTTCTCTCTCCCTGATAACACAATATATAAACATGAACCAATTTGTGGATTTGTAAAGGCAATATTACTTGTTCCACTTCAAAAAAAAAAAAAAGATCTTGGACTAGGGAAGTCGCTCAGCTGGTAGTAGAGCATCTGCCCAACATGTACACTGGGTCTGGTCCCCAGCACTGCAAAAAAAAAAAAAAAAAAAAAAAAAAAAACTTCGATCTTTTCCCTAGCCTCTCACTTGCTAAAAACAAAGATTAAAAGCTACTTCCTTGGGCTGGGGCTGGAGCTCAGTGGTAGCGCACTTGCCTGGCATGTGTGAGGCACTGGGTTCAATTCCAAGCACGACATATAAATAAAAAAAGGTCTATTAACAACTAAAAAAAAAAAAAAAAACTACTTCCTCATCCTTCTTTCTATTTCCTGCACCCCTTATTCTCTTATTTTGTTCTTCCTACTCATAACAGTGAGTTATAACAATTTAATAAAGAGTAAGAAACTAAGATGTAAAATAAAAACAAAAAGTGATACAATAACAAAATTTGGAAGACAAATTCTGCCTTCCACATTTCCTAAAGTTTTCCTCTAGCCAAATTCCTTACCCAGGCTTGTATTTTCCATCCATGAAAACACATTTCATGCAACTGTAAGCACATGACAGGATTGCATGTGAAAGTACCTATATTAAAAACAGTCATTTAAATGACAGCTTTGAAACCTAACTTTCCAAACTTAAAAGCCAGCCTCAGCAACCTAGCAAGGCCCTAAATAACTTAGCAAGACCCCAGACTCAAAACAAAAAATAAATAGGGCTGGGAACACAACTCAGAGATAAAAGCACCCCTGGGTTCATATCCCCAGTACCCCACCCGCAAATTTCATCTTTTAAGCAAAACTGGAAAAAATTACTAGAGCAAGTTTCCTTTTCAACTTACTTTTGATACATTGGATTCTTCTGCGCAAGTTTTTCAGGAAGACCATCTTCATCATCTAATTGTTCAAGTGGTTCCACAATGACTGGACGAGGAGTTCTAATAACAAAAATGGTTCATCTTAACTTTGTTCCAGTTTTAATAGAACATCCTTGTAAGTTGTAACAAATAAGAAATGACTAGAATAAACCAGAGACAACTTACGTTGTCAGTAGGAAAACACCTTCACTGCATCGTTCAAATGCTTTTCTTGCTGCTGGTTTAGAAGCAAATTCAACAATGCCTTTCCCTGTAGATCTACCACGATCATCAACAATTACAACAGCCCTTTCAATAGGACCAAACTGGCTAAAGGCTTCTTCCAACAGTTCATTGGAAACATAAGGTGAAAGATTACGAACAGAGAGGGCAGCAGCATGTGTGGCAAAGCGAACCCGAAGCTGTCTACCTCTCATGGGTGTATCGTCAAGTTCAGCTTTGGCAATTTCAGCCAAGGCTCTAGATTCCTGCAATATTAAGACATTCACGTTAATGGCTTCATAACTGGCTAATGCCCATTCTCAAACTGTTATAAACCAAATTTCTACTTCTTCCAACTCAGTTCAAATGTTACCCTCAGGTAGCCCTCCCGGACACCACTAAGGGTAATACTTAAATACCTTACCTACCCGACCACCTTTCTTCTCTTAGGTACCAACAATTACTCACTCTACAGAATATTTTTTTGAAAGAACAATTTATTCTATCTGGTTTTGCGTTCTGCGAAAAACACAAGCAAAGAAAACCCATCTTTTAATTCTGCATATAATAAATTATACTCACAAGTTTAATAAATCCGAATCCTTTGCCTTTATTGATAAAAACTTCTCCTGGTTCTCCGTATTTTGCAAACAGTCTTTTGAATTCATCTTCTGTGATATCAGCGGGGAGATTCCCAACAAATAACCGACAACGCTGTGTGTAGGTTTTCTCTCCAGGCCTCCTCAAGAGAGACAAGTTAGCTTTAAACCCCTAATGAAAAGAAGGAAATCAATTTTCAGACACCAGTGACCTCTGCAAATTGAAAACCCATGACAAATTCTTGCATTTTCTGAACTGCATGTTTTCTTCGAGGGTTTTCTGGTCCGCTAGAGCCGCAATTATGTCGTACTATATCTGAGCGATTTCCGGCATAATCACTGCCCTATCATTAAAAAGGGTATCTAACAACCCAGAATGCTCCTGAAAATGGAAGCCCTATACCAACACGTACATATACACTGATACATATATATTATGCCGACAGTTTTTTCCTAAATCGTAGGAAACATAAAATTGTCTCCTACGATTTAGATTTTATCTAAATCGTAGGAGACAAAAACCGTGACAGTAGCCCGATTCTCTCCAACTCTACACCTCCCGACGTGCCCTACACTGGATCCAAGGCTCATCACCAGCACCAGACGCGCGGGCAGCCGATCTCGCCGCGGAACAGAGACCTCGACTCCGCGCGCCCGCCGGGCCGCCCCGCCCCCGCGCGCAGGCGCCCTTCCGGCCGCCGACAAAATGGAGGCTCGCGCGGCGACGGGGGGGTGGGGGGCGCCGCCATCTTAGGGGAACCGACGGGTCGCAGCTGGAGACTCACCTCCGAGTCGGAGATCTTCTCCTCGCTGCGGCCGCCGGGCCCGCCGGGCGGGGGACCCTGGTGGTGCTGCTGGTGGTAGGGCGGGTGGTGCTGGCGGCCCCCACGGGGCTCCCCGCCTCCTCGGTGCGGCGGCTTGGGGTGGCCCCCGGGAGCACTCAGGCCCGGGCCGCCGCCGGGCTTCGGCCCTCCAGGCAGCTTGCCGCCTTTGGGGCCTCCGGGTCCCGGGCCCTGCTTAGGCCCTGGGCCCGGGCCGCCCGCAGGTGGAGGTGGCGGGCCGCCGGCCTGGGGGGGAGTGGTCGGGACGCCGCTGGTCGGCGGCGCGGGCGGAGGCGCTCCCGGTGGGGCGGAGGTGACGGCGGGCGGCGGGGTCGGGGTGGGGCCCGGTCCCGGCGGGGCCCCAGTGGTCGGGGGAGTAGCGGGCGGGGCAGAGCCGGAGGCCGGAGGCGCGCTGCCTACTCCGGTAGCGGGGCCGGGCCCCTGAGGAACCACGGGCTTGGACGAATCCTGCGGCGGCGGTGGCGGCTGCTGGTGCGGTGGCTGATGCGGTGGCGGCTGTTGATGCGGCGGCGGCTGCTGTGGCGGCGGCTGCTGCTGCGGCGGCGGCTGCTGCTGCTGCTGCTGCTGGTGCGGAGGCGGCGGCGGGATCGGGGGCTTAGGGCCGCCTGGGCCTGGGCCCATGGGGCCGCGGTTCTGATTGAGGCCCATGCCGGGCGGCGGAGAGCGGAAATCGTGGAGACCGCCACGGCCACCGCCTCCTCCGCGACGGTGGAAACCGCCACCGCCACCGCCGCGACTCCGGAACCGATCCCGAGACATGTCTGTGATCAAGGGGCGGTCGAGGCAGAAGCGAAGAAGACGCTCGGGGAACGTGGAGGCCACCTTGCTTCGCACAAAATGGCGGATGACACAGGCGGCGCGCCGCCTTTGTCCTCCTCTTATATAGGCCAGCTTGCCACAGCCCCGCCTACGCCTCTATCGACTGCTGCAATAGCCAATTGCCTGTACGGTATTTGATGACACTACGTTACGAACCACAAATCTTTCCCATTGGCTCCGGGGTGAGAGGCGGGAGGCATGGAGGGGGGTGAAGTTTCCAGCTGGCCAATGAGCGTAGAAGGAGTTGGCTCTAGGCCACTGTGATTTGCTGTGAGAAATTTGAATGGCTATGCCAGGTCAATTTTTCTGTGAAAGCAAATAACCAGGGCCTTAGCAGCTCTTTGGGAGAGAGGCATTAGAGGTCTCCTTTCTTCCTTGTTTACCTTTAGGAGTGGTCAGCTATTCTTGCCCAAAAAGACATATGTCCTTTGTTTGAAAGTTAAGTTCAGTACATACTATCTATTCTTATCTCGTGCTGAGCATTAGAGAAAATTTACCGATTCCAAACACACTATTACTGATTTTTACTTGGAAAACTCATAGGAATACTGTATAAAAAATTTGCATTAGGCTGGAGTGGGTGTGTAAGCTTTGTTCAAAAAAGAAAGAAGCTGTGTGTGTGTGTGTGTGTGTGTGTGGTGGAGATTGAACCCAGGGCCTTGCACACTACAATTGAAACACACACACACACACACACACACACAGCTTTTTTAAATTTTATTTTGAAACAGGGTCAACAGGGTCTTGCTCAACTGCCCAGGCAGACCTGGCACTTGGTGATCCTCCTGCCTCAGCTTCCCCAGCAGCTGGGATTACAGACAGGAGCCACCATTCTTGGCTAGCCATAGCTTTCAATACTGCTCCTAGTTACTACCACATATTGACCTTTTGGGAGATATTTCCTCAGTGTTAGCTCCTTGTCTTCCTTTCAGCTTCTGCTCATCACCCAGTATCCATGTGGATGACCCACCAAGCACTCTGTCAATTCTTCTCACCGCGAGCAATCTTTCCTTCTATCCCGTTTTACTTTTCTACTCCCCCATCCTCTGCACATCCTCCTAGTTTTATTATGCCCAATAACTACACCATATCTATAATCCTTAGTTCGAGCATCCCTCTCACTTATTACTACTTCTTTTTTACTTCTGACTCACAGTAGTAACCTCATGATATTTGGAGCTCATCAAATCCTCCAAACCGTTGGGGAGTGGGGTGGGGCAGGGCACTTCTGTAATCCCAGCAACTTGAGAGACTAACGCAGGAGGATCACAAGTTCAAAGCCTGAGCAAGTTAGCAACACTCAATCACAAAAAAAAAGGACTGGGGATGTAGCTCAGTGGTAAAGCTACAATCCCAAGACCAAAAATATAATAAAAATTTTTAAAAGGATTAGGGATGGGGGCTGGGGTTGTGGCTCAGTGGTAGAGCACTTGCCTGGCAAGTGTGAGGCACTGGGTTCAATCCTCAGCACCACATAAAAATAAACAAATAAAAAAATAAAGATATTGTGTCCATCTACAACTGAAAAATTAAAAAAAAAAAAAAAGGATTAGGGATGAAGCTCAGTAGTAGAGCACCCCTGACTGGATACCTAGTACTGCAAAAAAAAAAAAAAAAAAAAAAAAAAAAAATCCAAAAACAATAAATTAAAAACCTCCAAACCATTAAATGTATTACCTTTACATGTTATAATTGCCTAAAAACACATAAAATTCTTATTTTCTTTCTCTATTAAACTGATGAAACCTATGGTGAACATGGTGGCACATGTCTATAATCCCAGGCTGAGGCAAAAGGATCCCAAGTTCAAAGCCAGCCTCAGCAACTTAGTGAGGCCCTATCTCAAAATAAAAAAAAGGGGGGCTGAGGATGTAGCTCAGTGGTTAAGCATCCCTGGGTTCAATCCCCTGTACCAAAAAAAAAAAAAAAAAAATCCTGGTATAACCTGAATCCTAGTTGAATCCAACAATTCACCATCTTTAATGAGACCTGAAGCTTTCACATTAAATTCTTGCCCATAAACCTCAGAAGGGCATGAGATTTTACCTGACAATCTTACTGCATTTCTCTAATAAATTCATTTTTCCACTTCCAAAGATGTTTTTTCCCCTTGCTTTCTCTTCAAAACCCTCCACTTTCTTCTCTTATTCCTCCATAACAACCTCTCCTCATATTTCCTTCCGAAAATAGGAGTCATTAGAGAGGAATATTCCCATCTAATAGGAAAGTCACAAACCTGCTTGCATTTGCCTTAATTTCTCTATTTTTCTTCCTGATACTGTGAAAGATATGTTTTTTCGTCCCCTTGTGCTATGGATTCCACCCACTCAAGCCTTCTCAAGGTTTTTTCTTTATGGTATTATGGTTACTTCTGTTGGATCATTACCATCCTAAAAATAAATATGGCTGAGGATGCAGCTAATGGTAGAGCACTTGCCTAGCAAGTGTCAGATCCTGATATCCATCTCAGGCACTACAAAAAAAAAAAAAAAAAATCCTTCCCTTTATCCTATCCTCCCACTTCTTAGCTCCTCTTTGCAATAAGACTTCTAAAACAAGTTGTCTATATGCATGGTCTCTAATTCATTACTTCTATTTCCTCTTTAATGCATCCTAATCTCTTTACACCATTCTGCCTAAAATGTTATCAATGACATGAACAGTCCCTGTTTGCCAAATTATTTATATATATATATATATATATATATATATATTTTTTTTTTTTTTTTTTTTTTTTTTTTTTTTTTTTGTACTGAGAAGCAAACCCTGGGGTACTTTACCACTGAACTACATCCTATTTTGTTGTGTTGTTGTTGTTGTTGTTGAGGTGTTTTTTTTTCCCCTTGGTTTTTTTAAGTTTTGAGACAAGGTCTCACTAACTTGCCAAGAGTCTTGCTAAATTGCTGAGGTTGGCCTTGAACTTGTGATCCTCCTGTCTGGGCCTCCAGAGTCACTGGGATTACAGGTGTGCACCCCCAATAAACACTTCTCTACGTTGGTCTCCTTTTTCCTGTTGGCAACATTCAACAACGATGGCACTCTGTCACAAAACACTTCTCCACTTGCCTTCTGTGGCACTGCACTTCTTAAATATTTTTCCTACCTTACTGATCATTTCTTCTCCTCCCTGGTAGGACCTCTAAATGTTGAGGTATTTCAGAGCTCAGTTCTGGGCCTTTTTTTAACAATGCTTTCTCTTTGCCTAGATAACCTCTTTACAGACTCAAACACCATCTAAATGTTAAAAATATCCAAATTTATATTTCCAGAGTAGGTGTCTCCTCTGAGTTTCCAACTCAGACATTCAATTACCTATTAGATATCTCCACTCAGTTGGCATATCAGATTTAGTATGTCCAACCTAGAGCTCTTGATTGTATTAACCTAACCTATTGCTCTCCCAAAACTCCTCTGGAATAAAAAATACCATCACTCAGTTATTCAAAACAATTTCATAAAATCCAAAAATCTGTTCAATCTCCAAAGTATTTCTTGAATCCATTTACTTCTCTTCACCTTTACCATTACATCCCAATCTTTCCCACCTGTCTCTTACCTAAACTATTGCAACCATTTATTATCTCCAGTAAACACACACACACACAAAAAAAAAAAAAAATCAAATGTCATTTGCTTCCCCTACCTAAGGCCTTCTGTGGCTTCTATTGTTCTTAGGATAAGAATCCAAACCCAATCTACAAGGCCTGACTTGATCTGATCTCTGCCTTCTTCCCCAGTCTTAACTGTAGTTCCCTCCCTCCATCCAAGCTCACTAAGCCCCTGTCTGTTTTGAAGTTAAGATTTATCAAGTGTCTTCATCTGCATGCTTTGATGTGGAGTGTGCTATGGAACAGAACCCAGGGCCTCTCCTACAAACTCTCTGCAGTGGAGCCACTCCCATCCCCAGTTCTATCTGAAGGCTTTTGGCCTTAGGTTGTTTGTACTTGCTGTTTACTCAGCCTGAGGTGTAGCCCGGACTCCTTTTTTCAGTTACTTTCCCTTCTTCCTTCTATCTTGGCTTGATCAATCAAAGAAGTCTTTGCTGCCAATCATCACATCTCAAGTAGGCCTTCCCTCTCTTTTACACCATCTGGTATATGATGTACATGAAAAATTTCTTAACAATTTGTATGTATCTTTTTAAAAATTTTTATCTAATTGCTTATTTATTGTGGCACTAAAGATTGAACCCAGGGCCTTACATATTCTAGATAAATGATAAACCACTAAGCTACATCTCCAGCCCTCTTGTCACCAGATTTTCACTAAGTTTCCCAGGCTGGCCTCAAACTTGACAATCCTCCTCCTCCAGCCTCCCAAGTAGCACTGCACCCAACTACATTTCTTTTGTGAGACAGCGTCTCTCTGTGTTTCTACACTTGTCTATTGTTTGGCCCCCATTAGATTGAGGCTGTCTGGGTTCTTAAAGGCTGTACCAATGGCACTTCACACAGACACTAGAACAGAGAAACTTAATAATTGTTGAATTAATGAATGAAAGCATAACAGTGAAGAACAGGCTCTGGTTCTGTCTCCTGGGTGATGTCCCAAGATCCTTCACTTTCTGTGTCCTGCTGTACAGGGGACTGAACCCAGGGCTTCACTCTTGCTAGGCAAGTGCTCTACCACTTGCATCCCCAGCCCTTTTTATTTATTATTCATTTATTTATTTAATTTTTTTGGAGACACGGTCTCGCTAAGTTATCCAGGTTGACCTCAAATTTTCAATCTTCCTGCCTCAGCCTCCAGGACCCTTCACCTTTTTTCTGACATGCTTCCTAAGAGTACACCCGCTTTGGGGAAGTCTTAAAGTTTATATAAAGTGTTTAGTACTTCCTTTTCTTTTTTCTTTTTCAAGTATCACAAGTATCACACTGAAAATTGATACAACAAATAAATAAAATCAGGACACGAACATGACTTGATTAAAATAAGTAATTTCATTAGTATAATAAGAGTGACCAATTCATATTCTCACCATTTGTTTCACACCCACAGAAGTGTTTAGTACTTTCTAAGTGCTCAGTAAAGACTAGTTATTGGGCTGGGGATGTGGCTCAAGCGGTAGCGCGCTCGCCTGGCATGCTGCGGCCCGGGTTCGATCCTCAGCACCACATACCAACAAAGATGTTGTGTCCGCCAAGAACTAAAAAATAAATATTAAAAATTCTCTCTCTCACTCACTCACTCTCTCTTTAAAAAAAAAAAAAAAGACTAGTTATTGTTACTAACAAATAAATGACAGACCTAAAGACAGCTGAGTGTTACTGTCCAGATGACAAAAGGAGTTCATTAATAAAAGTATAGTTAGTATATTCTAAGAAGTTTGTAGTATTTGTAAAAGAAAGTTATCCTTGAATTTAACACTAAAGTAAAAGAATGATGCATCACAAGTAAACAGGGGTCTTTTAAGAATACTAGGAAATCTTAATATTACAAAAATTATTAAGATATTGGAAGTAGCTGCAGACACAGCTTTAGTGGTATATTACATGAGGCCCTAGGTTTGATCCCTAGCATTAACTTTTTTTTGCATTTGATAGAATTCAATATTTGTTGAGCTTTTAATTGTTTTTGAGAATTTAGAACAGGAGAATAATTCTTTTAAAATATTTTGCTGGGTTTGATTCTCAGCACGGCACATAAATACATAAGTAAAATGAAGGTCCATCAACAACTAAAAGTACATATATTTAAGGGGCTAGGGAACATAGCTTAACTGGTAGAGTGCTTGCCTTCCTTCCCGCACAAGGCCCTGGGTTCAATCCCCAGCACCACAAATATATATATGTTATATTTTATATATAAAATATCGATATATTTATTTATTTATTAAATTTCAGATTAAACAAGACTGGAGCTGCTCCCATAATTGATGTAGTGCGATCAAAAGTTACTACAGAGTTTGGGAAGGGAAAGCTCCCAAAGCAGCTTGTCATTGTTAAGGCCAAATTCTTCAGCAGAAGAGCTGAGGAGATTAAGGGTGTTGGGGTGCCTCTGTTCTGGTGGCTTAGGGCCACATGGAGCTCTCTAGGGTCATTCAATACTACTAATAATTATATATATATATTCAGATTAGATCATGCCAGTGTCTCACATGTCACTGAGGCCTGGTGACATGCCAGAATGGGAGACAAGCCAATTTGGAAGCAAGTTAGATCCAGGGGGGCTGGGGATGTGGCTCAAAAGGTAGCGCACTCGCCTGGCATGCGTGCGGCCCAGGTTCGATCCTCAGCACCACATACAAACAAAGATGTTGTGTCTGCCAAAAACTAAATAAAAAATATTAAAAATTCTCTCTCTCTCTCCCTCCTCCTCCTCCTCCTCTCTCTCTCTCTTAAAAAAAAAAAAAAGTTAGATCCAGGTTCATTCAATATTCCTATCAATTATTTGATAATAGATGCAATTTATATTGACCCCCTCCTGCCTTACATTAGAAGTTAGCAGTTCAGGCTGGAGACATAGCTCAGTTGGTAGAGTGCTTGCCTCACTTGCACAAGCCCTGGGTTCAATCCCCAGCACCACACACACACAAAGAAGTTAGCAGTTCAAGGTGAAAGCTGCCACTGTAGAGAAGTTGTCTAGTCTTTCATTCCAGAAAATCCAGCACAGCATCCTCGTGTAGGCCCATCAGCCCACCCCAGATACCTGCATCTTGAGCATGGGTGTGGGCCAGCTCAAGGCCAATGAAGATTCTATCATGAAGTTTTTTCCTACCAGTTATTCTTTTTTAAAAATATATATTTTAGTTGTAGATGAACACAATACCTTTATTTTATTTTTAGGTGGTGCTAAGGATTGAAACCAGTGCCTTACTTGTGCTAGGCAAACACTCTACCACTGAGCCACAACCCCAGCCCCTCTACCAGATATTCTTATGAAAGAACATCAGTGATACTTTGGTTTGCACCAGTGATGTTTTAGGCTTGTCCTGCACAAGTCAGGTGGTCTCCTCCTGTACAGGCACTAATGCTATATTTCCTTCTCCCTCCTCTTCCAGACATTATCACATTCCTCCGGTTGCTCCAAATATCATACACAAATCAGCAGGCCACTGTGTGAGTAGGCAGAGAGCACTTCTGCCACCAAGGTGTTGGGTGGTAATTGAATGCTAGACTAGTTGCATCTGACAGAAGTTGTGTTGTATCATTATATGCAAAAGGCTGTCCTTTTTCTTTTTTCTCCTTTTTTTAAAATTTAATCTACTGACAAGTTGGTCTAGTGATGCAAAGAAGTGACGGAGAAAGCAGCTGTCTTACCGCCCAGATATTGAGTTGTTAAGATGTTTTAATACTTCCCGATGCAATAAAACCACAAAATTTTTCTTAACAGTTTTTTTCAAAATTGTTCACATAGCTGGGCATAATGGTGTGCCTGTAATTCCAGTGACTCGGGGTGCTGAGACAGGAGGATCACAAGTTGAGACCAGCCTCAGCAACTTAGTGAGATTCTCATAATTTAGAGAGACCCTGGCTCAAAAAAAAAAAAAAAAAAAAAAAAAAAAGGCTAGGGATGTAGCTCAGTGGTAAAGTGCTCCTGGGTTTAATCACTCATACCAAATGAATACATAAATGAATAATATTAAAATTTAAAATGTTCTGATTATATAGCTACTTGGGAGGCTGTGGCAAGAGGATCACAAATTTGAGGCCAGCCTTAACAACTTAGTGAACCGCTGTCTATTGAAAAAAAAAAAAAAGAAAAGTCAAGTTGAGGGTGTATAGTTCAATGGTAGGTAGACCCCTTGGGGCAGTCCGCAGTAATGAAAAAAAAAATCAGATTATGTCAACCACATCTGGACTAATCCGGATTATAAATATGTGCTGATTTCTTCAGTCCATGTAATGGGAATTGCTGCCAGTTAGGGACCATTTACTTTTTATCAGGCACTTCATCACTTAACATTATCTTAACCCTTAACAACAATCCTATGAACTAGGTACTATTCTATTCTGCCACTAATTTATATCCCTAACCTTAGGTAATCCTATTTTATAGATTAGGAAACTGGGGCTTACAGAAACTAAATAATTTTCACAGTATTACACAGACAATGAAAGAAGCTGGGGTTTGAATGCAGAGCTCTTTAAATTTCCAGCTCTTTTATAAATTTCCACTCTGCTATAGTTCTTGCTCTTTTATTCTGCATGTTGATGGCTGGGTTCAGTTATTAATGTTTTCTGTTTTTTGGTTGGTACCAGGGATTGAACCCAGGGTCACTTAACCACTGAGTCCCATCGCCAGCCCTTTTTTATTTTTTATTTTGAGACAGGGTTCTTGCTAAATTGCTTAGGGCCAAGCCAGGTGCATGCCTGTAATCCCAGAGGCTCAGGAAGCTTAGGCAGGATGATCAGGAATTCAAATCCAGTCCCAGAAAAAACAAGGAGTTAAACAACTCAGTGAGACCTTGTCTCTAAATAAATTACAAAAAGGGGCTAGGGATGTGGCTCAGTGGTTGAATGCCCCTGAGTTCAATCCCCAGTACCCTATGACCACCAAAAAAACAAAAAAAAGGTTTAGAGCCTTGGTAAGTGACAAGGCTGGCTTTGGACTCACAATCCTCCTGCCTCCTGAGGCACTGGGATTATAAGCCTGAGCCACTGCGATAGATAGACAGATATAGATATATACACACATATATACATACATACACACACACAAGTACTACATTATATACATGTTAATTATAAAAGATTCAAGTAATGGCTATATTTCTAGAATAAAATATCACACTCGCTCCATCCCTATTGTTGAAAGTTTGAGTATGTTGAAAGGATAATTCTTTAATATGACAAGAAACATCTGGGGGTTGAGGATACAACTCAGTGGTAGAGTGCTTGTCTAGCATATACAATACCCTGGGTTCCAACTCCAGTACTGAAAAGGAGGGAAGGAAGGAAGGTCAGAAGGAAGGAAGGAAAGAACAGCCTCAAATAATAGCCAGTATCATAACAATAGCCAAAACTAATTGGTCATTTACTTTATGCCAGACACTGTAGTAATTACTTAATATTGAATTCTCATTATAACTCTGAGATGGTACTGTTTTCCCCCATTTTACAGATGAAAAAAAATCACCTACACTGTAATCCAGGATAACTTGGTGACAATTTCTTAGCTAGGCTCCTGCAAAAACTGGTCTTTGCAATTGCTGTCCTCTTTCTATTCTCCAGGAAGGAACAAGAATTATCATTTCAACAGTGAATCTGATGCTTCCACTCTTCCAAACTCCTCACTAACTGGACACAGTGGCATTCTCTGGGTCTTAGCTACTTAGAGGCAGGAGGGTAGCTTGAAGTCAAGAGTTTGAGGCCAGCCTAGTCAACATAATGAGATCCCACCACATAAAGAAAAAAGTCCTTAAGAGAAAATACAGTCTTCTGTGATGTCTTTTCATACCCTGACCACCTCTGGAACCTTCTCTTCCCCTCTTGTATTCTTTGCCTACTCACACTGCCTGCCTTTTAGTTCTTTTAATTTATCATGCACTCACCTGAAATAATCTCTCCCTGGCCACTGTATTCCTGGTCTTTGGTTAGCTCTTATCCATCTTTTAGGACTTACTTATGCTTGACCTTGCCTTCTGTGAACCCAAGAATCAAGTTGCTTCATTTGATTAACATCCTGTACTTAGATTCTCATAGCACTCATCGCACTTTGCTGTGGAGACTTAGTAAATTGTTTACTTGAAACAGATGCTGAGGGCCATGACAGGTTCTCTTTTAACTATCAAATCCCCAGCGCCCAGTGCTGAGATACTCCATGTGTTTGAATGAATGAATGAGTGAACTCATTAATCTTTCTGTTTTTCAACCATTGAAGGATGTCCCCAGATTTAAATGATTAATTTCAGATATTAAACACAACTCTGTAGTTCAAATGGGTGGTGAATTATCATGCTTGAATGGCATCTAGAACAATCTTCACCTTGTGGTACTCTGAATGTAGGTGAACTTACAATTGAAACACTATAATTACAATAAATGAAAGTTATAATTATCCTCTGGTTTGAGTTTTTATGAGACCTAGAAGGATAGGGGATGGAGATAATACGCTTGATAAAACACATTGCTGCTCCCTAATGGATATTAATTGAATTGACTAAATTTACATCTTCAACTATATCCCAGGGCTTGAGAAACCCTGGTGTTGGTGAGCATGTGTTCTCTCTTCTTCCATTTTTCTGAAACTATTCATTTTCCAGATCTCTCAGCCCTTGACTCTGTAGTTTCATTCACACAACAGAGACTTGACATTATTTTGTTTGCGGACAGAAAAAGGGAGCTGAAAGGAAGGCATCTAAGTTCCCCAAATTCAGCCCTGTACCCAAAAAGAAAGTGGTTCCTGGTTGGGCCCAAATGGCAAACTCTAATGGTGTGGAGAAAATCTTCACCACTAGGTGTCTCAGTGGCCATGCCACTTCCTCCATCTTCTTGGAAAGCAGCTAGCTGCACACCCTCCATTACTCCATTGTTATTGAGTCTCCAAGCAAATAGCCTTCCTGAAGGGTTGATTTCAATGCAGGGCCAATTTTTCCAGCATATCTAATCAGTATCTAGATCACCTCTCTCAATAATAGGAACACTGGGTTAACAGCAGTGTCTTACTCCGTTATTGCTTGCTTTTATTTAGGGATAACATGCTGTGTTTGTAGTCATTTATTTAACTACTTCTTTCTCTATCTGTACATTTCCTTATGGGGATGAGGGGCAAAGAGAGGACTTCCTTGGTCTTCACCTAAAGTGACCATGATGAGTTACCTGATTTCTATCACCTCTTAACAGTGCTCTATAAAGGTTCTTCATGATTTTTCCACACAGTTAATTTCGTATTGAAGGCATTTACCACTCTTGAAATTCCCCTAAACTTACGACTTAGATTGATTTTTTTTAAGGGTCAAAAAATGCTGGAGTATAAAGAACCAAATGGAGGAAGATAGCTCAGAGACACAGCCAATATATATGTATTTTTACCATAAGAGCACATCAGAAATCAATGAGAAAGGAAACAAATACTTAACAAAAGGCATTAGAATAACAAGTTTACAAAATATATATTATACATAAATACAAGCATATTTACATATAGATATTTATATACATATACAATCAAATCCAGATGGATTAAAGACATATGCCTAGTTTCAAAAGAAATTCAGACAGAAAGAACAAGAAGAAAATAGAAGTGAAGGGCTGGGGATATAGCTCAGTCAGTGGAATGCTTGCCTCGTATGTACAAGGCCCTGCGTTCATTCCCCAGCACCACAAAAAGAAAAATAGAAGTGAATATCAGATCTGTCAGGTATAGGAATTTCTTAGATTTAATATGAGAGAATAAATTACAAAGCAAAATAGAAATAAATTTCTCTGCATGATCAGAAATCTCTACATGGATGGGTCAGGGGGACCAAAACAATAACACAGATGAAACAAACTGAAAATATATTTGCAAAGAAAATTCTAATTAGTAGTTGATATCCTTAATATATAAAGAATTTGTTTATTTTATTACAATAATCATTGTTGGGCATGGTGGCACACACTCAGCAATTCAGCAAAACTTTATCTCAAAACATAAAAGGCTGGTGGGTGTGGCTCAGTAGTTAAGTGCCCTTGGGTTCAATCCCTAGTATTAAAAAAAAAAAGAAAAAAAAAAATCAAGATCCCAGTAACCAAAATACATGAACAAACATGGACAATATTCATCCTCACTGATCATTACAGAAGTGTAAATTAAAAGGAATCTAATTTTTCATTTAAATTAACAAAAATTGAAATTAGCCAATACTGACATAGCTTTTGGAAAAGAATTTAGCAAAGTCCATTCTCTCTCTCATTCTTCCCCCACCCATTCATTATTTTTTTTAAATTTTGTAGCTGTAGATGGACACAATTAAGTTTTTTTTTTTTTTTTTTTTTAATGTGGTGTTAGGGATTGAACCCAGTGCCTCACACATGCTAGGCAAGCGCTCTACCACTGAGCCACAACCCCAGCTCCCAATTCATTATTATTGAACAAATATCTTCCATGTGCCTGCTTGGTGATGGATTGTAGTCTAAATTCTGAATACAGAAATAAATTTTTTTAAAATAAATTTGTCATCTCAGCATGATCAGTAATCACTTCAAATTGAAAACATCCTATCTTGTCCTCCATAAGCAAGATGACCAAATATCCTGTTTTGCACAGGACAATCCTGGTTTACACCTGATGTCCTTAAGACAACTTTGAGGACAAGACATCTTTTCTAATTTGTATAAAAGCACCATTGGGATTAGCTGCTATACATTGGGTTACTGAGGGCTGTGTGATTTCTGGGTTTCAAATTTTCTAAAATTTCTAGATATTCTAAAATGGATCTTATCTTATAGCTCATTTAATTTTCACAACCCCATAAATGTTGACTTTTTTTTTTCCACGTTCCTCCTCCTTTTTTATGATAAGGAAACTGAAGTAATGAGAATTTAAGTCAGCCAGAGACACACAATTACTAAGTGGTGGAACTAGGATTTACACCTATAGGAGTCCTTATGCAGACCTTTAAACATTAAGTTATCCTGCTAATAGGGACAACTAATTACAGTTGGGCATCTTCATTTAGAGGGAAGTAAAGATTACCTGGGCTCACTAATGTTACTTTATTTTTTTTTAAATTTTTTTTTTAAAGAGAGAGTGAGAGAGAGAGAGAGAGAATTTTTAATATTTATTTTTTAGTTCTCGGCAGACACAACATCTTTGTTGGTATGTGGTGCTGAGGATCGAACCCGGGCCGCATGCATGCCAGGCGAGCGCGCTACCGCTGAGCCACATCTCCAGCCCCTAATGTTACTTTAAAAGTGCATACAAATAGCAGCCCAAAATGTTTCTCTTAGAAACAAAATCTTTTAAGTCACTAAATAGAAACATGTTATAAATATAATTTTTTTAATTTTTTTTTTAGTTGTAGGTGGACACAATACCTTTTATTTTATTTATTTATATGTGGTGCTGAGGATCAAACCCAGTACTTCACACACGTTAGGTAAGTTATGAAAGGGCAAAACCACTGAGCCACAACCCCAGCCCTAAGTAGATTTTTTAAAAAAAACATAAAATACAAGAATTCATAACCAAGCAAAAAAGTAAGAATCCCAAGTTATGAATGTCTTATTTATTTGGTACTCAGAATTGAATCTAGGGTGGTTTACCATTAAGCCATATCTTCAGTTGTTTTTAATTTTGAGACAGTGTCTTGCTAAGTTGCTGAGGATCTCACTAAATTGTTGAGACTGGCCTCAAAATTTCAATCCTCCTGCCTCAGCCTCTGGAGTAGCTGAGATTATAGCATGTGCCTCTGTGCTTGGTGCTTGCTCTATTTTTGTTTTGTTTTGTTTTGTTGGTACTGGGGATTGAACTAAGGGGCGCTTTACCACTGAGCTACATCCCTATCCCCTCCCCCCCCCCTTTTTTCTGAGACAGGGTCTCACTAAGTTGCTTAGGATCTTGCTTAGGGTCTTACTGAGGCTGGACTTGAACTTGCAATCCTCCTGCCTCTGCCTCTGGCGTAGCTGGTATTATAGTCATGTGTCACTGCATCCAGTTTACACTGGTCAATTTGAGGGAAACTAAATAATGTATCTAACTAATTAAATGGAGAAATGTAAAAATTACTTACATGAATGTGTTATTGAAGATTTATAAATCTAACAGTACAATGTTGCCTTTAGTCATTATATTAATTTAAAATAAATTATTTTAACATAAAATTGGTCGGTTTGTTTTGTTTTGTTTTTGGTACTAGGGATTGAACTCGGAGGCATATCCTCAGCCATATTTTGTATTTTATTTAGATACAGGGTCTCACTGAGTTGCTTAACACCTCGCCGTTACTGAGGCTGGCTTTGAACTCACGATCCTCCAGTTTCAGCCTCCCAAGCCACTGGGATTATAGGCGTGTGCCACCGTGCCCAGCATAAAATTGTTTTTTTAATCATTTGTTATGAAAGGGCAAAATCTAAGTTTTCTCCTTAATCAAACCCGTAGCATGGCCAAGGATAGACTTACCTGTTTCATATTTTTGCTAGTATCAGTTAAACTCCCTTTAAAGGTGTTGAGTGTTTGCCAAGTCTCAGCAGCTACAGATTCAGAAAGTGAACTGTAAATGTCTAATCAAAATATGTGTTGATATTTCCTATTTCATTCTCAGACACTGAGTCAGCATAAGTTGACTTGAATGAAACCGGTCAGGTTCCCATCCCAATCCTGTCTCAGGCCACTTGTCCCTGGACAAGTTTATGAACCTCTCTGAGCTCCTTTTCTCTCATTTATAAAACAATAAGGATAATTATACCTCTTCTGGTGGCTTGAAGATTAAGTAACCTAACTTAACAGGACCTTGGCCTCTACATCCTCAATGAGAGCTGGTTATTATTGTCATTGTGACATTCAAGTTCTGGAGATCCTAACTGGGGCTACTTCTGTGGTGATGCTGGTTAGACAGGGTCAGGTTTAAAAATAACCTCACTGGCTTGAGCATGAAAGAACACAATGGAAGCACAGCTTGTGTGATATTTCCTCTGAAAGAACATGAGGGAACAATCTGGAAGGGCAGGGCAAAACAGGCAAGATCATCAAGGTCTGTTGGTTTGGGGCAGGCATTTTATGCAGAGCAGGGGGCATTATGGACAGCAAGATTGACTCTCAAAATCCTTTAGAGCACAAAGAGGATAAGCCTCTGGCATTGGAGACACTACAATGAGGGCCAGGCTGGGTGCTGGCCATGCCCTCCTTGTCACTAGGACTGCAGTGTGTCAGCCTTTGCCTCACCTGCCTCCTCTCAGGACCAGAGTAGGGCTTTATCTCCAGGTTTAGTTCCACTGCTCAAGGCATTTGGCATCTTGGTGGAACATGCCTAAGGCTCCATGAACAAAGCCACTCAGGGGCCTACAACAAGGGAGGCAGCATGCCTAGAAACGCAGGATCGAGGCTCTGAGGGTTAAATGAGATAATACATACCAAGTTGAGTGCCCACCCAAAATTCAAGTTGTCACTCTTCTGTCTCTCTGTACTCTATGTGACCACAAATGAAGTGGACATTGGTTGATTAATGCCCACCTTCCATGTACTTCCTCAGGCAAGATCCATCATTTGCTCTTCGGGGCTTGAAAATGCCAGGCTCTTGGTTCCTCATTGTATTTAATCACTCTCTATTGTGTTTCAATTGTCTCCACCCTGGTGTGTTTCCTCCACAAGGCTGTGAATTCTTTGAAGGCAGGGACCATGTCCGTCCTTCACCCTTAAATTCAGCCTGTGGATTCATATGCTTAATGAATGTTTCATAAATATTAAATAAAGTTTGTTAAAAAAAAAAAAAAAAGTATGCACTTTAGAATGTCTACAGGCCTGGATTTGAATCCCACCTTCCTGGAACAGATGCATAATAGTCATGTTGCTCTCATGAATTACCTTACTAGTAGTTTCAGTTTCCTCACCTGTAAACCGGGATGATAGTAACTCCCTCAGAGCACTGTTGTGGGGGGAGAGGCGGTCAATTGGGTAGTGGGGGAAGTATGGGTCCCCAGGTCTTCTCAACTTGATGTGCTCGGTCAATGAGTTCCCTTCCCCCTCCGGAAGTTTATACCAATAAGAAATGAAAAGACAAATCTGGAATCTGTTTCCCTCCTCTGTCAAATTCACATGCGGTCAGTATGCGAGGGTAAATGTGAAGTGCGGTGAGGCTGGCTAGAGCCATGGCTGTGTCCGCTGAAGGAGGTCTGCAGTGTTATCCTGGCTCATGTAAGGCCTCTCTGCTAGCCCACCATAATGGACCAAGCGCATCCTCTTTGGGGTTGATTCCTGGCACACTACTCACAAGGAGGGAGATGCAGGGAGATTCAGGGAAGCCGGACTCCAGTCTCCCACCCCAGGCCCCTGCATCTCTTCCCAGCCCTCTCGCACACCCTCTCAGACCCTGTTAAGTGCATCCTCCTCCTCCCCTGGGGCTTCTTTGTGAACCACCCCAACCAGACCTCAGGATGCATCAGGCCTGGTGGATGGCTGACAGCTGGGGCTGGGGCTGACCCGAGGGGGGTGGATTCTAAACAAAAACAAGCCTGATTGGACCGAGGGCGAAAGACCAGAGAAGGGGAGGTAAGCCAAAGGGGTAAGTGGAGAGTCCCCCAAATCCCGCGGTCGTCCACCGTCCATCCCTCCCCCACGAGCCTCCGCAGCCTGCGGTGTTCCGACCCGAGCCACGTGCCTGCTGCGCTCCCGGGGAGCCAGGACCCGATGCCGCTGAACCGCAGGCGATCCCGGCCGAGTCCGACCGCCTGCTCCTGTTTTTCACAGTTGGTCGGGTTATTTGGTAGGAGAAGATGCAGACGGGCACGC
The DNA here is from genome assembly GCF_045843805.1 of Urocitellus parryii. NCBI lineage: Eukaryota > Metazoa > Chordata > Mammalia > Rodentia > Sciuridae > Urocitellus > Urocitellus parryii. The sequence continues at coordinate 22,240,071 of NC_135541.1, forward strand.
AAGGGATGCCTCTAAGGGTCGATGGCCTGAAACTCCGAGCAGCATATTCATAAAACTGGACTAAATCCACCGCGCCACCAAGCTCCCTGGCTCCTCCGGTCCCCCCTTGTACTCCCCAGCCGGCCGCCCTTCCCTTCCTCGGGGAACTTGCCCCAGCCCTACGCTGGGGGGGACCTCCTTGGCCAACAGCACCGTTTCCCTAGGGTTTAAAAAAAAAAAAAAAGTTGTTGTTTCTGAAAGTTACCTCAGCCTCCCAAGACTAGAACCCTTGATTCCAAAAAAAAAAGCTCAAAACCTCTTAATTCTAAAACATGAGCACCTCCAACCTCTTTTATTGGAGTGTTTTTTCCAACTCCATAAGGAAATTGCCTTGCACAATGTTTCTCTTCTCAAAATTCTCAAGGAATTACCTAATTCCAGATGTCTGAAATCAGTTTTTTTTTTTTTCATAAAAAGGGGGAAAAATAACAAAGACCAAAAAAAAAGATGTGTTTCAGGAAATAGAAAACAAACTTTTTTTTTTTAACTCCTGAGAAGCTTTGTATTAAGAAGTGCTCACATCTAACAATCCCAGGAGGCTGAGGCAGTAGGATCACAAGTTCAAAACCAACCTCAGCAACTGAGTGAGACCCTGTCTCAAAATATAAAAGGATTGAGGGATGTAGCTCAGTGGTAGAGGGCCCCTGATTCAGTCTCCAGTAGCCGTCCCTGTCCCCCAGCACACACAAAGAAAAAGAAACATGAGTTTCAATACCTTGAAATACAGCTCTTGTTCTAACCACATTACTGCAATTGTACTTGAAAGTACATTAGATAACCCTTTTGAGCCAATCCAGGCCTTACTTCACCCTTATCTTTGCTGAATGCTTTGTAACTTGGCTTAGTACCAAAGTCCTCCAGCTCCTAAATGGAATGTTAAGGGAACAATAGCAAAGAGGTGGTCAAAAGATTACAAGGAGAGTTGGGGTTGTGGCTCAGAGGCAGAGCACTTGTCTAGCATGCATGAGGCACTAGGTTCGATCCTTAGCAACACATAAAAATAAAATAAATTGTGTCCACCTACAACTAAAAAAAAAAAAAAAAAAAAAAGGAAACTTCACTAAGAAATATCAACAATAGACATAATACACAGGCCATGTAAAAGGGAGAGAAAGGGATGTACGTGTACCAAAAGCGGCTGGACCCTTTTATTACCTTCTCCCTCCACCCCACCCCCACCCCCGCTTTTTTTTTTTTGCTTTCCTGAGGCTAAGTGCCAACTACATTGGAATGAGGAGAATACTTTCTTGGGAGGAAGAAACAGATTGTAAATATATAAGGCAGTTATTAATGTTTTGGTTTCCTTTATGGCATTTATTTACTTTATCATTTTATTCATTGGTATATTAATTTTTATATGTTACCCCATATAGTGGTATAGATGAGGTCTGAGAATGTCCCCCAAAGTTTCATGTCCTGGAAGCTTGGTCCCCTAGGTGTCAGTGTTGGGAAATAGTGGAACCCTTAAGGGGTGGGGCCTAGTGGGAACTTCCTTAGGTCATTGGGGGTGATCCTCAGAAGGGATCAGTGTAGTTACTCCTGAGAGCCCATTTAGTTCCTGTGAGAGTGGGTTATTGTAAAGAGAGCAAATCTGGCCTCTGAATCTGTCTTCCTGTCTCACCATGTGGTCTCGTCCATACTTGTTCCTGCTATTGTGATATCATCACCAGAGTTAGGCAAATGCTTGCACCATACCCTTGAATCTCCAGAACTGTGACTGAAATAACCCTCTTTTCTTTATAAAATATCCAGTCTAAGGCATTTTGTTTTAGCAACAGAAAATAGGCTAATAATATATCCTACTACAATGTAAACTCCAGGAGAGCAAGAAATGGGCCCTCTTCCTGCTCATCCTTGAATCTTCAGTAACAACTGCAATGCCTGGCAAGTTGGTATAGATGTTAACATACAAAGAAACTAGAAAATACTAGGATATTTTTTTCATTTTCTTGGGGTATGTAAAATATTCCTTAGCAAGAAAGAAAGCTAAGAAGCCAGTTCCTCCTATTATTAACTTCTTTTGTTACAATTAATGAGGCAATATTGATTTATTATTAAAGAAACTACATACTTTATTCAGACTTCCTTAGTTTTTCAGAAGGTCCTTTTTCTGTTCTAAGATATCATCTTACACTTGGTTGTCATATCTCCTTAGGTTCTTAGTTCCTCAGATTTTCTTCTTTTTGATGGCTTTGATAGTATTGAGGAGTACTGGATAAGTCTTTGCAGGATATATCTCAATTAGGATGTATCTGATGTTTTTCTCATGATCAGACTGGAGTTATGGACTTTTGGGAGGAAGACCACAGAAACAAAAGACTGTTCTCATCACATCATACCAACAGTACTAATCATAACTTCAAGGTATTTTATTTATTTAATTATGTATTTATTTATTTGGTACCCAGGGATTGAACCTGGTACTTAATCACTGAGCCACATCCCCATCCCTTTTTGTTTTGAGATAGGGTCTTGCTAAGTTGCTTAGGGTCTCATTAAGTTGCTGAGGCTGGCTTTGAACTTGCATATTTCAGCCTTTCAAATTACTGGGATTTCAGGGATGCATCACCATGACCAATTAATTTTTTAAATTTTTTTTATTTTTTAGTTGTCAATGGACCTTTATTTTTATTATTTATTTATTTATTTATTTATTTATTTGCAGTGCTGAGAATCAAACTCAGTGCCTCACACATGCTAGGCAAGTGTTCTATCACTGAACCACAACCCCAGCCCTAGGTTATTTTTATAATGAAAGAATAAATGTGTTTAAAGTTCTGCCCAAGAAAAAAAGCAATGTGTTTTCTGATATATTAATTTAAAACATGAGTTTGATTGCCATAATAAAAAGAAACAACAAAAACAACAGATTAAAATATAGCCAGGCGGGGGCTGGGGATGTGGCTCAAGCGGTAGCGCGCTCGTCTGGCATGCGTGCGGCCCGGGTTCGATCCTCAGCAGCACCACATACCATCAAAGATGTTGTGTCCGCCGAGAATTAAAAAATAAATATTAAAAAAAAATTCTCTCTCTCTATCTCTCTCTCTCCTCTCACTCTCTCTTTAAAAAAAAAAAATTAAAAAAAAAATAAAAAAATAAAATATAGCCAGGCATGGTGGCACATACCTATAGTCCCAGCTACTCCAGAGGCAAGGATCACTGGAACCCAGGAGTTTTTGATCAATGCTCTATGGGCAATATGGTGAAACCGCATCTCAGGTTGTTTTAAAAACAAAATTTAATTGTCAATAAACCTTTATTTTATTTATATAGATATGGTGCCTCATAAATGCTAGGCAAATATTCTACCACTGAGCCACAACCCCAGCAACCCCATCTCAAATTTCAAAAAGAGGAAAAGGAGGAGGATGGGGGAGGAGGAGAGGGAGGAAGAGAAGGAGGAAGAGAAAGTGTTCTTTTTCTCAAAAAGGTATAGAGGACAGAGTCCATGGATGGTAGAGAAATTTACTACACAAGTTTTATCTTGTAGTTCTGTCTTCCTTAACAAATAACTTCCACAGCTACTGTTACATGGCTTATATGGTACTCTAGAGCCTACCGTCAATTCACATCCACATCAGTGGGAAGGAGAGGGTATACTCTTTCCTTCTAAAGACTCAATGTAAGTTCATTCATTCTGCTCATTTTCCATTGGCTCAAACCTAGTCACAAGGCCACAACAAACTGCAAGAGAGTCTGGCAAATATGGTCTTTTCTAGGGAACTCTGCTCATCTAAAATTTCTTTTTTTTTTTTTTTTAATATTTATTTATTAGTTATTGGCGGACACATCATCTTTGTTTGTATGTGGTGCTGGAGGATCGAACCCGGGCTGCACGCATGCCAGGCGAGCGCGCTACCGCTTGAGCCACATCCCCAGCCCCTAAAATTTCTATAACTATTAAAGAAGAGGCTGGATCTTGGGGAATCAACCAGTAGTCTGCCAAAGCTGAATTGCAAGCATTTTAGTGAGTGAGAGACAGATAGAAAACCCAGAAAACCAAAACTTTAGTGGCTTTAACTGCTACCTCCCTTACATTACTACCAACATTTCAATGTGAACACCAGACATTCCTTTCTCATGTCATCTAAATCTGCACTACTAAGGAATTTATACCAGCCCCTATCATTCCAGAGTTCCCAACTTAATTCCATTGACATCTTTCTTGCCTTATCCCTCTTTTCTTTCCCCTCCTTCTCAGGAGCAAAGCCATATTCCTTAACTTGCTTGAAATGGTTGGTTTATCCATTCATATTTTGCCCTTAGGGTTTTATCTGCTGCTACAAGAGGATTATCAAGATATTTTCCCAGGGCTGGGGATGTGGCTCAAGCGGTAGCACGCTCACCTGGCATGCGTGCGGCCCGGGTTCGATCCTCAGCACCACATACCAACAAAGATGTTGTGTCCGCTGAGAACTAAAAATAAATAAATAAATATTTAAAAAAAAAAAAAGATATTTTCCCAGAGAAAGACTTTCTCATAGAAAAATTTTTATTAAAAATTTCAGCATAGGGGCTGAGGTTATAGCTCAGTGGTAGAGCACTTGCCTAGCCCATGCAGGACCCTGGGTTCTATCCTCAGCACCACATAAAAATAAACAAACAAAATAAAGGTATTTGTTGATCTACAACTTAAAAAAAAAATTTGGCATATTTACACACTAAGAACATCCTTCCCCCCAACAGACAGGTAAAATTCCTTTGTGTTAGAAACTCCTTGAAGTTTTTTTCATGGCAAATAGGAACATAGTCTGAAAATCTCTGTCCACAGCAGGCTCCTGGCTCCATATGACTATAAATATTGGGGAAAGTTTCTTCTCAAGTGCCTTTGAATTTTCCTCTTTGCCCTTATGGTTTGAATATGAGGTGCCCCCCCCCCGCCAAAAAAACTCCTGTGTTACTACAGGAATGTGCAGAGGTGAAATGATTAGATTATGAGAACTGTAACCTAATGACTCATTCCAGTTTAAATGGACTGACTAGGAGGTATTAACTGAGCTACATCCTCAGCCCCTCCAAGTTGTGCTTGTTAGGTATTTTGGTCACATTGTCACAGAGCTGACTAACACAACTTTCTCTCCCTCAGCCTCTCCCCTCCTTCCTTTCCCATCAAGGCACCCACAAGACTTCCTTCTGCCTTTACCCTCTCAAAACAATTAACGAACCACACTTGACTAAGCTATAAATAACAGTAGAGCATGTTGCTACTAATTTCAGGGCTATTTACATTTTAACAGGGACTGAAGCCTGAAACCCTAAGAGGTAAAAGTCTAAATAGGAAAATTTCAAATATCTTAGAGTTCTTAGAGGAAATGTCTGCATCTCTGATATCATTCAGGGGGAAAAACAAGGTAAAAATGAATTTTTACTGGCCAGCACTAAGCATGATACACAATACTTTCACATAAATAGTGTAGTTAATCCTCACAATAATTATGAATGACACTATTGTCTCTGTTTTACAAATGAATTGAGACTTAGGTGTAACAATTAGAATCCATATTTGTCTGATTTCCCAAATCTATACTGTTTCTACTCTAGCAATTATAAAATTAAGGATTGCCACACTTTCCAGGGGCCAGACTTTCTCTGAAACCACCCCTAGACAGATCCTGAATGAAAATTAGCAACACAGGGAGTGGTTGCAAAGGAAAAATAAATTCTATACCTAGCTAAACTCAGTCCCTTTGGCAGTGATTCTCAAGAAGCAACCTACAGTCACAGTCACCAGGGGGCCTTTTTTTTTTTTTTTTAATATTTATTTTTTAGTTCTCGGCGGACACAACATCTTTGTTGGTATGTGGTGCTGAGGATCGAACCCGGGCCGCATGCATGCCAGGCGAGCGCGCTACCACTTGAGCCACATCCTCAGCCCACCAGGGGGCCTTTAATAAAAATGTGGCCTTCACAGGGCTGAAGATGTAGCTCTGTGGTTAAAGCACTTGTCTGCTATGTGAAAGACCCTGAATTTGATCAACAAAAACAACAACAAACCCCCCAAACCAACTTCCTGAACTGAATCTCTTTTCATACTACTGATCTGACTTCTGGGGAACACAGTCCATGGGCCCCCATTTTAAATGAGACTTTCTAAAGCATACAAAGTTTGGGAATTACTAGTTTAGTGAATAATCAGCAAAGAAGAGCTGTTATCCTCCTTTCTACAACTGCCCATATTTTTGTAATTTTTATAGCTTGTTAGCACTCTTGTCAGAGGTTGGGAGCCAGAAAGGCTAGAATTCATTCTTCTAAATTATTCATTAAACAATTATTTATCGCATGCTTTCAAATGTGCTAAGCGTAAGAAAGCAGACACATTGCTTTTGAATGTACTAGAAATGAGGCAAAAGACTTGGGGGAGGAAAATTTGAAAGCAACAGTAAAGAAGAAATTATCTTGGAGAAATTATTTGTCTGAGCCTCTGGAGCTGCTGGGATTACAGGTGTGGGCCACCACACCCAGCAAATTTTTTCCATCTTGAAAAACTGAAAGTCAGTGCCCATTAAGGAACTCCCCATTTCCCCCCTCTCTAAGCCCCTGTCAACAAAAATTCTACTTTCTCTTTCTATAAACTTTATTGTTTTATATACCACATTTAAGTGGAATCATATAGTGTTTTCATGAGTGGCTTATTTCATGTAGCATAATGTCCCCAAGTTTTGTCTGTATTTTAATGTGTCAGAATTTCCTTCCTTTTTAAAGCTGAATAATATTGCATTGTAGGCATACATTACATTTTCTTTGTTTTGTTTTGTCTATTGATGGACATTTGGGTTGCTGGGTTATTATGAATAACACTACTATGAGCATGGGTGTGCAATTTTTTTTTCTTCTTTTTTTTTTTAATGGTGTAGGGGATTGAACCTAGGGCATCACACATACTAGGCAAGTACTTTACCTCTGAGCTATTCCCCCAGACCACAAATATTTCTCTGAGATCTTCCTCCTGCTTTCAATTCATTTGAATATATGCCCAGAAGTAGGATTGCTGTATCATATGGTACTTCTATTTTTATTTCTTGTTTCTTTCCCCCTCTATTTCTTTCTTTTGGAAATGAGGTCTCACTGTGTTGCCTACGCTGACCTCAGACTCCCAGACTCAAGCAATCCTCTTGCTTCAACTTCCCAAGTAGCTGGGATTATAGGCACACTCCACTGCACGAGTGCCTATTTTTAATTTTCTTGAGGCATCATCATACCATTTTTCTTAGCAGCCGTTCCATTTTACCTTCATTTTTTTGCCTTTTTAACTGTGTTGACATTTGCATTGATGGTGCAAATCAATGGTGGGTTAATCTGCTGACCTTAGCACAACAGCCCAACCTGATCCTGTACTCATTGTGCTCTTTTCCACCACACAGTCACAGTAAAACAAAGGTTCCTGATGCAGCAGTAAAAATTATTGATTTTATTAAATCTCAGTCTGAACATGCATGACTTTTTAAATTCTGTGTGACTAAATGGGATATAGACATAGAACACTTCTATTGCTTGGCCAAACATGATGATTACTTCAAGGAAATGCCCTTGTGGAGTTGGATCTAGTTCTGGAAGTAAAGCTAGCAGCGTTTTTCATGGAATATCATTTGTTCTGGAAAGAATGACTGACAGACAAACCATGGCTATGTAGACTTGGATATTTGGTAAACATTTTCTCAAAGCTAAATGACATGAGACGATTTCTTTAACAAAACAACTAATGGTATTTTTTGCAAGTAAAATCTAAGCTTTCATGTGAAATTAGGAATTTTGGAAAACTTGTTTTTGCCATCATGAGCTTGACAACTTTGCAGTATTGAAGAATTTTATAATGAGATTGGTGGTAACATCAACGAATGTGTTTTAAAAATATTTTATAATGAAAAATGTCAACATCTGGGAGATTGGCATAATTTAGTGAACCAACGCTGTGTGTGTGTGTGTGTGTGTGTGTGTGTGTGTGTGTGTGTGTGTTGCTAGGGATTGAGCCCAGGATCTTCCACATTATAATAGGCAAGTGCTATATTCTACCACTGAGCTACATCCCCTGTCCTAAACCAATATTTTCTAAATGACCAACGCATGATGTTACAAAATTATTCATGGGTAAAATAGCCATTCAAGGCACAAGATAATGCAATGAATTTTAATACAATAGAATACCAAAAAATCATCAATATGGGCTTCATATTCTATATTGAAATTAATCTTTTGGGGGCTTCTGGGTATAGTTCAGTGGCAGAGACTTGCCTAGCATGCATGAGGTTCTGGGTTTAATCCTTAACACCTCAAAAAAAAAAGAAATTATGATTTGTTGATGATTGATATAATGTCAAAAGGCTTTTGAAGTATTCCTCTTTTCTATTTATTTATTTATTTTGGCAGACACAACGTCTTTGTATGTGGTGCTGAGGATCGAACCCGGGTCGCACGCATGCCAGGCGAGCGCGCTACCGCTTGAGCCACATTCCCAGCCCCAATTCCTCTTTTCTAATAACCTACCTGTGTGAGGCCAGGTTTTCTTCATAGACTTCAACCAAAATAGCATATTGCAATAATTTGAATGCAAATGATAGAAGAATCTGCTGCTTGCTTGCTTTTTTTTTTTTTTTGTCTTGTCATCTGAGGATTGAACTCAAGAATGTTCTACCACTGAGCTACATCTACAATCCCCCCTTTTTTTTGTGTGGGGGTACTGGAGATTGAACTCAGAGGCACTTGGGGGCACTTGACCACTAAGCTACATCCCCAGCCTTATTTTGTATTTTTTATTTGGAGACAGGGTTTTACTGAGTTGCTTAGTGCCTTGCTTTTTGCTGAGGCTGGGTTTTGAACTCCTGATTCTCTGGCTTGAGCCACCCAAGCTGCTAGGATTACAGGCATGCGCCACTGTGCCTGGCTCCTCCACTCCCCCCTCCCTTTAAATTTTTTTTTTTTTATTGTCAATGGATCTTTAGTTTATTTATTTATTTATATGCAGTGCTGAGGATCAAACCCAGGCCCTCACACATGCCAGGTAAGTGCTCTACCTACCACTGAGCCACAACCCCAGCCTCTATAACCCTTTTTATTTTTTCTTTTGAGAAGGGCTCTTGCTACTTTGCCCAGACTGGCCTCAGATTTGCAATCCTCAGAGCCTCAGCCTCTCAGGTCACTGGAATTACATGTAAGTATCACCACTACACCCAATTTGAGCTGTTTATATTAAACCGATATGAAAGGGTTTCATAAAAATGGAAAAGATGGCATTTTTCACTAATCGTTTTGCATTGAAAAAATTTGTTATTTAAATATAGTTATTTAAGTATAGTTACAGTACATGAGGTAGGTTTATTGCTGTTTTAGCCAGCTTTTTCGCTATTATGACTAGAAGACCTACCCAGAACAATTGTAGAGGAGGAAAAGTTTATTCAAGGGCTCTCGGGATTCAGAGATCTCAGTCCATAGACAGCTGGCTCCATTCCTCAGGGCTCACGGTGAAGCAGGGCATAATGGTGGAAGAGTGGCAGAGGGAGGCAGCTCACATGATGATCAGAAAGCTGAGAGAGAGACTACACTTCCCCCCATACAAATATATATACTAAAGCCACGGCCCCAATTCTCCACCTCCTCCAGCCACAGCCCACCTGCCTTCAGTTACCACTCAATTAATCCCATCATGTGATTAATTCACTGATTGGGTTAAGGCTTTCACAACCCAATCATTTTCCCTCTGAACCTTCTCACACATAAGCTTTTGGGGGACACCTCACATTTAAACCACAAGAATTGCTATAATTTTTTTCTATATTGAAAATTGAACTCAGGACCTTACACATGCTAGGCAAACATTGTACCATATACCTACATTCCCACCTCTTTTTATTTTATTTTGAGACAGACTCTCTAAGTTGTTCAGGCTGGCCTCATATATGCCATCCTTCTGCCTCAGCTTCTTGAGTAGGTAGGATTACAGGCGTTCACTTGTAAAACTGTACCTGGCTTACTGGTACAATTTTATGTGAAGTATGCATGTGCTTGTGTGTGTATGTGTGTTTTTAAAAATTATATATACACACACACACATATATATAGTTTTTACTTTATTTATTTCTTGGTTCTGATTCTAGTGACTTAACCCAGGGGCTCAAGCATGCTCTCTACCACGGAGCTACACCCCTGGCCCCAGAAAATATTTTAACCTTTTTTTTTTTTTTTTTTTTTTTTTTAAGAGAGAGTGAGAGAGAGAGAATTTTTAATATTTATTTATTTATTTTTTTTAATTCTCGGCGGACACAACATCTTTGTTGGCATGTGGTGCTGGGGATCGAACCTGGGCCGCACGCATGCCAGGCGAGCGCGCTACCGCTTGAGCCACATCCCCAGGCCCCTATTTTAACCTTTTTAAGATATAGTTTCAAATATAAGTGTGTGTGTGTATATATATATATATATATATATATATATATTTTATTATCAATGGATATATTGTCAATATATATATGGGGGAGACCAACCTTGCAAGTGACTGAGTCACACTCCCCGGCTGGGTGCTGAGTTGCTCAGTTGCAGAAATGTGGCAGAGCTTTCCCCACCCTTCTTGGGTTCCAGGGTCGGTGTCTCGTGCATGGGTGTGTCTTGCTACAGCCCCATGGGTGAAGCTATGCTCACCTGTTCCTTTGTAATATAACCCCTTGCCCTGTTTACAATAGAATCTTCCATGGAAGTGCCTTGTGTGTGCTCCTTTCTCTTACTGTGCTCTTGGGTGTGGCCTACCCAGGTGTCAGTCAACCTGCTGACAGTGGACATCATGAAGCTAGACTCAGCCCCCTGAAACCTGACCCCTTGCCTCATTTGAATAGCTTCTCAATAAAAGGGGTCAGCACGTGCTCTCGCTCTCTCTCTCTCTCTCTCTCTCTCTCTCTCTCTCTCTCTCTCTCTCTTCCTTCAGACCCTTAAGGTCAGAGGAGCCGGGCTGGGGATGTGGCTCAAGCAGTATCGCGCTTGCCTGGCATGCGTGCGACCCAGGTTCAATCCTCAGCACCACATACCAACAAAGATGTTCTGTCTGCCGAAAACTGAAAAATAAATATTAAAATTCTCTCTCTGTTCTCTCTCTCTCTCTCTTAAAAAAATAAAAATAAAAATTCAGTCATTAAAAAAAGAAAGAAAACAACATGCATTTTATGCTATCATCTAAGAAAAATATGTGTGCATATGTATATGATAGATGTGTAGCGTTGGGTAAGATATACCAGAGACTTATAATAGTGGCTTCCACTGTAGTACAGACACAATGGAAAGAGATTTACTTTTCATTGCCTAACCTTTTGTAACTGTCAAAATTTCATGTCAAGAGGCTGGGGGTGCTGCCCGGAGTGGCACATGCCTGTAATCCCAGTAACTAAGGAGGCTGAGGCAGGAGGATCACAAGTTTAACACCAGCCTCAGCAAGTTAGTGAGTCCTGTCTCAAAAAATAAAAAGGGCTGGGTGCTGTGGCCCACGCCTGTAATAACAGCAGCTCCAGAGGCTGAGATAGGAAAATCTCTAGTTCAGAGCCAGCCTCAGCAACAGCAAGGTGCTAAGCTACACAGTGAGACCCAGTCTCTAAATAAAAGCAACTCAGTGAGACCCTGTCTCTAAATAAAATACAAAATAGGCTGGGTATGTTGCTCAATGGTTGAGTGCCCCTGAGTTCAATCCCTGACACCAAAAATAAAATAAATTAAAAAAGGCTGGATTTGTGGTCAGTGGTTAAGCACCCCTGGGTTTAACCTCTAGGTAGAGAGAGAGAGAGAGAGAGAGAGAGAGAGAGAGACAGACAGACAGACAGACATTGGGGGTATAGCTGCTGAGTGCTGAGTGGTAGTGCTTGTACTTAGAGTATTCATGACCCTGGGTTTGAGCCCTGACACCAAAACCCAAAACCAAAAATTTCACATCAGGTATATGTGTTATTATTAAAAATTATTATTCAAATAATTAAGGGAAGAAATAGTTGTGATGATAGTTGATGAGGGTTTTAGCTACGGCAGATGCAGTGAACTGGACTGCAGGAGATAGATATGAGAGATCTTGCAAAGGCAGAATGAATTGGTCTTGATAACTGATATGATTTTGAAGGTGTAGGTGATGGGGCTCAAAGGAAGAGAAGAAAAAGAAATGAAAGATGATTTAATTTCAGATAGATTGGTTAACTGTGTCATAACCCTGGGGAAAAAAACAGAAGTAGGTTTACATGTAATGGTGGTAAGGGGAATGAGAGGTTATGAGTTTTAGGCCCCAATTCTCCTATCATTGATGGAGGGTGCACTTATAATTTACTAAATTTTGGGCTGGGGATGTGGCTCAAGGGATAGCGCGCTTGCCTGATATGCCTGTGGGCCAGGTTTGATCCTCAGCACCACATACAAATAAAGATGTGGTGTCCACCGAAAAATAAATAAATAAATTCTCTCTCTCTCTCTCTCTCTCTCTCTCTCTCTCTCTCTTTAAAAAAATAATAATTTACTAAATTTTGCTGAATATATTTTAATAGACTCTTTAATTCATAAACAAACAAAGCAACCATATGAATTAGGAATTACAATCCCTCTTTTATAGGTGACAGAATAGCCTCAGAGATATTTAGAAACTTGAACAAAACTAAACAGCTATCAGTGGCAGAGGCTAGATTTAAATGAAGGCTGGTCCTAGGAACAGTATTTTTTCCCTGTATCAACTTAGTTTTAAACTGGCCAGAAGACGCTAAGAGGATGGCTTTGGATTTGAATAGGTGAGTTCAAATCCCAAGTCTGTTAATTCCTAGGTATGTGACCTTGGGCAAGTTTACTTCACCTTTCTTTCTTTCTTTCTTTCTTTTTTTTAAAAAAAACTTTCCTGCTAGGAGAGTGCTCCACCACTGAGCCACAATCCCAGCCCTTACTTCACCTTTCTAAACCTCAATTTCATTCTCAGTATCCAGTAAAAAGGTTTAAATCTAAAGCTTCAGCAGACACACATGACTGCTTAGTAAATGGCAGCCCAATTGTACTATTGATTGGACATGGGATGTGTTGGTATAGTAAATCAACAGTAAGAAGTTTGAAGCTGGAGTTAAGGAGGCAGAAATACAGACTTAACTTACTTCATGGCTATTTACTTAACAACTGTTTGCCATAATGGCTCTTGAAAAAAAATTTCCATTTTTCTAGTCAGTGACTTATTTTTTCCTCCTAGTATGACTTTTTCACTTGTATACAAAAACAAAGCAGCTATAAAAAGGAATATTTTAATACTATGATTTTAAGCAAAGACTCACCACTTGGTGTTACAGATTTTAGGCAAGAAAATATCACATGAACACATTTGAATTATGTCTTATACTTGAATGAACACACGTTTTGTTTTCCATATGGATGTCCATGCCAAGTGAGAGAAATGAAGAGGTGGTATTTTTATGTCTCTTCCAATAATTATGCATGTTTGTCATTTCCCTCTTTCAAAGTACTTTAATATTTAGCCTTTACTTTGCTCCAAAGAAGTTTTCCTGTTTAAAACTTTACTTTTTCAAAAATTTAATTTAATTTTTTTATAATGGTGCTGGGGAATAAAACCCAGGATCTTATACATACCAGGCAAGCACTCTATCACTGACTACATTCCTAGCCCTCAAATATTTCACTTACAAGATTGAAAAATTGGTACAAATTGACCAAAAAAAGAAAGATCATACCTTCCAAAGAATGACCCCCTTCTCTATCAGCCACCTCCCAAAATCAAGTCTTTTCTTCTTCCTTTGGCCAATTTGATAAGCCTAATTAAATTATGTTTTATGTACAAATCATGCTTACCTTCAGATAGTATATTTATCTATCTTTAAAAATTATTTGCATACCTTGAGTTAGGACATTATAATAAGCAGAGTTCTAAGATGGCTTCAAGATTTTCATTCCTTGGGGGACACATTCTATAAAATTCCCTCCACTTAAGTATAAATAGGACCTGTACTGATGATGAGATAGACTCTTGTGATTAGGTCATCTCATATAGGAAAAGAAGGAAGACTTTGGAGATGTGATAGATCCCTAATTAGTTGACTTTATCTTAATCAAAAGAAGGATTATCCTAGGTGAGTAATTGTTTGGCTCTTTTAAAAAGGACCTAGATATAAGAGATAGAAGAAGCCAGAGAGACTGTAAGTACCAGAGTGGCTCACCTGTTGGCCTTGAAGAAGCAAACTGCCCTGATATAGAGAGGGCTGTGGCAGGGCATGGTGGGTGGCTGCTAAGAGCTGAGGAACTTAGTCCTACAACTATAAAAAAGGAATTTTACCAACAACCTGTGAACTTGGAAGAGGACCCCAAGCCTCACAAGAAGTCATAGCTCTGGTTGATACCTTGATTTCAGTCTGGTAATACCCTGAGCAGAAGACCCTGATAAATTATTACTAGACTTCTAACCCATAGAAACTATGAGATGATATTGTAAGGGTCTGGCGAAAAGTCAGAGGAAGAGACCACCAAGAGACTGACTCATGCAATTGCAGAAGGGGATTTATTGAGGATCCAATTCAGCACGCTGAGGCTCCAGGCTCACTCAAGAAGCAAGAGCAGCCCAGAGCCCAGAGCAGAGGTTAAGCAGTGTTTAAGTACACTTTTTGGGGAGTGCGGGGGGGGGGGGGGGGGGGAGTGGGGGGGGGCTTTGTATACATCAGAACAAATCAGCATGAGGCGCGGAAAAATTGAACAACAACTCTCATAAATGATTAGCACATTCATTGGCAGGAACAGGTCGGGCGGGGGTGATTGGTCACTCTTAAGTGGGGTACACATTCAAACTGATTGGTTCGGGCCCTGTATGCCTATGTGACAAGCTGCATAAGGCTCTAGGCTAAATGGCCAGTAGGGCGTTGTCTTAACTGCCTCAGGAATTTCAGGTTCTGGGTGTAGCAGAGGAATTTAACAATACCTGGTCTTTCACTTTTTAATTCAGGCTTTGCAGCCTAGAAACTTTACCCTTTCAATATATTTTGGGTATTTTTTAAAATTTACTGAATTTCTGATAATTTTTTTGTGTGTGTGGTGCTGGGGTTTGAACCCAGGGTCTTGTGCATGCTAGGCAAGCACTCTACCAACTGAGCTATATCCCCAGCCCCTGATAATTTGTTATATTGTCATGTAACAATAAAAAATGATAAAAGTTTATGAATTATTTATTGCCACAATAATGCTATCTGATGAGCCTTCTCAAAACTCAGTAAAGGAGTCCCTTTCATTTGTTATAACTATGACTCATCTGACAATTCTGTTGATTGAGTCTAAGCTGATCTAGTCTAGTCTAGTCTTATTGACTTATTCATAAATGGCTGCTGGGTGGACTGGGGGTTGAGTGGTTTAGAATGGCCTTAGCTGGGATGACTTGGCTGCACTTCCCAGGATCTCTCCTCTTCCAGCAGGCTGTACTGGGTTGGTTCTCATGGTAGTGGCAAGGTTTAAGAACAAGATGAGAAAATGCGTAGGTAATTTTTCAAGACATCTTGCATCAGATTCTCTAGTATTCCATTGGCTGAAGCAAGTCACATGAGAAGAGATTATACAGTCCTCATGCTGACTGCCTCATATTGAACTGTAGTTGGAAGAGGCCATTCTGGTCTCTATATGAGCTAGAGCCAAACTTCTACTGTTAGGTGCCCCTAGGGCAAGGAAGAGGGGGGGGGCATGGTCCAAAGGAAATGGAGCAGTTAAGGGAAGCTGTTCACTGGTGATCTGAGCTTTGAAATTACAGATGGCCATTTAAGAGAACATTTTAAGAGGATGAGTGCACACCTTTAGCCCCAGCTACTAGGAGGTTGACACAAGACAATAGATTGTCAGTTCAAGGCCAAAGTTTTAGAGGCTAGCCTGGGCAATTTTTTAGTTTTTTTAGTTGTCAATGAGACCTTTATTTATTTAATTAATTTATTTATATGTGATGTTGAGAATCGAATCCAATGCCTCACATGTTTTAGGCTGGTGTTCTACCACTGAGCTACAACCCAGCTCCAGC
Source organism: Urocitellus parryii (assembly GCF_045843805.1). NCBI lineage: Eukaryota > Metazoa > Chordata > Mammalia > Rodentia > Sciuridae > Urocitellus > Urocitellus parryii. The sequence goes on from NC_135541.1 coordinate 22,256,095, forward strand.
CTGGGTCATTTTGAGAGATTTAAATACTGATATAACTTGTAGTAGAGCACTCTGGGTTCAATCCCCAGTGCCACAAAAAGAATGAAGACGGCTGGAGTTGTAGCTCAGTGGTAGAGCTCTCTCGCCTAGTAAAAGGGTCTGGCGAATCGTTGGAGAAAGAGACCACAAGAGACCAGCTTCATGCAATGAGCAGGAGGGAGTTTATTGAAGAGGATCCTAATTCAGCGCGCTGAGGCTCAAGGCTCACTCAGGAAGGGAGAGCGGCCCAGAGCCCAGAGCAGAGGTCAAGCAGAGCTTAAGTACACTTTTTGATGAGGGGGGGGGGCTTTGCATACATCAGAACAAATCTACATGAGGCGTGGGAAAATTGAACAACAACTCTGAGACATGATTAGCACATTCATTGGAGGGAACAGGTTGGGTGGGGGTGATTGGTCACTCCTAAGCGGGGTACACATTCAAACTGATTGGTTCGGGCCCTGTGACAAACTGCACAGGGCCCTAGGCTAAATGGCCAGTAGGGCGTTGTCTTAACTATCTCAGAAATTTCAGGTTCTGGGTGTAGCAGAGGAACTTTGCAATGCCCAGGTCTTTTACATTTTAATTTTGCAGTTTAGAATCAGCTTAGAAATTTTACCCTTACACTAGCACATGCAAGACCCTGGATTTCATCCTCAGCACCATATAAAAATAAATAATTAAAATGAAAGGTATTGTGTTCATCTACAACTAAAAAAATAAAAAAAAACCAGTTTACAAAAAAAAGATTAAAGGAAAAGAGGGGAGCACATTTTGAGAGATGGTGCACACTCAGATTTTGTTGTAGTGAGAGAAACCTCCAATCCCCAAAAAACAAAAAATAAACAACAACAACAACAAAACACATTCTAGGGACATTGGTTCTGTGACCTACTCCTGTGTTGAAGAGGTAGATGTAGCAAAATGTGCTCGACCACACAAAGTTGATGGAGGTGGAGTAGAAACAAAGAGCTGTTTTCTAGAGAGGATTCTATAAAGCCTGGTGCCCATCTAACAGTGAAGAAAATTTTTGTTAGTGGTATTAAAAAAAGATACAGAAGAATGTAGTTCAAGAGATTACTTTGAAAAGTATGGCAAGATTGGGATCACAGAATTTGTGGAGGACAGGGAATATGGGGTGTTAGGTCGGTGGCGACTACTTAGAACAAAGCAGTCTGCGCAGTCTGCGTGGGGAAAGGAACATCAATCAGATGCCTGCAGAAATGCCTGTCAATCAGCCAGATCTCCTCAATCAGCAGGACCCCCTGTCAATCCTGGAGTCCTGTCCTGTCCTCGTTCAGCAGCCCTTTTAAATCTACCTCCCTTGGTCGATGCCCACCTCGCCTGATCTGACATGGGGGAAAAAAGAGGATTTGCTTCTATAATTTTTTTTAAGTGTAGGGGATTAAATTCAAGGGGCTTTAGCACTGAGCCACATCCCCAGCCCTATTTATTTATTTATTTATTTATTTATTTATTTATTTAGAGACAGGGTCTTGCTATTGCTTAAGAGTCTCACTAAGTTGTTGAGACTGGCTTTGAACTTGTGATCCTTCTACTTTAGCCTCCTGAGTTACTGGGATTACAGTGCCACACCCACACTCAGCTGTTTTTTGTTTTTGTTTTTGTTTTTAAAGGAAGCAACTACATTTGTTTAAAGTAGCTAGTGCTATGATGCAAAACAAAAAATAAAACCCAACAATTCCCCCAATACTACTTTCAAAATCAACGTGTCAAACTTGAGAATATAGTTTTTTTCACACTAGTAAATCAAAACCAAGACCCAGAGTTTATATATATTATACATATATTATATGATACATTATATATAAAATAGTACAAACAAGGGGCTGGGGATGTGGCTCAAGCGGTAGCGCGCTCGCCTGGCATGCGTGCGACCCAGGTTCAATCCTCAGCACCACATACAAAGATGTGTCCGCCAAAAACTAAAAAATAAATATTAAAATTCTCTCTCTCTCTCTCTCTCTCTCTCTCTCTCTCTCTCTCTCTCTCTTAAAAAAAAAAAAAAAGAATGCCAAGTTAGGGGCTGGGGCTGGGGCTCAGCTGTAGTGCACTTGCCTGGCATGAGTGAGGCACTGGGTTCAATTCTCAGCACCACATATAAATAAATAAAATAAAGGTCTATCAACAACTAAAAAAAAATGTTTTTTTAAAAAAAGAATGCCAAGTTAGTTACTCACTTCATATTTGCTTCTTTTGCCCGCTCCACATCTTCCTCATTTGAATCTTTCCATGCATTGAGAAACATCAATTCTCCACTGCTGTCTGTGGCACCAATTATTTGTTCAGGATCTAGACCTCTGGTTTGTCAGTGGCATCTCTTTCCTTCTTTGATTTGCTATCATCAGATTAACTGTCATATAAAGATTTTCTTTTGGTACCATCATTTTCTCTTTTCTTTCTTTTTCATTTAATACCTTTATTTATTTTAAAAAAAATGTGAGAGATGGGGACGCAAAAGTGGATGTCAGGCCCCTGCTTATATGCTGCTTCTATGATATAGAAAAGTCATTGAGGGCTGGAGATGTGGCTCAGCGGTGGCGCGCTCGCCTGGCATGCGTGCGGCCCGGGTTCGATCCTCAGCACCACATACCAACAAAGATGTTGTGTCCGCCGAGAACTAAAAAAAATAAATAAATATTAAAAATTCTCTCTCTCTCTCTTTAAAAAAAAAAAAAAAAAAGAAAAGTCATTGATGTGTGGCCAGGATGGTGATGGTGCAGCAGGATCAAGGGATGGATTTCCAATGATATTCAAAAAGGAGACAAAATCCACAAGACTTGTGATACATTGGATCGTGTTTAGAAAAACACACAGATACTGTACCAGGTAACACTGAGAGTCCTTCTTGGAGGATCCTCTGGTGCCTACTTGTCACCTCTGTTCAGAAGAGTCCTGGGCTCTGCAGTCCAGCTGCCAGCTGCCTGCAGAAAATTTTGGAGGTCTTAGTCCATAGGAGGCCAGCTCCATGCCTCAGGGTTTGACATGAGGCTGAACATCATGGCGGGAGAGCAGGGAAGGGGGAAGCAGCTCACACCACAGTGATCATGAATCAGAGAGAGGTAGGTATCCTCTATCAGCTTTTTAAGATTAAGAAATACTTCAGGGCTGGGGATGTGGCTCAAATGGTAATGCCCTCGCCTGGCATGCACGGGACACTGGGTTTGATCCTCAGCACCACCGAAAAACTGAAAAATAAATATTAAAAAATTATCTTTCTCTCTCTTCTCTTTCTCTCTCTTAAAAAAAAAAGAAATACTTCAGTTAACTCTGAGCAATCTAAATTTTCTTCAGGTTCCCTCATATTGGCAGCATCTGTAAATCTCTTCCACTTCAAGAAACATTGCACCTTTCCATTCACTGCACATCAGTCTGGTACCTTTTCCACCACAAATTCTTCAGGCTCTGCCTCTTCAACTTTTTAATCTTGCCATTCTGTTTCTTTCCCATTTTTTGCAACGTAGTTTTATCAGAGGCCTTTTTTTTTTTTTTTTAATTGAAGACTTGAAGAGCTATTATGACTTCACCACCTCCAATGCTTCAGGTCATGGATCTGCCTGCTTTTGCCACTTATGATGATCAATGATACAGTTGATCAAATTGTTGTTCAGAAATACCACACTATTAATGGACATAATAGTGAAGCGCAAAAGGCCTTTTCTAAACAAGAGATGCAGGTCTGCTGGATCACAAAGAGGTTGTGGAGGGGGATCTGGCAACTTTATGGATCATGGAGGGAACTTTGGGGGTGATAGAGGTGATTCTGGCCATGGTGGAAACTCTGATGGAAAAGGAGGCTATGGTGGTGAAGGTGATGGCAGCAGAGTTAGTTATGGAGGGGGTGATGGTGGCAGCTAAGATGGTGGTCCTGGTTATGGTAGCCAAGGAGGCTATAGGAGGCTTTGGTGGTAGTGGATATGGAAACCAAGGTGGTAGATATGCTGGTGGTGGAGGAGGAAGATATGGTAGTTAAATGAAGGAGGGAATTTTGACTATAGTAATTCTGGTGGTGATTGAAACTATAATGATTTTGGAAATTTATAGAAGGCAATGGAAATCAAATGATAGACCCATAAAGGATGGCAGTTTGGGTGGAAGAACTCTGGCCGGATCCTATAGGGTGGTTATGGATTTGGTGAAAGATGTGGTACCAGAAGCTTTTAAAATATCAGAAAAGGGCTACAGTTCTTTGGATGAAAAGTGAGAAAATGTTGGGAAAGCTGCAGGTTACCTTGAGAAAAGTGTCCCAAATGTATTAGAGGAACTCTAAATATCTGTCACAGGGCTGGGGTGGTAGCTCAGTGGTAGAGCACTTGCCTTGTGTGCATGAGGCACTGGGTTTGTTCCTTAACACCAAATAAATAAATAAAATAAAGGTATTATGTCCATCTACAACTAAAAAAAAATATTTTAAAAAATCTATAACAGAAGAAATTATGACCCATGGTCAGAAAAATTATTGCAGCTTTCTGTTTCCTGGCTGGCATGAACTAAAGAGCTTTCCTCCACCATGATGTTCTGACTCATCTTGGGCCCAGAGAAATGGAGTTGGAAAACCATGGACTGAAACCTCTGAAACCATGAACCCCAAATCAGCTTATCCTCTTCCAATTTGTTGTTGGGTATTTTGGTCACAGCACAAAACATTGATTTAGTTCCTGAGTAGCTGGGATTACAGGTATGTGCCACCGTGCCTAGCTGTGACCTTGTATTTTGAAGAAGGTTGAGAATTCATTTCCTCATTGTCCTCCTGCTACCTTTGTTATGTCCTTACTCCCTTTCAGTAGCAGCTTCCACTTTACTGGTCTCAACTCTCATCTTCCACATCACCAGCAGAGTTGCTTTCCTCAGTACCTTAAGATCTGTGCATCCGACCTATTTAAAGTTGATAGGTAGTCTTTACAGGAGAAAAGGAGTTCCTCAAATTACATAGAGATAGCAGGGTCTCTGCGTTAGTCAGCTTTTCATTGCTGTGACCAAAAGACCTGACAAGGACAGTGTAGGGGAGTTTTGTTTGGACCACAGTTTCAGAGATTCAGTCCAGTCAACCTGCTGCAGAGCTCTAGGCCTAGAGTGACGCAGAACATCAGAGTAGAAGGGCGTGACAGAGGAAAGCTGTTCCCTCTGACAACCAGGAAGCAGAGACAGAGAAACAGGTGCCAGGGACAAAGTATAAACCCCAAAAGCATGCCCCCACTGACCTACTTCCTCCAGCCACACCCTACCTGCCTACATTCACCACCCAGTTAATCCATTCAAGTAGATTAATTCACCTATTAGGTTACAGCTCTCACAATCTAATCATTTCAGTTCTGAACATTCTTACATTGTCTCACACATGAGCTTTTGGAAGACTCCTCACATCCAAACTCCAACAGTCTCTTAAGAAATATGTACATGTTTATAGATCAATAAATATATAGGAAAAACTAAAAGATGTAATCTCCCAAATCATGTGTGGTTAAGTACCAATAAGAAACTAAGATGAAGAATATTTGGAATTATAGTGATAATAATGAACATTTGTTATTCAGTCAACAATTATTTTTTAAAAATATTTATTTTTTTAGTAATAGATGAACACAATACCTCTATTTTATTTATTTATTTTTATGTGGTATGGGCCTCACATGTGCGAGGCAAGCACTCTACCATTGAGCCACAACCCCAGCCCCTCAATAATTATTTGTTGGGGCTGGACTTGTGGCCCAAGTGGTAGTGCCTGGCATGCATGAGGCCCCGGGTTCAATCCTCAGCATCACATACAAACAAAGATGTTGTGTCACCCAAAAACTAAAAAATATTAAAATTCTCTCTCTCTCTTTAAAAAATAATAATCATTATCATTATTTATTGAGCACCTACTATAAAACCAGCAGATATTCTTCTAGGAGCTGGAGCTACAGACTTGAAAAAGATGGAAAGAAAAGAAAAATGAAAAAACAAAAAGTTACTAAAGCCTAAATATAAAAGCCCTTCTTGTTCAGGATTATAGACATGGTTTGCCAAAAGTATAGCTATTGATTAATGCAATGTGGTATCAATTAGATAGATGCACTTTCCTGAGGTCTTTCATCTACTGTAGTTTTTTTCTTTTTATTATAGCAGATATATTACCCTGAAAACTGTGGTAGTGATACCAGGAATAAAAATTTAAATAATTTTTAAAAACATTTATTTTTATTTAATTAATTAATATTTATTTTTATTTATTTAATTAATTTATTTCTTTTTATGTGGTGCTGAGGATCGAACCCAGGGCCCTGCACATGCTAGGCAAGTACTCTATCACTGAGCCACAACCGCAGCCCCCAAATTAAATAATCTTTAAAATTTCAATATTTGCATAGTTGAGTTTTTCTACATCTTAGTACAGAAATTTTTTAAAAATGCAGTATTTCCTTGTTAGTTAACATGTTAAGAAGATCATTGTTTATTTTTTGTCATAAATTTTGCTAAAGTTGTAAAGAAACAACTAATGATTTGGCTTTAAGGGAAATCTATTCCCATTTCCAAATCATGTCATGAATAGGCATTGATATGTGGAGAGAAGAGATTGTATATTTGTAATGTGTGTGTTAGATAAATAGAATTGGGCATTTAAATTAGTGTATTTATAAATTTAATAGCATTTAAAATTACTTTCAAATGAAAAAAAAAAATCTCAAAATTACAAAAAAGAAAATATCCTTACAAAGACTTGTGTAAAATGTTCACAGCCACTTTATTCATAATAGCCAACAACTAAAAACTACCCAAATGTCTATCAACAAATTGTGGCATATTTATAAGTGGAAGATTATTCAGCAATAAAAGAATGAATTACTGATCCAAGCAGCAAGCTAAATGAATATCAAAAATATGTATGGGGCTGGAGATGTGGCTCAAGCGGTAGCTTTCTCACCTGGCATGCATGCGGCCCGGGTTCGATCCTCAGCACCACATACAAATAAAGATGTTGTGTCCACCAATAACTAAAAAATAAATATTAAAAAAATTCTCTCTCTCTCTCTCTCTCTTTAAAAAAAAATATGTTGAGGGCTAGGGGTGTAGCTCAGCGGTAGAGCGATCGCCTTGCATGAGAGAAACCTGGGTTCAATCCTCAGCACCACATAAAAATAAATAAGTGAAATAAAGGTATTATGTCCAACTACAACTAAAAAATAAATATTTTAAAAAATATGTGTGGAGCCAAAAAGTCAAGAGTCAGACACTAAAAAGTACATTCTGGAAGATTCCATTTATATGAAGTTAAGGAAAAGTTAAAAATTATGTATGGGTGTTAGAAATCAGAACAACAGTTGTGTATAGGCAATGGGGATTGAGAGGAGGAGAACATGAAGATGTTCTCCATGTTCATGGAAATGTGTTTTATCTTGACTAGGGTGGTGATTCCATAAGTATATAAATTTATTGAAACTCTTTAAATTGTACACTTTAGGCTTATACATTTTACTCTATCTAGTTTTACTTAGACCCTGATATATCAGAAGGTACATAAATATTGGTGTTAAAAGCCTTCTATTTTAATATCACTTCGAATTTTTAGCTGTGTAAAATCACTTGAAACTTCATATGCCTTAATTTTTTCATCCATAAAATGGGAAATCTGTTTAATTCTCTGTACTTTTGTTATTGTGGTAAAGTATACATAATGTGAACAGTAAAATTTATTATTTTAACCATACTTTAATATGCAGTTATGTCTTCTTGCTAAGGATTACTTTGGCTATTCTGGGTTTCTTATTTTTCCAAATGAATTTTGTGATTGCTTTTTCTAGTTCTATGAAGAATGTCATTGGGGTTTCAGTGGGAACTGCATTAAATCTGTATAATGCTTTTGGTAGTATAGCCATTTTGACAATTCTCCAGGAGCATGGGAGATCTTTCCATCTTCTAAAGTCTTCTTCAATTACTTTCTTTAGTACTTTATAGTTTTCATTGTAGAGGTCTTTTACCTCTCTTGCTAGATTGATTCCCAAGCATTTTATTATTTTATTTTATTTTTTAGGCTATTGTGAATGGGGTAGTTTTCCTAATTTCTCTTGCAGTAGATTCATCACTGATAGATAGGAATGTATTTGATTTATGGGTGTTGATTTTATATACTGTTACTTTGCTGAATTCATTTTTTAGTTCTAAAAGTTTTCTGGTGGAATTTTTTGGAATTTTTCTTCTAAATATAGAATCATGTCATTGGCAAATAGTGATAATCTCAGTTCTTCTTTTCCTATTCATATCCCTTTAATTTCTTTCTCCTGTTTCATTCTTCTGGCTAGAGTTTCAAGGATGATGTTGATTTAAAAAAAAAAAAAGGTGTGTAGAGCTGTGCACAGTGACACAAGCTTGTAATCCCAGTGACTGTATAGGCTAAGCCACCCTCAGCCACCATCTTCTCAAACCCTCCCACATTCCTCAGCCTATTTTATCTGGAGACAGATCTGGCCTCAAATTTACATATCCCCCTGCTTCAGCCTCTAAATTGCTGGGATTACAAGAAGGAAGTACCACCTTCATAGCTGGCGGTGCATGAATTACCTGTAGAATAACAGCAAAGACTCATACCACAGTTACACACAGAGACCTTGGAAAGAGCAGTTCTCTGTTATTTATATTGGTGGAATTATTGACCGTAGTGTAATGATGTTGATGGTGGGGAGGACCCTGAAAACAGAAATTTTCAGATAAATACATTGTTTCAAAGTACTGAAGGGCTGGGGATGTGGCTCAAGCGGTAGCGCGCTCGCCTGGGATGCATGCGGCCCGGGTTCGATCCTCAGCACCACATACCAACAAAGATGTTGTGTCCGCCGAGAACTAAAAAATAAATATTAAAAATTCTCTCTCTCTCCTCTCTCACTCTCTCTTTAAAAAAAAAAAAAAGTACTGAAAATTTCCATGAATAAAATAAAAATCTGGAACTTAAAAAAAAAAAAGGATGATGTTGAATAGAAGTGGTGAAAAACGGCATCTTTGTCTTGCTCTGGTTTTTAGAGGGAATGCTTTCAATTTTTCTCCATTTAAAATGATGTTGGCCTTGGGTTTAGAAGAGTGAAGCAGGAGGCATCACACTACCAGACCTTAAACTATATTACAGAGCTATAGTAACAAAAATGGCATGCTATTGACACCAAAACAGACCATTGGTACAGAATAGAAGACACAGACAAACTCACATAAATACAGTTATCTCATGCTAGACAAAGGCACCAAAAACTTTCACTGGAGAAAAGATGGCCTATTCAATGAATTGTTCTGGGAAAATTGGAAATTCACATGTGACAAAATGAGATCAGACCTCTATCTCTTATCCTTTGCGAAACTCAACTCAAAGAGGATCAAAGACTTAAGCACTAGAACAGAGAGTCTGCACCTGATAGAAGAAAAAGTAGGCCCAAATTTTCACCACTCAGCCTAGGATCTGACTTCCTGAACAAGGCTCCTAAAAACAAGAAGTAGAATTAAGAATCAATAAAGGCCAGGGTTGTGGTTCAGTGGTAGCGCCCTTGCCTTGCATGCATGAGGCACTGGGTTCGATTCCCGCACCACATACAAATAATAAACAAATAAAATAAAGGTATTATGTCCATCTACAAATAAAAAAAATATTAAAAAGAATCAATAAATGGATGGATTCAAACTAAAAGCTTCTTCTCAGCAAAGGAAACAAATCAATAATATGAAGAGAGAATCTACAGAATGGGAGAAAATCTTTACCACATGCACCTCAGATAGAGCATTAATCTCCAGGATATATAAAGAATTCAAAAAACTTAACATAAAAAAGAAAACCACACACACACACACAATCAAAAAACAACCAATGAATAAATGGGCTAAGTAACTGAACAGATGCTTCACAGAAGAAGAAATACTGAAAAACCAGCCTCTACCTCAGAGCAAAGCCTGTCCAAGGAAGGGACATCACCTTTGTCCTTGGAAAGACCCACAGAGCACTCCTAGGCTAAGTTGTTTATCTACAAATAACAGGAGAGATCTGCTGCGCCAGGTGTCCCTGACTCAGTCAGGCTAGATGGGGAGCCATAGCAACCCCCTAGCATCTACCAATCAGCATGAGACAGGGAAATACCTGGGATGCCAGATGAGCCTCCCAGTAGTGTAAAGGTATGGCGAAACGTCGGAGGGAGAGACCACCCAAGAGACTGACTCCATGCAATTGGCAAAAGGGGATTTATTGGGGATCCATTCCAGAGCGCTGGGACTCTGTGCTCACTCAAGAAGGGAGAGCAGCCCAGAGCCCCGAGCAGAGGTTCAAATAGAGCTTAAGTACACTTTTTGGGGAGGGCGGGAGGCTTTGCATACATCAGAACAAATCATCATGAGGCACGGGAAAATTGAACAACAACTCTGAGACGTGATTGGCACATTCATTGGTGGGAACAGATCGGGCGGGGGTGATTGGTCACTCCTAAGCGGGGTACACATTCAAGCTGATTGGTTCGGGCCCTGTGACGAACTGCACAGGGCCCTAGGCTAAATGGCCAATAGGGCGTTGTTTTAACTATCTCAGGAATCTGGGTGTAACAGAGGAACTCAATAATACCTAATCTTTTACATTTTAATTCAAGCCTTCCAGCTTAGAAACTTTACCCTTTCATTAGTTTATGGTGGTTGATAATGTATTGGGAAACCATGTAGTTCAGCAGGAATACCCCTTTGGGCTTAAACCAATCAGTTCAAATGAATCCCCCTTTTGTAGTAACCAATCACCCTTACCCAACTTGTTCCCGCCAGTGAATGTGCTAATCATGTTATAGAGTTGTTATTTGATTTTCCCGTGGTGTGTGATGATTTGCTAAGAGATGCTATGACGTATGTGGGGGGTCCCTGTCTTCTCCAAAGAGTGTATAAAACTGCTGCAAACCCTGGGCTCGGGGCCTCTCAGCGTCACCAGTTGCTGTGTGTGCACACAGCACACTGAGCTAGCTCGCAATAAACACCTCTTTGCTGTTTACATCAATCTTGGTCTCTGGTGGTCTTTTGGGGGTCCCGAAAACAATACAATCCATCAACAAATTTATAAAAAAATGTTCAACATCTCTAGCAATTACAGAAATGCAAATCAAAACTAGTCTAAGATTTCATCTCACTCCAGTTAGAATGGCAATTATCAAGAATACAAGCAATGGGGGGGGGGGCAAGTTGTAGCTCAGTGGTAGAGCGTTTGCCTAGCATGCGTTTGACACTGAGTTTGATCCCCAGCACCACATAAAAATAAACAAATAAAATAAAGGTATAGTGTCCATCTACAACTAAAAAAGTAATAAATAATTTTAAATGATATTTGATGATATTTTAAATGCCTTTTTCTTGCTCAATTGCTCTGGCTAGGAGTCCATTACAATGATGTATTTAAGTGGCAAAAGCAGGCATCCTTGTCTTTCTTCTGATATCAAATGAAAAGCATGGGTTGGAGTTAAATTCAGTGCCACTTGCCTGTCATGCAAGCCTTGGTTCCTGGGTACTGGGGACTTAACCCAGGGGTGCTTTACCACAGAGTTACATTCTCTGTTTATTAAGTGTTGTTAATCATAAAAATGTTGAAATTTGTCAAATGATTTTACGTATCAATTGAGATGATCATGTTCCTCCTTTATTCCACTTATATGGTATTTTAGAGTGATTAACTTTCATATATATGTATTTAAAAATTTTTTTTGACAATGGGCCTTCATTTACTTGTTTATTTAAATGTGGTGCTGACATTTGAACCCAGTGCCTCATACATGCTAAGCAAGTGCTCTACCACTGAGTTATAAATCAGCCCTCCCATATTAAACTAGCTTTGCCTTCAAGGAATGAATTTCACTTAGTCATGATGTATAATTCTTTTAATATGCTGCTGAATTTGGTCTGCTAGTATTTTTGTTGAGAAATTTGCAACAGTGTTCAAAAAGTATGGTCTGTAGTTTTTTTTTTTTTTCTCGTAGTGCCTTTTCTAGCTTTAGTATCAGGGAAATGCTGACCTTATAGAATAAGTTAGGAAATATTCCTCCTCTTCAATTTTCTGGAAGCATTTGAGCAGGATTGGTGTTAATTCTTCTATAAATACTTGGTGTAACTGAAGCCAGATTTAAAGTTAGGTAGCCAGTGTAGTTAGGTAAATCGGGTCTAATACCGAGTGAAATCTAAAATGGAGGCCATACTGAGAATGACTCAGGGAAAACAGGACAACTCATGGAATGTTTATGAAGTCCTGAAGAGGCCCTAGGCCAAAGTCCACCTCAAAGAAGTGTTAACCAACAGCCCCAACTAATTTGGAAATAGCCCATCCCAGAGAAGTGATAATCCCATCCCAAAAGGTGATAATTAGGCCCACCTGTGTCCCACCCCTCGGGCCTTCCAACCTACATTCCACCACCAAAACTATAAAAAGGGGAAACAACCGCACTTCCACGGACTCCACCTCTTGGGTCCCCTTCTTCCTCCGAGAGAAGTCTTTTCTGCTGTCCTTTAATAAACTAATTTCTACTCTGACCTTGCCTCTGCGTGCTTCTTTGGTGTTATTCTTCAACATCGGGGAGCAAGAACTTGTCACCGGTCAACAGCGGTATCATAACTCTCCAGTGAAGACATCAGTCCTGAGCTTTCTTTGTTGGAAGATATTTGATTATTGATTCAATTTTCTTAGCAGTAACATGTCTGCTCACATTTTCTATTTGTTTAGGATTCAGTCTTGGTAGGCTGTGTGTTTCTGGGAACTTGTGTACTTCATTTAGATTATCCAATTCATTGGCATGTAATTATTTATAGTGTTCTCTGATAATCCCTTTTCTTTCCATAAAACTGGTGGTAGTGTCTCTCTTTTGATTTTAGTTATTTGAGTGTTCTTTTTTTTTTTCTTAATGAATCTAGCTCCAGATTTGTCAATTTTATTTTGTTTTGTTTTTGGTGTTGAGATTGAATCTAAGGCCTTGTGCATGCTAAGTATGCAATCTACCACTGAGCAACAGCCCCAGTCCCTCAGTGCTATCAATGGCTTCAAAGAAGCAACTCTTGGTTTCATTAATTTTCCCTTATTTTTTTTTTGTGTGTGTATGTGTGAGAATTAAATAAGATAACCAAATAACAATTCCTGAGGAAGAAATGCAAATGGTCAATAACTATGTTTTATATAGTTGGGCCTCCTAAAATAATTCAAAGAAATTAAGATGACAGCAAGATATAATTACCAAACTGGCAAAACTAGAAAAAGTTTGAATTAGAAGTTACCCTCTCTTGTGTGGGGATATTTATTGAAAGGAAATCCTTAAGGGATATTTGGGGTGCTGATAATATTTTATTTATTAAACTGGGAGCTGTTTTTGTTTTAAAAATTTATTGAGAAGAGGGGATTTATCCTTTACTGAGTACAGAGTTTCAATTTTGCAAGTTGAAAACAGTATTGGAGATGAATGATGGTGATGGTTGCACAATAACATGAATGCATAAAATGGTAAATTTTATGTAATGTGTATTTCACCACAAGTTTTAAGATCCATTGAACCATGTCTTTGTAATTTGTACAATTTTCTATGTATAAAAATTATATTTTATTTACAAAAAAATAGAGTCCCTAGTGATGGAAACATGCAGAAGGCAGACACTGCTGGTGAAAGTGTAAATTAATATCTTTTTGGAAGGCAGTCTGGCTTCACAGGTCAAAAGCCATAACCTTTGACTCAGCATTTCTACTTCTAGGAATTCCTTCTATTTTAGGGACATTTTTTTTTTAAAGAGAGAGGGAGAGAGATAGAGATAGAGAGAATTTTTAATATTTAATTTTTAGTTTTTGGCGGACACAACATCTTTGTTGTATGTGGTGCTGAGGACCAAACCCGGCCGCACGCATGCCAGGCGAGCACGCTACCGCTTGAGCCACATCCCCAGCCCCTATTTTAGGGAAATATATTTGCAAAGGTATGTATATGAGGACATTTACTGTAATGTTGCTTATAATGCAAAGTATTGGAAAACACCTAAATGTCAATAAAAAGGGAGTGGTTAAAATATATAGTGTACCCATGCAATGGAATATATAAAGCCATCAAAAATGTACCTTAATCTTCATCAACATGGTAATATGTTTATGCTATATTCAATGGAACAAAAGAATGAAGTAAATATGAAAGATACAAAGAGCCACAAGAGGACTAGGGTTGTGGCTCAGTGGTAGAGCACTTACCTAGCATGTGTGAGGCCCTGGATTTGATTCTCAGCACTGCATATAAATAAATAAAATGAAGGTCCATTGACAACTAAAAAAAAATATTAAAAGAATAAAAAAGCCACACACACGGGCTGGGGATGTGGCTCAAGCGGTAGCGCGCTCGCCTGGCATGCGTGCGGCCCGGGTTCGATCCTCAGCACCACATACCAACAAAGATGTTGTGTTCGCCGAGAACTAAAAAATAAATATTAAATATTCTCTCTCTCTCTCTCTCCTCTCTCACTCTCTCTTTAAAAAAAAAAAATTAAAAAAAAAAGCCACACACAAAAAAAGATTTTGCCAGTGGTTATCTACTTTGGGCAATGAAATATATTGACTTTTAATTTTCTATGCTTATCTGTTTTTTAAATTTTCTTTGAGGGATATATGTTGCCTTTGTAAAAAGAAAAAAATATGTTAAGTTATTGGTAATAAGAAAGTAAAATGCTTGACACTTATGTTAATTATGTTAATGCCATCATTTCATTCTTCTTTATGGCTGGGTAGAACACACACACATATATGTTATATATGTGTCATATGCATGTATATTACATATTCTATATCCATTCACCTGTTGATGGACATCTAGGCTGGCTCTGTCACTTGGCTATTATGAACTGTGCTGCAAATAAAGAAGAAAAAAATTATGTCATTTGCTGGTAAATAGATAGTATTGGAGAACATCATGCTAAGTGAAATAAGTCAGGTGCAGAAAATCAAGGGTTGACTATTTTCTCTTACATGGAGAAGGTAGAGAGATAAGGATTTTTTAAAAGGGGATATCATGAAAATAGAAGAAAGAATAGTAGAGTAGACGAAGAGGACTGAGGAGGAGAGAGGAGGAGTTGGAAAGGGGAGGAACAGTGGAATGAAATTGATTAATTTTGCTTTGTGTGTATGAATATCACAATGAATCCCATTTTATGTATAATTATAATATACCAATTAAAATTGTATGTATAATTATAATATACCAATTATACATATATATTTAGTTGTAGTTGGACACAATACCTTTATTTTGTTAATATTATATGGAGCTGAGGATTGAACCCAGTGCCTCTCATGAGCACACTACCAAAGAGCCACAATCCCAGCCCCCATTTTTAAAAAGTAAATAAATAAAAGGAAGAACAAGAAAGGAAGGGACTCAGGGGAAGGGAGGAAAATACTGGGGAATGAAATTGCCCAATATGAATACATCACAATGAAACTGACTACTATGTATAACTACAAGGCAATAATAAATGCATAATAAAAATGTAAGAGCCCATTCCTTCCTTTGAAAAAGTAAACACTCATTAGCTGTACTAGGATTCTCCAGAGAAACAGAACCAATAAGATATGCATTTACAAAGAAAGACTTATTTTAAGAAATAGGTTCACATGGATGGTCATACCACCCTGAACTTGCCTGATCTCATCTGCTCTTGGTAGGAATAGGTTCACATGGAATGTGGGGGCAATCTGGCTGTGACATCTGTCACCCCATTGATCACCAGGGTTAATTCGGCTGATCTGGCTGACTGAAGTGGGTGACTCCTTCCTTCTTCTCTGTCCCATGTGCATCCCTCCCAAAGCTGAGTGCTGGGTCCAAGAGGACCTTCCCCCATAGAGGAGGACTGTTCTTCCATCAAGAGTATAGGAGTAGCTGCATCTCCTGCTACAACCTCCAAACAAGCTCTCAAGAAATAGGTTGACATGATTATGGAGGGTGGCAAGTTCAAAATCTACAGGGTGGGTTGGCGGGCTAGAGATCCAGATAGGTGCCAGTGTTGTGATCTAAGTCTGAGGGCCAGCTGGCAGAAAGCCTTCTTACTGGGACTGGGGACTGGAGAGTAAGCCAGTCTTTTTTTTTTTTTTTTTTAGTTCTCAATTGACCTTTATTTTATTTATTTATGTGTGGTGCTGAGAATTTAATCCAGTGCCTCACTCATGCTAGGCAAACGCTCTACCACTGAGCCACAAACCCAACCCTGGAAGCCAGTATTTAAGACCTTGAAGTGATTGGATAAGGCCCATCCACATTATAAGGAGCAGTTTGCTTTACTCAAAATCCACTAATTTAAACATTAATCTCGCCCAAAAAAGTACCATCACAAAGACATCCAGAATTATGTTTGAGAAAATATCTGGGCACTATAGCCTGGTCACGTTGACACAACATTGAGCCATTCATTCCACTTTTGTAAAGCTTGGATGTTGTCATCTGGTAGAGGTAGGATGAATAAAATAAAATACTTAGCTCTCTGGGCCCTTGAGTGTTTCCAGGACTCATGGACAGAAGCTAGTATGTCCACAAACTCCTTAACTCTGCTAGGGTTTTTACAAATTGTATACAATTTAGTTGTTTGTCTCACACTAGGAAGTACTCATTCTAGGTTTGGTCACAACTAACAATGCACAAGATTATATTGATTAAAGCTGAAGAGGACAGGCAGCCCACACCTAAGAGAAAAGAGCCTGCTTTGTCTCCAGGCTGCCCTGGAGCCTTCTAACAGAATGGACTATATTGGTCTGTCCAGGTCTGTGTCTCTCTTGGTTTTTTAATGTTTTCTTCTCCCAGTGTTTGCCTGCATGTTTTTTCTTATTGCTCTTTTGTTATTCTACTTTATAATTCTGTTAGGTGACATTAATTTAATGTCACCTAACAGAAAGTTGCAGACTGGGGTTTTTGGAGATATTTCTTTCTGGCTTATGTGGGATATTTAAAACCATTTGACTTAAATGATATCACTCAAAAACACATCTATACCGTGGACTCTAATTCATCTGTAACAAGGAATGAAATAGTGATACATGTTACAACATGTCTGGACCATGAAAACAGTATGCCATGTGAAAGAAAGCATTCACCAAACCATGTATTATGCAATTCCATTCACATCCATTCACATGCAATGTCCAGAATAGGACATCAATAGGGACAGAAAGTAGATTAGTTGTTGCTTAGGGAGTTAGAGGAGATAGGACAGCAGCAGTTAAAGGGTATCCTTCCAGATTTTTGTTTTTATGTTAAGAGACAGGGTTTAGCTACAAGCCCAGGATGGCCCCTGGGCAATCCTCCTGCCTCAGCCTCTCAAGAAGCTGGGATTGCAGGTGTGCGTCACTGCATCCAGTTGAACGAGTATAGCTTTGAAGTGAGATATGTTGTTCTAAAAGTGACCATGGTGATGGTTGTATATATCTGTGAATATATAAAAATAATTGAATTGTATACTTTAAGTGGGCAAATTGTGTGGTAGGTAAATTATGTCTCAACAAAGCTATTTTTTAAAAATTTGGTTCTGGATATTTAGTCAAAAGAATTGAAAACAGGATTTCAAAGAAATATTTGCATACCCATGTTCATAGCAGAGCATGATTCCACAATAGTCAAGTGGTAGGGCATCCCAAGTATCTATTGACCAAAAACAGATAAACAAAATATGGTTCTGAAATATTATTCAGCATTAAAAAGGAAAGATATTCTTTATTGGGCATGGTGGCATACACCTGTAATCCCAGTGACTCGGGAGGCTGAAACAGGAGAATCACAACTTCAAGGCTAGTCTCAGCAGCTTAGCAAGGCCCTGAGCAACTTTGCAAGATTCTGTCTCAAAACAAAAAATAAAAAGGGCTGGGGATGTAATGTAGTTCAATGACCCTGGGTTCAATGTCCAGTACTACCAAAAATAAAAAATAAAAATAAGGAAGGAAGGAAAGTCTGACACACGACACATGCAAAGTCAAATAAACTAGTCAAAAAGGATGAATATTGGGCTGGGGTTGTAGCTCAATTTGTGGAGTGTTTGCCTTGCGTGTGTGAGGCACTGGGTTGGATCCTCAGCACCACATAAAAACAAATAGGGCTGGGAATGTAGCTCAGTTGGTAGAGTGCTTGCCTCCAATGCACAAGGCCCTGGGTTTAATCCCCAGCACACAAAACAAAAAACAACAAATAAATAAAATAAAGGGGGCTGGGGTTGCAGCTCAGTGGTAGAGCACTTGCCTAGCATGTGTAAGATTCTGGGTTCAATTCTCAGCACCACATTAACAAATAAAAAACAAAGATATCATGTCCATGTACAACTGAAAGTACTTTTTAAAAAAATAAAGGTATTGTGTATGTCTACAACTAAAAAAAAATTTAAAAGGACAAATATTATATGACTCCCTTTATATGAAGTATCTAGAGTAATCAAATTCATAGAAACAGAAAGTCAAATAATGGTTGCCAGGGGCTGGGGAGAGGGGAAAAGAGGAGTTATTACTTAGTGGATGTAGAGGTTCTGTTTTGCAAGATGAAAAACTTCTGGAGATTAGAAGTTCAACAAAGTAATATCCTTATCATTACTGAAATGTGCACTTGAAAATTCTTAAGATGGTAAGCCTTATGTGTATTTTACCACAATTAAAACTTTGAAAGAAATTGAGAAATTTCAAGGAAATTCCAGCCAGGCATGGCAGCGAATGCCTGCTTGGAAGGCTGAGGCAGGAGGATTGTTTGAGCCCAGGAGTTTGAAACTGGCTTGGGCAACATAGTGAGATCCCCATCTCAAGACAAGATGAAACAAATAAACTCCAGTTTCTATGTTAGCATTTTAAAGATCTGGCAAGACTTAGTTGGCATTCCCTCATGGCAAGAATCTCTTGGAATGAGTAGTGGCTACCTCCTTTACAGTGGGCATGGTTTATTCTCCTCACTTAGGCTCCCTATTAATTCCTAATTTTAAAAAAATTTCATTTTTGCCTATGTTCTGGGGTATTTCACCTCCTTTCTGTTTTCTATTCATTGTCACTATATCCCAAAATGACTTTGTCTAAACCCACATCAGTCAGCCTAAATGTCTATCCACTTCCGCCTTTTATTAGATATTTAACCTTGTGATGATCACTTAACCTGAGGATCAGCTTCCTTTCCTATAAAATCATGTGAGAGCTGGATGTTTTGTTCAGTGGTAAAGCACTTGCCCAGTATGAAGGAGGCCCTATATTCCATTCCCAGCACCACACACCCACACAACACACACACACACACACACACACACACACACACAGATAAAATATTATCTAACCAATAGGCAAGACAAATGAAGCATGAGAAAATATCTTGTAAGCAATACTGGCCATTGGGAAATCATGCTAAACAACATTTGTTCCAATCCTATTGTTTCATGTATGTTGGACATTTTGTTTATGATACCATTATTTTACATTTTATTTCAGTTCTCTAATATTTTAATCAGAAATTTGGGAGAAATAATAGTTAACTTTAGTTAATTTTTAAAAAGCAATATAGCAACTGGGCACTGTGACTTACATGGAATTAAAATGGTAATTCCAGCTACTTGGAAGGCTAAGGCAGGAGAATCACAAGTTTTAGTCCAAACTGGACATCTTTGTAAGACCCTGTATCAAAATACGAAATAAAAAGGGTTGCAGGGATGGGGAGTCCTGGGGTTGTGGCTCAGTGGTAGAGTGCTCTCCTGGCATGCAGGCACTAGGTTCTAGCCTCAGCACCACATAAAAACAAAAAAATATATATATGGTGTCCATCTAAAACTAATTTTTTTTAAGGGCTGGAGATCCAAGATGTAGCTCAGGGGTGGAGAACTCTTGGATTCAATCCCCAGACAGCGCCCCCCCCCCCCTCTGCCAACACACACACAAAAGGTGATATGGGCTGGGGTTTTGGGGTGTGGATCAGTGGTAGTGCTTTTCTAGCATCTGGGAGGCCCTGGATTCCATTCTAGCACTGCAAAAAATGAAAGTAAACAAATAAATAAATAATGCATTTACATTGTTCAAAAATTAAAAAGGTATAGAATGAAGATTATTCCTCCATCTTCTTTCATATGGCCCCAAATCTACTATTAATTTTCATCTGTGCATCTTTCCAGATTTTTAAAAATACATAAGCAAACAAACACATATTTTCTTAGGGAGGGTAATTTTTTTTAAGTTTTTTATTGTTGTAGATGAACACAACACATTTTATTTATTTATTTGTTTGTTTTTATGTGGTGCTGAGGATCGAACCCAGAGCCTCACACTTGCTAGGCAAGAGCTCTGCCATTGAGCCACACCCCCAGCCCCAGGGAGGGTAATTTTTAAATATAAAACTGTTAAAGACTTTAGTAAAATAATTTCTATGCTACTGAAAGCAATGTTGCTGTTATTATTGTCATTATTTTTGGAAATTAAAACATCTTATGATTATTCAGTTGGCTTACAACAATTACTGTCACTTGCCAGGCTGTGTCTTGACATTCTAAGATATCTAACTCATCAACATTCAATGTGCTCATCTTTAAAATATTCTAGTTAGCAATGAAATTTTATCTCATCCAGTAGGACCTGACAAACAAGGTTCATAGAAGTATAATGATATTTCCTTTCTTCAGTAGAAAGAAACTAATAATTATGACAACTCTAAAGAATGCATTTTCCAGAGATTAAATGCTAGATGGCTTCTAAAGTTGGCTTGACACCAAAATGTAGGATTTCCTCTTTTCAACCCAGGCTTGTCATATACTTTCTAGTTTTTGTTTTTGTTTTCCTACTGTTACAGATTCCTCTATACAGTTTGTGCCAGTTTGGAGAAAAAACTCTTTGAGGACATGTCATCTACTTAGAATTTCTAATATATTTGGAGACAGATGCTTTACCATTTTTAATGTGCTTTAATGATTCCCATTTTATCTTTTTAAAAATATTTTTAAAATTTATTTTTTAATTTTAGGTGGACATAATATCTTTATTTTTATGTGGTGCTGAGGATGGAACCCAGTGCCCCATGCATGCTAGGCGAGCACTCTACCACTGAATCACAACCCCAGCCCCATGATTCCCATTTTAAACAAACTTTCTTCCTGAAAGAATTGTTCATACTCACTGTCTCTATTTCTTTATCTCCTGTTCTGTCTTCAGGCCATTCCAATCCTGGTCTGTCCATACCAACACACTGAAATGGCTCTGGTCTACAACACCAAAGACCTTTGAATCTTCTTGTCAATCCTTGAAGTTCATCTTCTTTGTCTTCTCGATGACATTTGACAAATTGGAATTGATCCCCTCTCTTGAAACACTTTTTCTTGTCTTCTGAGACAACACACTCTTCTGGTCTTCCTGCTACTTATTCTCTTTCTCTTGAAGTGCCTCAGGGCTTGGTTCATTTTATACTCCCTGAGTAATCCTATCCAGTCTTTTGGCTTATACTGATGAGTCCCCTATTTCTATCTCTAGCTCTGTTATCTCTCCTGAACTTCAGACTCGAATGTCCAATTGCCCATTTGACATTTCCACTTGCACGTCTGAGAAGCATCTCAAATTTAACATGTCCAAGATATGATTTTGCTTCTTTCTCTGCTTGCTCCTTCAAATCTACTCTTTCCTTTCTTTTTTTAATATTTATTTTTTAGTTTTAGGTGGACACAATATATGTATTTTATTTTTATGTGGTGCTGAGGATTGAACCCAGCGCCTCACGCCTGCTACGTGAGCATGCTACCACTTGAGCCACGTCCTCAGCCACTATTCTTCCCTTTTCAAATAACTGGCAACATCACTAACCTAGTTGTTAAGGCTAAAGAGCCTTAAGTCATCTTTTTCTCTTTCTTAAGTCATCTTTTTCTCTTTCTCCTTGTATCCAATTGGCTAAACCTCCAAAAGATATATCCTAAATTCAACTATTTTTCATTATGTCTTCCTCTGATGCTCTAGGGTAAGCCATTGTCATTTCTCACCTGGAGTGTCCCAGAAAACCTCTTAACTTATATCCACCTTTGCTCCCTTGTAACTCATTCTGCATATGGTATCCAGAGGGCATGTAAATTTTTTTTTGAGGTCTCCAATGGCTTTTCACAAGGTAAAATTTAAAAATACTTATGATGGCCATGTGGGGTGATGTAAGCTTGTAATTTTTATATTTTGAGACGGGATCTAACTTGCTGAGGCTGGCCTTGAATTTGCTATCCTCCTATCTCAGCCTCCCAAGTAGCTGGGCTTACAGGCTTGCCTGATTCTGCATAGCTGGTTTTTCAACATTTTTTAAGATTCAGCTCAAAGTTCACCTCCTCAGAACAATATTCTCTGATTATTAGATATGATTACCATACCTAAAGTAAGCTTCATACCAGCATTCTGCTTTACTTTCTTCTTAACATTCTTTGAGTTTACCTAATATATCCAATTTGCTTTAAAATATATTTGAACTTGACAGTTAGAATTATTTTATGTAATACCCTCCTTTGGAAAGAAACACCCAGTCTTTCAATGTAGCTGCCCTTTACCTCTGTGCGTGTATGGTATCTGTGTATATGGACGAAGAAGCATGAGACCTGGGATCCATTTGATATTCCTGTACCATTCCCTTTCTTCTCAGCATGCTCTGCAACCTGTTGGTCAGCGAGTGGAGGATCTTGTAGCCTGGCCTATCTGAGCTTGATTAGAATGTGGAGGCAATGAACAGGTCTTCCTGAGGTCTGACTGTTACTACTTTTTGTTTCCAGACCAGTGTCATCTACAGAGCCACTTTCATACCTGTCAGAAGTATTCTTGGTTATCTTTTTATTTATTCTTCCACAGGCTATGGGGGAACTTCTGGATCCATTCTATATTACACAAGAGCTAAGGGTCACTAAGCTAAGGCTTACAATTCTGTATGTGTATTTTTGTGTTCTTTTTCTTAAAAACAAAACAAAACAAACTCTTTCTGTCCCTATCACATAAACTTTGAGACCTGTAAAACCTGGATTTATCCTTGGCTAAAAGACATCGAGAGGAGCCAGATAAATCCCTTTTCTCTTTACCCAACTACTCTGGGGCATCACCTTCACTCACATGTAGCTGGCTGATTGCTGCTGTGGGTGTGGTCTACAAGCCATTTCTAGTTAGAATCCCAAACAGAAGCAGAGTCCTTTCTGCTTTGAAGAGCTGGGAAGACAGGGACACTTGTCACTCAGTTGGTACCTCTCTTACTTCTTGCTTCCTTTTTCTTCCTTCTATTATTTAATGAAAAGAATAAGGCTTTTATTTCTGGATGTCAAAGTCTCATGGCTGGGCTGTCCTAGATGGAAGAAGAATGTCCTCTGGAATGTGGGAGAACTCTCAGACTCTTACTATTTGCTGAACTTCATAGGTTAAATGGAACCAAGGAAATTTAGCAAATTATTTTTCACTACATTAAGCCTATTGTATTCTCTTCTGAGTATGAAAATAAATTCTAGAGCCATACTTCAGAAAAGAGTCTATAATGGAATTTGACTTAAGAGAATTAAAATGAATCAGTTTGATACTTGCAAATTTTTACCCCCATTGTATTCTAGTTTATTTATTAGAGAAGTAAAAAAAAAAACCTGGACTCATAAGCGAATTACCTCATTTTAAATGCTGGCATATAATTAAACAATTTTTAAAAAAGATAAAAGTTGTAACACTCATATCGTGCTAGGAACCAAAAATCTTCTAAGAGATTAACAGATGTTAACTTATTTAATCATCCCAATAACTCATTTTCAGATGAGGAAACCAAATTGCAAACAAGTAACTTGACCAAGGTCATGTAGCTATATACAATATATGTCAAATATATATTTGTGGGACAGATTTGATTACAAGGTCACTAGTTTGCAATCTTTTGTTAATGATATTTAAAATCCAAGAAGAACAAGTCTTTGAATTCTGTCTCAATCTTTCTGCTTAACAACCTTGGACCAATCTCTTAATCTCTATGGATCCCTCTGTAAAATTATGATTAAATTCATAGTTCTCACTAAATATTGTTTTTCTCTTTTTTCCTCCCTCCACATCAATGATTGCATCAAACACTCCTGGTATGTTTGATTCTTATCTGTAATGCACAAACCCTGCCTATTATTCAAGACCCAACACATTTCTAATACCTCTAGAAACAGTCTGATGCAGGAGAGAACCTTCGGCTGAGGGTCTAGGTGTCTGTTCCAGTCCTGATGCTGTTACTAATTCTTTGTGTGATCTCCAACAAGTCACAACTTCTCTGGTCCCATGTTTCATCTTTAAAATGCCCAATTGGTCTGGGGTTGTAGCTCAATGGTAGAGTGCTGGCTAAGTATGTGTAAGACCCTGGGTTTGATGCTCAGCCCATGGGGAAAAAAAAAAAACGAAAGAAAGTGGAACTGGCCTAAATTAATGGCTCTAAACTGTATTCTGAGAAATCCAACATTTTTCTGAGAGGATGGAACTGAAAGAAGCAGCAGAAGACAAGTCTAAGGCTTAGGAACAGTCAGTCTTGTGGGTACCCACTTCCAATTTAAATTGGGCAGCTCTACTTTAAGCAGCTAGATTTTATTACAAACAAATATTCCATTGTTTATAAAACAGGTGAAAGCCACTAGATCTTTTATGTACCTATAGTCACCTGAAATTATCTTTTCTTGGCTTCTCTTTTTATTTCCTTCTTGTTCAGGACACGGAACTAAAGGGTCTAACATTTTTAAAAAATTCTGGCTGAAATGAATATCAATCTATCTGTCTATATTTATTTATTTCCATTCCACCTTCTTTCTCCTACCCAAGAGTGAAATTAAAAATGAACAAACCTAAGAAAGGACCAGAATGGATATTTCCAGCCATTTCAGAGTTTTCAGCAAAACATGATAGATTAGCAAACTTTTTGGGTTCAAAACACCTCCCAAGTGATGCACAAAAGTCAAAGTGACATAGGGATGTCACATCTCAATACCCTGTGAATTCAGGAGTTGCTCATTTCCATTTTAATGTGTCTTGTCATGGGGAAGGACTTGAAGAGGCAACTTTGCATTTCTTACAGTATTTCCCCATTGTCCCTAAGCTATTAAGAATGTCATTAGGGAAATTTTTCTCCACCAAAGACTCAGTGGACTAGAAGGAACAGAAGGATGAATCAAGCCCTTGTTGTCCTCAACCGTCCTCATATACGATCCAGCTTAGGTTCAGGGCAAGATAGACCCAAGTCTACTCCCTGTTTTCCTGCTTAGACAATAATAAGATGCTCATTCTTTAAGTGAGATTCTCAAGTTCCTTCAATGTGCCATGGGAGAAGAGATGTCTCTCAAGGGTCAGAGGCTGGAGAGAAGGGGGAGCTCAACTCAGGATGAGCAGGGTTCTTGGCACACCTGATGGAAAAGAATTTGAGCACACAGCAGTCAGAGGCATACACAGAAATTTATTTAGGAAAGCACAGGCACATCCAAAGACGGTGGGTTATCTCAAGTGAGAAGCAGCAACCTATGGTGTGGGGTATTAATATTTATGGAGGAAAAGTTGATATGGGCTGGACTAGAGGTGGATTTAGGCAATTTCCGGCTATTTTCCTTGCACTTGCGCATTGTCCTCTCATGTCACTTTCTGAAATAGAGGACAAGGGTCAAGAGTGCTGGCTCAGTTGCTCAGGAATTGCAAAGGTTCATGGGCGCTTTTTGCATTTCAATTGTTCATGGGTGCTTCCTTTGAGACTTGGTATCTTTCTTGTTTGTATCCCCAAATTCTTATCTCAAATGGAGATGAATGGGGATGAACAACAGCTGCAAATCCAGAATCACACTTATTCCCAGAATAACTAAATATTTTTGAATTATCATGATACTTTCCTTTTAAATGATCTCTCTTGCCTTGAAGACAGGTTGGTTCTTTGAAAATCCTAAAGGACTGTGACTCATATTTTGATTCTAGTTCCAATGAGCCACTATGTATCTTGGGGTAATTCTTCCCATGATCATATTTCAGTGTTACCATTGAGAGCCTGGAATAGATGGTTCCGTTCCCATTTTGATATTGTAGTGGTAGACACTACATAATAGTAATTGAGGAAATTATCTCCAGTTGTTTGTTAGTCTTCAAAATCACTAAAGGATTTGATTTTGAGGTTAGGCTATTGAAGTTGGTCCTTGATATTCCTTGCCTTGTGCTTCAATCAGGCTGTCAACAGGTAGGGAAGCCAATTTTTCTTGAGATGACTGTCTTGTACCCTTACTGGTTGGGGTTCTTCAAGCTTAGAGGTCCACTGAGAACTTCAGCTCATCAACATTTTATCTTTTCAACAGCAGCTCTGTAGTCAGGTGTAAGATGGTGATGTGGACCCCTCAATGACATTTCACCCAGTCCTCCAGATTGTCCTTTCATTGATTTCTTTCATTCTTTCTTCATCACTACGTCATGGTCCCTTTAAGGGAGCGGCCATAGTTGAGTGGTGGGAGCAGCTGCTGGCAGCAAAGAGACTTGCAGGATTTGGCCTACCCTGGGCCCTTCACCGCGCACGCTCAGGACCGGGGGCTTGGTGGGAAAGGGAGGAGGGGCTTATGGTGCGCCTGCGCATCAGGGGCGCGCGCAAGGGGCTGGTTTGGTGATCCCTTTAAGAAACCGCAGGCGGAGGAATTTCTCTGAGAGAAAATAATCCTACTCACGGGGCCCCTTGGAGGCCATTAACCCCCCGAGTCCCGGCCCCCCCTGACCCGGGCAGGCCCTCCCGCCCACGCGCACACCCGTGGGACCCCGGGATCTGTGGCTGCGCGCGCGGCATCCGCCCCCTCCTCACTCGCGCGCCAGGCCCGGCCGAGTCTGGGAAGCTGCCGCGCGGCGGCCGTGTCTGCAGTGTGGGCGGGGGCCGGGGGGCCGAGCGGTGCCGCTGCCGCGCCGGGAGCCGCAGCGGTTCCGAGCGGGGCCCAACATGGCGGAAAGAGAGGTGGAGTCCGGCCCCCGAAAGAGGGTAGGTGAGGTGAGGCAGAAGTCGGGCGGCGGGGGGCGGGGCGCGGCCGGGCCGGGGCCGCGGCGGGCGAAGGGCCAAGCCGGTGCTGGAGCAGGGGGCGCCGACGCCCGCGGCGCGGGGAGGTCGCGGGCAGGTCCGCGATCACCTCGGGGCTGGAGCGCGTCGCAGAGCGCTCCTTCTGCAGGTGGGACAAAGATTGGTTGCTGGGGGGAGGGGCGGGGGCGGTTGTTTGCGTCGCCCCCCGCCCCCAGCAAGGGGGGCGGGTGAGTGTGTTTTGGGGGCCCAGGGAGGGAAGGGGTCAGAATGTCGACCACATCTTCAGTGAATGAGAGTCCGTGGAAGTTTCACTGGGGAGAGGTCAGGTGGGGGTAGTGGTGGCGGGAATAAGTCGTGGAGGGGGTCTCGTGAGCAACAACCAGGAGGGTTTTCAGGAACACCATCGCGAATTCATTTTCTGCCTCCTTTCCCCTCCCCCTCTTAACCGTTATCATGACCAAAGTGGAGGTGGCACTCTTACCTGTGAAGAAGTGGGATCCCTGCCTATTCTGATTTAGGAGAAAGATTTTGGCACTTGCACATGTTGTGTCCTCATCTATCTTCATTTCCCTGAAATTAGGAACGTGGAAGAGTATGACAAGTTTAGTCATATCAAGGATGTCCCCAACCAGCCTGCATAGGTGAAGCTAATTCTACATAGGAGTTGTTGAATGCCTTTTAAAGTTTGCCTTGAAACTTTTCTTATTTGATTCTGAGTGGTTTTCTTCAGATGGAGAACAATACTATCAATTGAGTAATATTTTTCAGATATTTCTTTTAAATTACTTCCCACCCCCCAACATGTTAAGCCATAAGTTTCCCATCAGGAATCTTCCTTTTGGGAATGGTCTGAAAATCATCAATTAGTGTTAAGCCAACCTGGTTAAAAAAGAAATGCTACTTAATCTTTATTTAAAATGTCTTTTCCTTTTTTTTTTTGTTTGGCGGGGGGAGGAGGTGTTTACCAGGGATGGAACTCATGGGCACTGGACCACTGAGCCACATCCCCAGCCCTATTTTGTATTTTGTTTAGAGAGAGGGTCTCTCTGAGTTGCTTAGCGCCTTGCTTTTGCTGAGGCTGGCTTTGAACTCGTGTTTGTCCTGCCTCAGCCTCCTGGCGTCTGGGGATATAGGGGTGTGCCACCGTGCCCTGCTAGTTAAGAGTTTTGAACTGGGATTTGAACCCAGGTTCGAACCCAGGTTCCATCCAGGATGCCACTTAGGAGTGTTTTAAATCTGTGTTTCTCACCTTAAAAGTTTAAATAATAAATAACCAAAGAAGTGGCAATTAATTTTTCCAACAAGACATTAGGAAAAATATATATCTTTCCAGCAAAATTGAAAATACAATCCAATTCAGGATGCATCCATAAAGCTCAATCACCTGGATTCTGCTATCATCATTTAACTAAACATTTATTTTATCACATATTTATTCCATCTGTCTTATCTATCCACTCACCAGTAGTTTTATTTTAATACATGTCATTGTATTTTGAGCAATTAAAATTTAATGTTGATGGTATTAGGATTTCAAAATGTTACATTCTTCTCAATCAGTAATTAGTCATAAAGCAAGTTAAACTGAATGGTGTGACTGAGTAGTTCATTTAATATAAATATTGGGTATGGAATGCATGTATTTTGAAATTTTAAATTGTTCTGCAATCTGTGATGAATTTTCAGCTGGATCCTCAATGCATATGGCAGTATGGTCTACCAATTAAAATATATAGGATGAGTTTAAGTGTGTAATGTTTATTCAGGGAGATCCTGCATCCTGTAGCAACTAATTTTTTGTTATTCATCATTTAGGATGTTCTAGAATGTTCTAGAAAACATCTATGTACATTGGTAACTAAACTAGATTTTAAGTATGTTCTTTCTCTTAGGTTACATTTAAAGGTGTCACACTGGTTGCAGTTGAAGCATTATTTTTTTATTTTTTAGTTGTCAGTGGATCTTTATTTAATTATATGTGGTGCTGAGAATCCAACCCTGTGCCTCACACGTCCCAGGCAAGTGCTCTACCACTGAGCCACAACCCCAGCCCCCCCCCACAAGCGTTATTTTTAATAACAAACACGTAAGGTGTGCAGCTCTTGTATAGGGTTTACCCATCATTTTACGGCTTTCATTTTGGGTGTTGCAAATTCATATCTTCAATATCATCCATAGTCCATTATGTTGTTGGTATTTAGTTAGAATGTTCAGCAGGATATTTTTACATGGTACAAGTGCTTTTCCCCCTGTTTTGTGTGTGTGTGTATGTGTGTGTGTGAGAGAGAGAGACTCCACGTGAATTACATGGGTATACGCCAAACAGATTAGTGGGACTGTGTAGTGTAAGTTGATTTTAAATAATTTGACTGCGTTGAGGCAGTTACAGCAAACTAACTACATAGACCTGGATAATACTGTTAGGTTATTTAATCTGAAATTGCATTGATGATATGGTACTATGTTATGAGGCTTGTTGCCTTTGATGTTTATAATCATAAATTGCAAGAAAATTGTTCAGTACCTATGCTCATTGATAAGTCTATGCTGGGCCCTGGACTATGTTACTTTTGGTCATTTGGGATAATACATTGTTGGAGGTTCTGCTAAATTGTGAACTGCTTCAGGTAGAGCCCTTTTTTACTATTTTTTTTTTTTTGTCTCCAGTACTTATGATCACTATGTTATAGGAACTCCAAGGCTTTTATCGACTTCTAGTAAGAAAAGTTTAACTATTACAGAAGAGGCTATATAGTTTGGGTACCCCATTCTCTGCTTTGTACTTTTGGGGTCTTCAGTAAATATTTCACACCATTTTCTATGCTTCAGAGTTCTCTCCTGTGGGTCCAAATTAAGGGATCTTCTAATCGTTCTAAGATTGTTTAGATGGGAGAGTGACTGTTGGTTTAACCTTAAATTTTTTGTGGACCTGTATGGTGTTTTTTTTTCCTGTTTGTGGGCCTTTCTTAACAATAGATATTAAAATCAGATTATACCTGAATGCCAATCTCTCAGTTTGTGAAAATGAAGAAGGTGAGTATGTGAGTGGATCAGCACTAATATCCATCAGTCGATTCTGTTACAGAGAGAACCGGGTTGTTTATATTCTACTGTCTATATGTGAAGGCCAATATTACATTCACGTATACTGAAGTCAGGGTATTTTTGCGGTATTATGAATTTTTTAAATATAATAATGATTTTGTTTTCTAAAATAGGTTTTGAGATTTGTTTAGGCTTGTATATAGTCATTATTTATACATGGATGAAATAGTATGTTAGGTCTAAATCTGGTGGCCATATATTTTTGCAAAATCCCTATATCTTTTCAAAGTTTTCTTATTAATGTATATATTATTAGTCCAATAGGTCTCTTTGAATACTTAAATTTCCCTTTATATAAATTCAAGGTATAAGTGATGTGGCTAAAAAAATAGATGGCATATCTATAAGTAATATGCTTCAAATTTTTGTAAAAACATTAAACTTTTTCCCCCTTACCATGTATGTGTCTATGTATACTAGTATATGTATGGACTTAAGAGAAAGTTGTGAACGATGTTTGTGAAGCTGTTATCATTGGTTATCTTCAAGGGGTAGAGATGATAAAGGAAAGAGTATAAGGGTGAAAATTTTGTAAAGTATTCTTGTGGTATTACGTTAAATGAAAATGTAGCCTATAAAATGTTCCTTTAATATTTAAAAATTGGACATGCATAAAGATAAGGAATAGGAAATAACGTGAACAAATGAAAGCTTTGATTTCATTAGTTAATGGGATTATGGAGAGTATAATTTTAGATTTCCGTTATTTTAATATTTTATAACAGTAATTACAAAAGATTGATCACTCTTAATTCTGTCATGAATTTTTTTGTTTTTAATTAAAAAAATTTTTTTTTGTAAAATGTTTTACTTAAGAACATAAGAACACAGAAGTACGTATTAAAATACTTGCAGTTGAAATGTATATAGAATGAATAATCTGCTTTAAGAATGCGTCATAGCCATAGTGGTGCATGCCTATAAAACAGCTACTTGGGAGTCTGAGGCAAGAGGATCTTAAATTTGAGGCCAGTCTAGGCAGTGTAGACCCTGTCTCAAGATAAAGTAAAAATATCTTGGGAGGTAGCTCAGTATGCTTGCCTCATGTGCAGAGGCCCTGGTTCAGTCCCCATTTGTGGGGATGGGTAGGTGAAGGGGGGGGAGGTGCATTGGCTTTTTGTATAGAGACCATTTAAAGAGGCCATTCTGGTGGACAATGATCCTGAGTTGTTTTCACAGTGTTTACTGTTTTGTATCAAGCAGAGACATCTGTAAATAATAATAATATTTGGTATTTATAAACCTTTAATTGCTAGTCATTTATACTAAATATTTTATATATAGTATATTTTTCATTCCTCATTAATTTCTTGAGATTGTCACTGTTATTGTCCCACTTTATAAATGAGGAAACTGAGATTGGGAATTGTATGAGATCATAATGTAATGTAAACCAGAATCGAGGATTGCTTGAAAGTTGTTTGGTGCCTTTGACTTCCTTTCTTCTAGTTATTCATAAAATATATAACAGACTCTTGTGCTGTGCCATAGAACACTAGAGTTTACTAACTTCTGTGTTTTGGTACCCATTATTCACCCTCTATACCTCCTCACCTTGCCTTTCTAAGCCTCTAGTAATCACTAATTCAGATAGATTTTCTTTTTAGCATCAACATATGAGAACACAAAATATTTTCTTTGTGTCCAACTTTTTTGTTGGACGTATTGCCCCCCCGCAGTTCCATCCATTTTGCTGCAAATGTTAGGATATCATTATTTTCTATAGCTGAATAATTAATATTCCATTGTATACACATACCACATTTTTGTTACTCATTCCCAGAAAGTAATGAGATGAAAATGTTAATTACCTAATTAGATCAGTACATGTTGTATACATGTATTGAAATATCACACTACCTCATAAATACAGTTAAATTGTATTAAATTAAGTATATAAATTAAGTACAATTAAAATAATAAAATCTTATTTTTGGATATACATGAAATTAAAACTTGTGAATTCAGTATATTCATAATTGATATTTACATTTTCATTTGAGAAAAAAGCATGGAATTTTTAGTGTGGAATTTATTGATGTTAGAATAATTTGAATTACATTTAAATTGTATTGCTGTAAATCATCTCTCAGGAAGCATCAATTCTATTGTGCTGTGCCATAGAACACTAGAGTTTACTAACTTCTGTGTTTTGGTACCCATTATTCACCCTCTGTACCTCCTCACCTTGCCTTTAGCAAGACCCTAAGAAATAATTATTTCCCTAAGAAATAATTTCTTGAGATCAAAAAGTCTTTGCATTGGTAGAGTGCTTGCCTTGCATGCACAAGGCTCTGGGTTTGATCCCCAGCACCAAAAAAAAAAAAAAAAAAAAAAAAAAAAAAAACTTTGCAACTCAATATTTCTTTTCTAGAAAATATACACTAAATATTTTGAAGACATAATCCTTTTATCCTCTTACCTCACTCAGCCTCCCAAGTTGCTGGGATTATACCACACTTGAATTATCTGCTTTTGACCAAAGATAGTACTTTTTTTTTTGCCTATCTAGGATGACTCTCCCTACCAATGTAGGATTTTGGAGGTCAAGGATCATATGCGCTCATCTTTTTTCACATTTCCCATGTCTTAAAATTAAAGTCTATTTTTTTCTTCTTCTTTTTTTTTTTTTTAAACTGGAGATTGAACCCAGGGGTGCTTACCCACTGAGCCACATCCCCAGCCTTTTTTTCTTTTGAAACAGGGTCTTGCTAAATTTCTTAATGCCTTGCTAAGTTGCTGAGATTGGCTTTGAACTTTAAATTCTCCCTTAGCCTCCTGAGCTGCTGGAATTATGGGTGTGCACCACTGTGCCCAGTTTTATATATATTCTGACATGCATGCTATTACATTTTTAAGCAAAATATTTAAAAATTTTCTTAAGTTTCATAATTCTATATCAAATACAAGTAAACCCCCATGTTCCTATTAACCTGTTTTAATAGCTATGCAGTTTTCAGCATTTTACCATTGCTGTCTTTTCTAACTTCTCATTTCTTCCCCTCCCCTTTTCCCTCTTTTTGCTTGAAGTACTTTCAAGGAACTATCAGGCATCTCCTTATTTAACCTATAAATAATCCTGTGTGTATTTCTTTTAAAAAATTTTTTTTAGTTATAAATGGACACAATACCTTTATTTTATTTACTATTTTTATGTGGTGCTGAGGATTGAATCCAGTGCGTCAAACATGCTAGGCAAGTGCTCTACCACTGAGCTACAACCCCAGCCCCCTGTGTCTAACAGGTAAGAACTTTTTTTGCGGGGTACTGAGAATTGAACTCCAGGGTCACTTCACCACTGAGCCACATCCCCAGCCCTGTTTTTTGTTTTTATTTTGAGACAAGGTCTTGCTAAAGTCCTAAGGCTTCACTGAATTGCTGAGGTTGGTCTTGAATGTGCAGTCCTCCTGCCTTAGCCTCCCAGAGTTGCTGGGATTACAAGAATGTACCACTGCACCCAGTTCAGGTAAGAACTTTTAACAAATACAGTCACAATACTCTTTTAGCTAACAAAATAAAGAGTTTTTGACTCAGTCTATGTTTAGATTTCTCTGATTCTTTAAATGTCCTTTTTTAAAAATACTTTTTTAGTTATACATGGACATGATATCTTTATTCTGTTTATTTTTTTAATGTGGTGCTGAGGATCGAACCCAGTGTCTCACAAGTGTGAGGCAAGCAATCTACCACTGAACCACAATCCTAGCCCTTAAATGTCCTTTTGTATGTTTTTTTTTTTTTAATTTTAAAATTTGTATATGCCAGTGGAATGTATTACAATTCTTATTATACATATAGAGCACAATTTTCATCTTTGGTTATATACAAAGTATATTCACACCAATTCCTGACTTTATATATGTACTTTGCCTAATAATGTCCATCACATTCTACCATCATTTCTAACCCCATACTCCCTTCCTTCCCCTCCCACCCCTCTACCCTATCTAGAGTTTGTCTATTCCTCTCATGTTCCCACTCCCTACCCCACTGTGAATCAGCCTCCTTATATCAGATGAAACTTCACTTAACATTATCTTCTCTAACTCCATTGATTTACCTGTAAATGACATGATTTTATTCTCTTTTATTGCTGAGTAATATTCCATTGTATATATATATATGCCACATTTTTAATCCATTCATCTATTGAAGGGCATCTAGGTTGGTTCCACAGTTTAGCTATTGTGAATTGTGCTGCTATAAACGTTGATATGGCTGTGTCCCTGTGGTATGCTGTTTTTAAGTCCTTTGGGTATAGACTGAGGAGAGGGATAGCTGAGTCAAATGGTAGTTTCATTCCCAATTAACCCAGTCAATAAATGGGCCAAGGACCTGAACAAACAATTCTCAGAAGGTGATATGCAATCAATCAACAAATATATGAAAAAGTGTTCATCATCATTAGCAATCAGAAAAATGCAAATCAAAACTATCCTTAAGATTTCATCTCACTCCAGTCAGAATGTCAGCTATTATGAATACAAACAACAATAAGTGTTGGTGAGGATGTGGGGAAAAAGGTACACTCATACAGTGCTAGTGGGGTTGCAATTTGGTGCAGCCAATATGTACTTTGTTTTAAATAAGTGTCCAAATAAGATTTATACATTTTATTTGGTTTATATGTCTGTTAAGTTTTTCTTAACATTAGCCATCCTCCTCAGTACTATATACTGCCATTACTTTTTTCCCATGCTATTTATTTGTGGAAAAAAACTAGGTCATTTGTCCAGGAGAATTTCCCACATTCTGGTTTGGCTGATTGAGTGAATCCTTGTTACAGATTTAACATGTCCTTTTACTCCTCATATTTCCCACAAATTAGTAGTTAAGTTTAGAGCATTGGTTTTCAACTTTTACTGAAACTTTAGAATTATTTGAGGAACTTTTAATTATCTCAATGCCCAGACCACATCTCAAACCAATTAATCAGAACTTATGGAATGAAATCTAGACACCAATATTTAAAAAAATTTCCCAAGTGATTATGGTCTGTGGCCAAAATCAAGAATGAATTGGTAGAGGGCTGGGGATGTGGCTCAAGCGGTAGCGCACTTGCCTGGCATGCGTGCGGCCCGGGTTCGATCCTCAGCACCACATACAAAGAAAGATGTTGTGTCCGCCGAAAAACTAAAAAACTAAATAAATATTTAAAAAAAAAAAAGAATGAATTGGTAGAGCTTGATGAGATTTAGATTCAGTATCTTTTTTTTTTTTTAAATTTTTTTTTTTTTAATATTTATTTTCTAGTTCTCGGCGGATACAACATCTTTGTTGGTATGTGGTGCTGAGGATCGAACCCGGGCCGCACGCATGCGAGGCGAGCGCGCTACCGCTTGAGCCACATCCCCAGCCCCTAGATTCAGTATCTTAGGCAAGAAAATTTTATAGAGATTGTATAATTTATTTCCAGACAATTTTAAGAACAAAGGGGGACTATAAATAACTACATTGGAACAATAATCATAAACCAGTTTCAAATTTAGGATGTGTTGTCATCCCATTAGATACTGCTGTGAATTTTTATTACATCATGTAGAAGGGTGGTTATCCCTCATCTAATGATATTAAAATTGATCATTTGGTTTAGGTTCTGACCATGGGCGCACAACAGTTTTTTCTTAATTTTTAACCTAATGGATTTATCAGCCATTGATAAATTTGCTTAGATAAATTATTTCATTAGAAGAGTGATT
Source organism: Urocitellus parryii (assembly GCF_045843805.1). NCBI lineage: Eukaryota > Metazoa > Chordata > Mammalia > Rodentia > Sciuridae > Urocitellus > Urocitellus parryii. Next base: position 22,291,889 of record NC_135541.1, read on the forward strand.
TCCTATCATTTCTTCTATATTTATTAACTGAAATTTTGCCATAAAGATTTCCATCATCAGTTGTCCAGGGAAAAACTGGGGAAATTATTTTTCTCCTTTATCAGTTTTCAGAAGAAGAAATCGATGCTCTAGCATCTCTTAGAGGTAAGGTTTGGGAGGGGAGTATCATTATGAACTCATGAATTTTAATGTATAATTTATTGTGGTCATTATTTTCATGGGGAATTTTTCCCTTAAGGTGCAGGGGATTGAATCTAGGGCATTACACGTGATAGGTAAGCACTCTGCCACTGAGTTGCACCCCAGGCCCTGGGTTCACACACACAAAAAAAATCAAATATTAATCCTTAGCAGTTTATATTAATTTTCTAAGGCTTCCTTAAAAAATTATTACAAGCCTAATGGCTTAAAACAAGAGAAAATTATTCTTTCACAGTTCGGTAGGCTAAAAGCCCCTAATTGGGCCTTTAATTTAAGAGTTATCAAGGCCATACTTTCTGTTGACTTAAGAGAAGGATCCTTTCTTATCTTTTTTTTTTTTGGGGGGGGGTGGTTACCAGGGATTGAACCCAGAGGTGCTTGACCACTGAGCTACATCCCCCCCACCCCTGCCTTTTTTTTTTTTTTTAATAAGTTTTAGGTGGACACAGTATCTTTATTTTACATTTATGTGGTCCTGAGGATCTAACCCAGTGCCTCGTGCATGCTAGCACTCTACCTCTGAGCCACAACCCCAGTCATGCCTTTTTTTTTTTTTTAATTTTGAGAAAGGATCTTGCTAAGTTTGATCAGGGCCTTGCTAAATTGCTGAGGCTGACTTTGAACTTGCGATCCTCCTGCCTCAGCCTCCCAGGCTTCTGGGATTACAGTCATGTGCCACTGTGCCCTGGCCTTCCCTTGATTTTTTGAGCTTCTAGTACCATGATTTGTATTTCTTGGTTTGTGGCACTATTAACTCTAGTCCCTGCCTCTGTCTTTCCGTATCCCTATCTTTTTTTATTGTTGTTGTACTGGGGATTGAACCCAGGATTGCTTTACAATTGAGCTGCATCCCCAGCCTTTCTTATTTCTTATTTTGAGAAAGGGTATTGCCAAGTTGCCAAGGCTGTCCTCCAATGTGAAATCCTCCTGCCTCAGCCTCCCGAGTCACTGGGACTACAGGTGTGCACTGTAACACCCTACTCTCTTGTCTCTCTTAAAGACACTTGTATTTAGTGGTCTTATATCATGATCCTTACCTTAATTACATTTTGGAATACCCATTCTGCTCACCTTTTTTGGTTCTGGGTGATATCTTTTGGGGACCCCAGTTTGACCCATTTGGTTTGGCCTTTAACCTCCTAAACTTTGTGTGTCCCAAATACAAAGTACATTCACTTCATTCTAATATGCCTAAAAGTCTCAACCCATCACAGCATAAACTTGTCAGCTCAAAAAGTTCAAAATTCCATCATCTAAATTATCTAAAGTATGAATGTGGAGTTTGGATTCTGAGTATAGTCCATTTGGGGTAAAATTCCCCTCCATCTGTGGATTTGTGAAACTGGAGAACAAATTTCCTGCTTCCAAAATATGTTGGTAAGATAGGCATAAGATAGGCATTTAAAAGAAAGAAAATGGGAAAAATAGGGTACTCGGATCATAAATAAGTTTAAGACCCAGGAGGACAAATTTCTCTGCATTTAAAGGCCTGGGAATAATCCTTTGTGACTTGGTCCTGTGTCTTCTGGTCTTTGGAGGTTCTGTCAACACCTGGGTTGAGCTTATTTCTCTGGCATCTGCTTCTTTGTGTTCTGCCTTAAAAAGTTCTTTTTTCTTCTAATATTTTCATTTTTAATATTTTTGTTAGTTGTTGTTGGACCTTTATTTTATTTACTTATTTATATGTGGTGCTGAGAATCGAACCCAGTGCTTCACATATGCTAGGCAAGTACTCTACCACTCAGCCACAACCCAGCCCCTTCATTCTTTTTTTGAATGTGTGAAGATCAAACCCAGGGACTCTTGCCTGGTAAGAAAGCATTGCACCACCTAGCTATAGCGCTAGCCTTGTAATTTGTTGTTGTTGTTAAGGGAAGTACATGGTTATAACTGAATAGCTCTATTTGCTCTTACAGAATCCTAGATGTCAGGCGCCACCCCTCAATTTTGTTGCTTCTGTTTCTTTCAGTACATGCTAACATTGGTTTTTTTGTTTGTTTATTGCTATGTCTTTTAGCTCTTTTATTTTATAACAATATTTTTCATGGCATCCCTTTTCTGGTCCACTGTTTCATAGAACATGGGACTGGGTGAGTGAGGCATTTTGTCTGTCTCAATCACAGGTGAGGAAACCAAAGCTTAGGAAAGGGAAGTAACTAGTCTGGATCATACAGCTAGGTAGGTGGTGGATGCCAGGCTGTAGTGTGTGACCTGCTCTTGAGGAAAAGAATGAACTTTCGGTCTCGCAGCCTTGTGCAGGAGAAGCTCTAGTATACTTCATGCCCTGCGGTTTACCTTCTGGAGGTCTGGCAAGGTGCAGCACACATCATGCGCAGGGCAGAAAGTGTGGATTGAAAGAGAGTGATTAAAAGGTTGGAAAAGTGGTCTCCACAAACCAGGGGTCCCCAGGCACCTCCAGCACCACTTGGAGGCCCCACTGTGGAGGGCTTTGGTCCCCGGTCCTGCAGCCCACTAGACCCCTGGCTGCTTCCTCTCCAAGTGCTCCTCGGCAGGGGCTTTTGGCTAGTGCAGATTCTGCCGCTAGCATTGTTTTTGCTGGGACAATATTCCTCTTTATGTATCTTAGAGTTCCACACCATTATAAAACAAACAGTTCAATCTGTAAATGGGCTAAGGAGCTGAACAGATACTTCTCAGAAGAAGATATACAGTTGACCAAATATATGAAAAATGTTCAACATCTCTAATAATTAGAGAAATGCAAATCAAAACTACTCTTAAGATTTCATCTCAGTTCAGTTGGAATGGCAGTTATTAATACAAGCAACAATAAGTGTTGGCAGGGATGTGGGGGAAAAGGCACACTTACACATTGCTGGTGGGACTGCGAATTGGTGCAACCAATCTGGAAAACAGTGTGGGGATTCCTTAGAAAACTTGGAATGAAACCACTGTTTGACCCAGCTATCCTACTTCTCAGTCTATACTCCAAGACTTAAAAACAACATACTACAGTGATACAGCTACTACATTGTTTATAGCAGCACAATTCACAATTGCAAAACTGTGGAACCAACCTAGATGTCCTTCAGTAGATGAATGGATAAAGAAACTGTGGTAAATATACACAATGGAGCATTAAAAGTGAATAAAATTATGGCATTTGCAGGTAAATGGATGGAGTTGGGAGAATATCATATGAAGTGAAATAAGCCAATTTTAAAAAACCAGGGACTGAATGTTTTCTCTGATCAGTGGATGCTAATCCATAATGGGGGGCATGGATTGAATGGAGGAACTTTGGGGCAAAGGGGAGGGGGAGAGGGAGCAAGGGGGAAGGAAAGATGGTGGAATGAGTCGTACATCATTACCCTAGGTACATGTATGATTGCACTAATGGTGTGACTACTTCACATACAACCAGAGAAGTGAAAAATTGTGCTCCAAATGCCAAATGTCTTCTTTGATATAATGAGAGCAACTAAGAACAGAGCAGGGAGGAAGAGCAGGAGGAAAAGATTAACATTAAATAGACATGAGGTGGGAGGGAAAGGGAGAGAAAAGGGAAATTGCATGGAAATGGAAGGAGACCCTCATTGTTATACAAAATTACATATAAGAGGTTGTGAGGGGAATGGGAAAAAAAAAACAAGGAGAGAAATGAATTACAGTAGATGGGGTAGAGATAGAAGATGGGAGGGGAGCGGGGATAGTAGAGGATAGGAAAGGTAGCAGAATACAACAGTTACTAATATGGCATTATATAAAAATGTGGATGTGTAACCGATGTGATTCTGCAATCTGTATACAGGGTAAAAATGGGAGTTCATGACCCACTTGAATCTAATGTATGAAATATGATATGTCAAGAGCTTTGTGATGTTTTGAACAACTAATAAAAAAAAAAGAAAAAAAATTGTGCTCCATTAGTGTACAATGAGTCAAAGAGCTTTCTATTGTGTATAATTGATTAGACCAATAAAACAACCACAACAAAGAAAACTGGAGTCTTCACAGATCCTTTCTACATGACACCATCCTTTTTTCTGCCTTCTATGGAGATGGTTGATTGGATCCATGAGTCACATAGCTAATATCTTCTGCAAATGGTTATCTAGCCAGACCATTGACTCTCTCTAGAACATGCTTTTCTGATAGTGAATTGCCTAATTTAAGCATCCTTTTCAATTTGGATAATCTGGAAGCCTCGCACGTGAAATCAAGAGTTGTTTCTTTTGAGTAACAGTTTCTTGCATTTCTCTATTTTACTATAAGCAGAAAGGAGAAACCAAGCTGCATCTTCAACACTTTACTTGGACTTCTTTAAGGGTAAATATCCAAGTTCATTACTTAACAGGTTTTGCTTTCTGCTCCATAGTAAAACCCAGTTCAGTCAAGTTTTCTGCCATTACTCTTTATTTCCTGAGACCGCAACAGAAATGTCCTTACATAAAATGTTGATATGAACCATAGTGTTTATAAAGAACATTCTGTTCATAATGTTTGTATTTTCTAGGATTATGGAAGCTTTTCTTACTGGCTCCTTCCATCCTTTTGATACTTTACCAGAATTGCTTTTAACATCCATATTTTCTGCCAATCATCTCTTCAAGGTAGTTCTGTACTTTATAAAAAAATCATGCTTCTCAAAATTATTCTATCCATTTCCCAGTTTCAAAGCCACATTCATAATTTGGAACAGGTTTTTCTGTTCTAACACACTACTTTAAAAAAAAATTTTTTTTTAGTTAGACAGAATACCTTTATTTTATTTATTTGTTTTTATGTGGTGCTGAGGATCGAACCGAGCCCCCTTCACGTGCTAGGCAAGTGCTCTACTGCTGAGCAACAACCCTAACCCGGTAACACTCTAGTTTAAAAAAAATTTTTAAATGGGCAGCATGTTTTTATTTTATTTTTTTTATGTGGTTCTAAAGATCACACTCAGTGTCTCACACATGATAGGCAAGTGCTCCGCCACTGAGCTGTAGTCCCCAGCCCCTAACACACTTTAGTTTTTTTAGTTTTATTGATTTTTTTTTTAATACACGATAGCGGAATGCATTATAGTTCTTATTACACATGTAGAGTACAGTTTTTCATATCTTTGTATATAGAGTATGTTCACGCCAGTTCATGCCTTTTATACATGTACTTTGTGTTTTTTTTTGCATTATAATTTTTTTAAAAAAAATTTATTTTTAGGTGTAGATGGACACAACACAATGCCTTTATTTTTATGTGGTGCTGAGGATCAAACCCGGGTCCCGCCCATGCTAGGGGAGTGCTGTACTGCTGAGCCACAATCCCAGCCCCTGCATTGTAATTCTTATTACACATATATACCACAGTTTTTCATATCTGTTTATATATAAAGTATGTTGACACCCAGTTCGAGTCTTTATACATGTACTTTGGATAATGATGTCCATCACATTCCATTGCCCTTGCTAATCCCCTGCCCCCATCTTTTCCTTCCCACCCCTCTTCCCTATCTAAAATTCATCTAATCTTCCCATGTTCCCCCTCCCTACCCCACTATGAGTCAGCCTCCTTATATCAGAGAATACATTCGGCATTTGTTTTTTTGGGATTGGCTAACTTTGCTTAGCATTATCTTCTCCAATGCTATCCATTTACTTGCAAATGCCATGACCTAACATTCTTTTATGTACTAAAATCTGTAGTATTTTCCTGTATTTGCCATAATAAATCACCATAAATTTGGTGGTTTAAAAATATAAAAAAAAGTATCATCTCAGCTTTGAAAGAAGTATGAAGTTATTGTGTTTGCAAGCCTATTCTATGAAGGCCCTAGGAAAGAATCTTTGTTTGAGCCACTGGTAGCCTCTGATATTCCTTAATTTGTGGTGTCATTTCTTTAGTTTGTTTTCAAATGAGTTCCTTTTCTCTGTGTCTCCTACCCTAATCCAGAATGATCCTGCTTCAGGATCCTTACTTTAATTAGTTTTGCAAAGAACTTTATTCCAACTAAAATCATGTTTCAAGTTTTTGGGTAATCATATCTTTAGGGGATGAGAATTTAACTAGTTCATAGAAGTCTTTAAGGTTGGTACTAGGGTCCTTTCAAAAACTCATTATTAATTTTTGGTGCTGGGGTGCCAGGGCCTCATGCATACATGAAGACAAACATTGTACCATACATGCCCAGCCCTGTAATTTTATATTTAAGCAGTTAGAGTCAAGATTTAAATGTTAAAATATGTTAAAACATAGGTGAAACAAAGCAGATTCAGAAAGACAACCAATTGTTCTCATTTATATGTGGAATCTAATACAATTGAACTCACAGAAGCCCAATAGAAAGGTAGTTATCAGAGCCTGGAGAGCAGGGAAAATAGGGAGATGCTGGTTGAAGAGTTGAAATTTGGAGTTAAGGTAGGTATTATGGTGATTGTTATGTCAGGTAGCTTGATTCAGTCATTTCACACTGTATGCACATATCCTAACATCATTTTTTTTTTTTTTAATATTTATTTTTTAGTTTGTTTTTTTTTGGAGGAAACAACATCTTTGTTTGTATGTGGTGCTGAGGATCGAACCCGGGCCGCATGCATGCCAGGCGAGCATGCTACCACTTGAGCCACATCCCCAGCCCCTCCTAACATCATTTTTAAAAATATTTTTCTTGGTTGTAGATGGATAAAATACCTTTATTTATTTATTTATTTTTATGTGGTGCTGAGGATCGAACCCAGTGCCTCAGACATGCCAGATGAGTGCACTACCTCTGAGCCACAACCCCAGCCATATCCTAACATCATTATGTACCCTGTAATTATATACAATTATTTGTCAGAAAGGGTAAAAAAATAATACACAAAACTGACCATTTAACTATTTTAATTGTGTAATTCATTGGCTAATTAAGTATATTCACAGTGTTGTACAACCATCACCATTATCTGTTTCACCCTAGATAGAAATATGACACATTAAGCACTAACTCACCATAGTCCCTCACTCTTCCTGGTAAACTTGAATCTAGAAACTTTTTGTTTCTATGAAGTTGCCTATTCTTGATATTTCATGTAAGTGGAATCATACATTTGTCCTTGGTGTCTGACTTACTTAACTTAGCATTGTATTTTCATCCATTTGTAGCATGTGTCAGAATTTTCCTTTTCATGGCTGAAAATACATTCCATTGTCTGTAAACAAGTCAAGATGGCGCCTGGCATTTTGCCAGAGGGAGTGGTTTGTGAAGTAATGACAGCGAGCCATTAAGTGTGGAGATTCCTTATTGGTTGACTGCTATATCTAGTTTATGTTAATTAAGATAAGCTTTATGTAATGTATATATACCCCTCCTGTCCTACAATAAATGGCTCCACTCCTGCTGTATCAATGTACACAAGTTGCTCATCACCCCGCCCCCTCCCGGTTATTTTGCTGCAGCCGGACTGCGGCATGTGTGTATACCACATTTCTTATCCATTTAGGTTGTTTTCACCTTTTGGCTATTGTGCAA